>NC_139217.1:273084253-273664253 GCF_055691185.1 Crinia signifera | reverse complement strand
GATTACAGCTTCCAAGCACACTGCAGGTGACACAGCAGGCAGCAGTGGGGGTCATATTGCGGCCAAGGTCCCAGCAAGTACCGCACATGGGCGGAACACACAGCATGTTCAAGTGCCACTGGGAACAGCTTCCAAGCACACTGCAGGTGACACAGCAGGCAGCAGTGGGGGTCATATTGCGGCCAAGGTCCCAGCAAGTACCGCACATGGGCGGAACACACAGCATGTTCAAGTCCCACTGGGTACAGCTTCCAAGCACACTGCAGGTGACACAGCAGGCAGCAGTGGGGGTCATATTGCGGCCAAGGTCCCAGCAAGTACCGCACATGGGCGGAACACACAGCATGAGCAAGTGCCACTGGGTACAGCTTCCAAGCACACTGCAGGTGACACAGCAGGCAGCAGTGGGGGTCATATTGTGGCCAAGGTCCCAGCAAGTACCGCACATGGGCGGAACACACAGCATGAGCAAGTGTCACTGGGTACAGCTTCCAAAAACACTGCAGGTGACACAGCAGGCAGCAGTGGGGGTCATATTGCAGCCAAGGTCCCAGCAAGTACCGCACATGGGCGGAACACACGGCATGATCAAGTGCCACTGGGTACAGCTTTCAAAAACACTGCAGGTGACACAGCAGGCAGCAGTGGGGGTCATATTGCGGCCAAGGTCCCAGCAAGTACCGCACATGGGCGGAACACACAGCATGTTCAAGTGCCACTGGGTACAGCTTCCAAGCACACTGCAGGTGACACAGCAGGCAGCAGTGGGGCTGTTATGGCATCCCCAGACAGTTCAAGTGACAGTAATGCTGCTAGGCCTTCCAAGAACAGTCGTGGTACAGGTATAAAGCGTAAACACAAGTCTATATCGGTGCAGGCAAAAGTTGAGATATTACAAAAACTTGACCGTGGTGTGTCAGTGAAGAAGCTGTGTGATACATACAGTCTTGGTTCCTCAACAGTGTATGACATCAAAAAGCAAAGGGAGAAAATATTGCAGTTCTTTGCAGAAAGTGAATCGAAGAAGCAAATGAGCATTCGCAAAACTATGAAAACTGGTAAAAGCACTGAGCATGATCGAGTGTTGCTGGAATGGTTTCGACAACGTCGGAGTGATGGTGTAGACTTGTCGGGCATCATGGTACAGGAACAAGCTAAGTTGTTCCATAAAGCACTAAACCTTGACTATGACTGTGATTACAGTGAAGGATGGCTGCATAGGTTTAAGACACGTCACGGAATTTCGATGCGTAAAGTGTGTGGAGAAAAACGGTCTGCAGACCATGAAGCAGCTGAAGAGTATGTGGTTGAGTTTGCAAAGCTTGTGTCTGACAAAAACCTCACTCCCCAGCAAGTTTATAATGCGGATGAAACTGCACTTTATTGGAGATGCACTCCTAGGAAAACTTTATCAATGGAGGATGAAGAAGCCCCAACAGGGTTTAAACAATCTAAGGACAGAGTTACTGTCTTAGGCTGCTCCAATGCTGCTGGAACTCACCGATGTAAGCCACTAGTGATCGGAAAAAGTAAATGCCCTAGGGCTTTAAAAGGTGTTAAAGTGTATCCTGTAATTTATCGCGCAAATAAAAATGGATGGATTACCACTGAGTTAATGCTAGAGTGGTTTACAAAGTATTTTGTGGCAGAAGCCAGAGCACACTGCACATCTGTAGGCCTAGCAGAGGACTGCAAAATTCTTCTTCTCCTGGACAACTGTTCAGCTCACCCTAGTGCTGAACTGCTGCGCAAAAATAATGTTTTTACAGCATACTTACCACCAAACTGTGCATCGCTTATCCACAAGATCAAGGAATATTGCGCTCTATGAAGGCCAAGTATCGCACACTTTTCATGAAACACATGCTAGATGTGGTGAATTCAGGAAAGCCTATTCAGTCATTTATCAAAGACTTTAACATGAAAGATGTTCTTTGGTTTGTTGCTAGTGCTTGGGAGAATGTAAATTCATTAACACTAAAGAATGGATGGCATAAGTTGTGGCCTGCCATGGTGTTTGAAAATGCACCTGATGAAGATCAAAGTATTGCCTTCACGGGATTTCGTGGAGCACATGATAAAGAATGTGTTCTTGATTTACTTGAATATGCAAAAAGATGTACAGGTACTGGAACTGCTGCCAACGATCTATCAAGTAGGCTGAACGAAGAAAACCTAGCAGAGTGGATGGAGGTTGACGTTGAAATACCTGTTGTACGTCACTGTACTGACTCTGAAATAATAGATATGGTTTTGAATCCTGAAAAAATCATTGAAAGTGATGATGGTGGGAGTGAAGAGGATGTAATTGAAATCCCCACTAGTATTGACAAACTGATTGAGATGACAAGTGAGCTAATCAAAGGACTAGAACAACGTAACTTTGTGACAGCACAAGAACTAATGCATTTTCAATTGATGAAAGAAAAACTGTACAGGGAAAGGTCAAAACTTATGAAACAACCTCAACTTGATGTCGTGTTTAAGAAGCTATGTAAGAATGTGCCTCTGAGCAGAACCAGTACTGTAGCATCTCCAATTCCTTCAACTTCTACAACAGGTCCCTGTTCCCCAGGCATCCCAGATGCGACTGTCCCACCTGAAATACTTCAAGTCCAAGATGATGAATAGGTTGGAGGGGGATTTGGACTGTGGGAGGTTTTCAGTAAGTTATACGAGTTGGGATGTGGAAGATTTAGAGTTGGGCTGTGGAAGGTTTAGAGGTGGGCTGTGGAAGGTTTACAGTAAGTGTGGGAGGTTTACAGTAAGTGATAAGAGGTGGGCTGTGGAAGGTTTACAGTAAGTGTGGAAGGTTTGCAGTAAGTGATAAGAGGTGGGCTGTGGAAGGTTTAGAGGTGGGCTGTGGAAGGTTTAGAGGTGGGCTGTGGAAGGTTTACAGTAAGTGTGGGAGGTTTACAGTAAGTGATAAGAGGTGGGCTGTGGAAGGTTTACAGTAAGTGTGGAAGGTTTGCAGTAAGTGATAAGAGGTGGGCTGTGGAAGGTTTAGAGGTGGGCTGTGGAAGGTTTAGAGGTGGGCTGTGGAAGGTTTAGAGGTGGGCTGTGGAAGGTTTAGAGGTGGGCTGTGGAAGGTTTACAGTAAGTGTGGAAGGTTTGCAGTAAGTGATAAGAGGTGGGCTGTGGAAGGTTTAGAGGTGGGCTGTGGAAGGTTTAGAGGTGGACTGTGGAAGGTTTAGAGGTGGGCTGTGGAAGGTTTAGAGGTGGGCTGTGGAAGGTTTACAGTAAGTGTGGAAGGTTTGCAGTAAGTGATAAGAGGTGGGCTGTGGGAGGTTTACAGTAAGTGTGGAAGGTTTGCAGTAAGTGATAAGAGGTGGGCTGTGGAATGTTTAGAGGTGGGCTGTGGAAGGTTTAGAGTTCAGCTGTGGAGGTACGTACATATGGCGTAGTGGGTGTTTGGCTGCAGGGGGGTTACAGTTACTGTCATGCTGTAGGAGGTTTAGAGTACAGGTACTGTACCTGTAGTGACTTTAATTCATACTGCACTTTGGGCCTTATTCTAGTTCACTCTTTCTGACAAAATCCTTCTTAGATGGACAGAACCATGTGCACTGCAGGTGGGGCAGATGTAACATGTGCATAGAGAATTATGTTTGGGCGAGTTATTTTGTTTCTGTGCAGGGAAGATACTGACTGCTTTATTTTTACAATACAATATAGATCTCATATTGAAGTAAAACCTCACCCAAATCTAATTCTCTATGCACATGTTACATCTGCCCCACCTGCAGTGCACATGGTTCTGTCCATCTAAGAAGGATTTTGTCAGAAAGAGTGAACTTGAATAAGGCCCTTACTGTGTTTGTACCTGATTTGGTTGTACAGCACGTACTACACTGTAATAAACAGTTTTGCATACTCTACTGTGTTTATTCATTCATTAATATTATGCTGTTGCATATACTTTACTAATTATTGCTTTAGAAATGTGATGAAGGTGTTAAATCACTAAAAAACTAGTCATCCATGAAACCTTCGATAATCCGGAAAAATCGATAATCCGGAACGGCACTGGAACCGATGATGCCGGAAAATCGGTGGTGTACCTGTATGTATATATATATATATATATATATATATATATATATATATATATATATATATATATATATATATATATATATTTTATATATATATAATTTCTTCATGATTATGTTTTTTGTTGTTCCAGAAGAGAGAATTAATGTTATATGAAATAATTTTGAAATACGATAAATGTGTGCAATGGGGATGATAAAAAGATTATCATAAAATAAGTTCAAAAACAAATATAAATTGTTGCTGCCCTGCAATAAAAGGAAGAATTTGAAGTATCTCATATGTATTATATTAAGCAGAGTATCATCATTTGCAAACTCTTTGCATAGCGATAAAATGGCTACACACTAAACAGTTCCAAAGCTGCAGGGATTATAGTTTAGTACCTAATCAGCTGAGTAATTGAAAGAGTTATAAGTGCAACTAAAATTGTCAATTAGTAGAGAAAGCAATTTTCATTATTCAGGAGAAAAAATTTAATAAATGTGCACATAAACATGAGGTATACAGTAGTTATAGATGCAGATCATTAAAAGTATCATCACAAACAGTATAGTAGTAAAAATAAGATATTAACAAAAGAAACTTTAGAATTCGTTAAACTATGTTAAAAAAAAGGCAATTTAGATTTCAGATTGGACACCCCGCTAAAATCTAAATTCCATTGAACAAGTTACATCTGCCCCACCTACTGTATAGCGCAACATGGTTTGCCCAGTTGCTTGCATTTTTTACAAACATAAATCAGAACCTTGGTTCCAATGGGCATTCTGAGCAACCAATGAATTGCTCAGAAGTTTAATGGTGTGTCAGAGTGCATCCAATATTGCTAGTGTACACAACGGTGTATTAGAGTTGTAACCGATATGTGTGTCTCTGTACAATCCAACATCTGTGTCCACCTCTGATTTGGGCTTATTGTATTTTACATGATCTTAATTTCAAAAATATATAAACACACATTTTTGTAAAACAATTGTGAAAATGCTTCAGGAATATTAAAATGACACACGCACAGACAAAAAGTTTGGGTGAGACCAAAAATCAAAAAAGAAAATTCCAATAAATATATATATAAAAAAATGTTTTCATTTTATTTTATTTTTTTCAGTCTCATCCAAGCTATAGTTATACAGATACAATTCATGGCAATAAGTATGTGTGGAACCCCTTCTAATAATTGTTCTTAGTCATTTCAGTTGCACCCAATGCCAGAGTTGTGTATTTTAAAGCATACAGCCATACAGTATTCATAGTCAAACATTAGTCTTATGATGCCCATACACTGTCCGTTAAACGGATCCATTTGGGTCTTAATAAGCATGCATCGTATCGGATCGCATGCCTAGTGCATGCAATGCGATCCGATACGATGTTTACGATTTTTCTAGAAAATGGAAATAAGTGTGGCGCTCCTATAATTCTGCTGCCTGTATTTCCAAAACCCGTGGATCAATCCCTATTGATCCAATAAATGTATGGGTAAAAAAGAAGGGGTAGGGTTCTGGAAAAAGTGGCGCTGAATGAAGAATATCTCTATACTTATCTTTATATGGTGGGTCTTCTGGTTGATGGTATTTTTCTTGTTGAGAGTTTGTCTCCAGAGCAATGGAAATATGAAAAGATAAGATTTGAAAAAAATAGAGCGATATGATGATCTATCTTCTGACTGAAGGTTTAATCAAAAGAACATCCAGTGTTGGCAAGGGAGCGTACCTTACTTACACTGGTATGTTGTATAAAACACATATAATGGTATCTTTTTGGATAATGGGTGCGTACCCGTACTCACGGCGTATTAGGTGTTGTCACTCCTCAAAAGGTTTCTTTTTGGATATCCTTGTTTGAAAGAAAGTGTGCAATTCTTTTGTAATAAAAAGAATTTATTTTCATAAAAAACACACCAAAGTTAAAATGTTTTCTTTAAAAAATGTGTCTTTCACTCCTACGGTGTAATGAGGGAGGTAAGGAGATAAGGTCCTGATCCACGGGGTAGTGCCGGTATACACCCAGGTGTCAAATAGTGGGATCTTACCTGCTCTCCAACCATCACCTCAAACACTTTTCAGATAGAAAGGCACCCTCCTCCTTCCAACGCGTTTCGAGCTGTGGCTCTTTATCAAGGCATGAGGGTAATGTCAGCAGAAATCATATTTATAGGCTATCTACAAGATGGCTGAACTTCCTGTTCCTGTCCATTGATTAACTTTCCTTTTTATCATTTCCTGGTTTACAATACATTATACCTTTTTGTTAAATTTTATACATTCATTATTATTGTTTAACATCAGAAATGAGAAGTGGAATGGATTCTTTTGTTTAAATATTGCGATTTTTCCCGCCAAAATGACGGGTATTGTGAGGCTGTCTGGGAAATGTAGTTCCCAGGAAAGGACTTAGTCTTATAGTTTTTCTTCCGTTCTATGTTTACTGCAGTTCTGGGACTTGTAGTTTCTATGTAGCTCCGTAACCGGAAGTTCGCCCGGCAATGCATTACTCTGTGCGGCATTCTGGGGATTGTAGTTAGCAGATGCTGTTTTTATCACGTATAGCCGGAAGTCCCGCCGGAGGTGCATCATTTGATGCGGCATTGTGGGAGTTGTAGTTAGTGGACGCCGTTTTCGTCCTGTGCTGCCGGAAGTTCCGCCGGAAGTTCATCTTTCACTGTGGCATTATGGGGATTGTAGTTAATCCTTCCTGGTTTTGTATGCTATTGTCTAGCTCCGTCTGATGTTCCCGGAAGTTGTGTGAAGATTGACACAAAGTGATGCTGGGAATCGTAGTTTAATTAGTGGCGCAGGACCTGAATATATTTTCTGGAGTTTCTAAGTCTTATACGCATTAAATATGTTGTATGGATTTAAAATAAATGACTTTTAGTCGTCCGTTTTTTTAGGGACATATTTACTGAATTATATTATTGTTCTGGATTATGTTGCTGGATGAGTCAACAAACGGTTGCTATAGCAACTTGTATATATGTGGTATATCCATTTGTTTCTTTTCTTGGATCCATGTTTTGTTTATTTTAATATATTCTGGAAAAAAGAAAACTCAATGAATAATAATATAAAGTTAAAATATATATATATATATATATATATATAAAGATTATGTAAAAAATATATTTATATGTATAAATAAAACCACATCAAACTATAAAAACCATTTTAACTCAAAGTCATTATTAAGGCCAGATGGTTTTAAGGTTTTTAAATCAAAAATAAGTTTCATTTCTGATTTGGCTAAATTTGACTCTATGTTCTTATCTTTCCAGTTATTCTTTATATGTCTCAAACCAATGAATTTCTTGATGTGATCTGGGCCGCAATTATGAACCAGTCTGAAATGATTGGACAAATGATGCGTTTGCAGTCCTTTGCGGATGTTTCGCAGATGTTTTGACAACCTTATTTTTAATGCTCTTGTGGTCCGACCGATGTAACATAATCCACAGGAGCATTCTATCAAATAGATTACGTTTTGTGTATCACATGTGATGAAGTCCCTGATTTTAAACTTGATGTTATTCACTGTGACTTCTGTGTGTTTGGAGGTTGGGTCTTTTATATTCCTACAGCCCAAACACATCCCGCATCTGTAGAAACCCTTCGATCTATTGAGATTCCTTGTGGCTATTGGAAGAGCACTGCGAACTAGATGACTTTTGAGATTTTTTGACTTTCTGTAGATGAGAGATGGTTTCTTGGGGATAATTTCTTTAAGTACAGGGTCCCTAGTCAGTAAATGCCAATTTTTTTATATTATTTTTTCTATTTGTTTAAATTGGGTATCATAACCTGTAATCAATGACCATTTTGTTTTTTCATTATTATGTTGTAATTTTCTCTTATCTTTGTTTCCCCCTTTTAAAAGATCTTCTCTATTTCTTTCCATTGCTTCTTCCATGATGGGAATAAGGTTTTCGTCTTTATATCCTTTTTCTATGAAGTTTCTTTCCATTTCTACCATCTGTTGTCTGCAGACTTGTTGATCGCTGCAGTTCCTTTTAACTCTAAGGAATTGTCCTTTTGGCACGCCTTTTAACCATGTTGCATGGTGTTGGCTGTCTGTTGAAATGTAGGTGTTGGTATCTGTAGGTTTTTGATAAGTCTTTGTGTTAATTTGATCATTATCAACATAGATGTTTAGATCTAAAAAGTTGATCTGTATTTTACTGACCATTGCTGTTAGTTTGATATTGAAATCATTATTATTTATGGTGTCCAAAAATTCAATTAAGTCAGTCTCATTGCCTTCCCATAGGATCAGTATATCGTCAATATACCTATACCATTTTTTTATCTTCTCGCCCCAAGCTACGTTCTGGTAAATGTGTGTTTCTTCCCAGTAATTCATAAAAAGATTAGCGTAGCTTGGGGCGAATTTTGTGCCCATTGCTGTGCCAGATCGTTGCAAGAAGAAATCGCCGTTGAAGAAGAAAAAATTGTTCTCCAAAATAAATTTCACTGCATCCAGAGTAAATTCCTTTCTTTCCAAGGTGAGGTCTGTTTTATCTAGAGACCATTTCAGTGCTTCTAGACCTTTGTCGTGTTTAATGCACGTATAGAGCGAAGTGACGTCCGCAGATGCAAGAAATCTCTTCTCATTCCATTGGAAGTTCTTTAATTTATTTAGTGTGTCCCCAGTGTCTTTCAAATGTGAGGCATTTTTTATTACCATTGGTTGGAGAATGCTGTCTACTAATGAAGAGAGATTCGCTGTTAAGTTGTTAGTTCCACTTATAATGGGTCTTCCGGGAGGATGTGTCAGATTTTTATGGATTTTAGGTAAAAGGTAGATGGTAGCTGTGACCGGGTTTTCAATATCTATATATTCGAATTCATCTTTGGTGATTCCTTTGGTGTTTAGATGTTTTTTAATAAATTTCAGATATTCTTTTTGTATTTTGTTGGTTGGATCCCCCTTGAGTTTATTATAGGTTTCTGTGTCGCCTAATTGTCTCATAACTTCTTGTACATAGTCTTCCTTGTTGAGGATGGCAATCCCCCCTCCCTTGTCACAGGGTTTGATGACTATGTTCTCATCTTTGCTTAAATTTGTGATGATGTCTCTTTCTTTTTTTGTAAGATTGAATCTCACTTTTGGTTTTTTCAATTGTTCCAATTCTTCTAGGACTACTTTAGTGAATGTTTCTATGTAGTTTCCTTTAATATAGGTGGGATAAAAGATGGATTTTTTCTTCCGTTTCTTTTGTTCTTCCACTGGTACTTCAGGACTTTCGTGACTATCAGATGGTTCCGGACTGCCTTTATCCTCCTTCTCTGTTTCTTTCATCTGGAAAAATTTCCTCAAAGTGATTTTTCTTACAAACTTTTGGATGTCCACAAACTTTTCAAAGTGGTTCATATGTGAAGTTGGGGCATATTTTAGACCTTTTTGGAGCACTTTCTCTTCTTCTTCGCTGAGTGTTCTGCTGCTCAGATTGAATATCTGTTTTTTATTCTCTGGCAAAATGGTGTTTGTTTTGGTCTTTTTTGGTTTTTTTATTTTACTATGCTTTTTTATCCCAGCTCTACATCCTCTTTTTTTATGTGTTCTGACTGAACTTGTCCTTATCGTTTTCTTGATTTTAGTTTGTTCCTCTGTTTTCCTTTTTCTGTCCTCCTTTCTTCCAAAAAAGGTGACCTTTGTCTTTCTTCTCTCATAGGTCTGTACGTGTTTCTCTTGGGTGTTTCTGATTTTTCTGCCCTCCTTTCTTCTAAAAAAGGTGACCTTGATCTTTCTTCTCTTATGGGTCTGTGCGTATTTCTTTTAGGTGTTTCTGATTGATTGCTGTGTTGTCTTGCAGCTTCTGATTTTTCTTCCAGAATAGATGTCTTTCCGTATCTTCGTTTGGACTTAAATGGTGTTTGGTCCCGTCTATTATTGTGTTCTGAATTTTTATCTTGTCTTGAATATGAAGTATTGGGTTCTTCATTGTCTATTTCAAATGCTTTTATTTCTTCCTCCTTTCTTTCGGGGGTTTCATCATACCGATTTCTGTTTTGATTTCTCGGGATGGAATTTCTTCTATATGATTGGTCTCTTGGTGAGTGATGATGGAATCTCTCATAATTCTCCTCTCTCCTTCTTGGAGTACATCCATGAAAATTTCTTCTCGGTGTTCTCTCGAATGTTCTCATGATGTTATTCTTTTTATAGGGCCGGTTTCTCCAAGATAATGGATGAGATCTGTCATCCCATTTTCTCCGATATGGGGATTCTCTGCGTAGTGTTGGTCTCTCTTCATATCTTCCTCGATGGGATAAAAAATTCCTCGGTTGATACTGTGTGTTCCTTCCATTTCTGTTGTCATAATTTGATGCATTCCTATTACTTCTATACGTCGGATGGAAGGTTTTCGCTGTTCTTTTATGTTCATTTCTGTCGTATGTATTAGTTTTTCTTCCTCTATCTCTTTCCTTTATGATCCCGAATTTGTAATAATCATAATCGCGTTGCATTTTTCCTTGTTTCTTCTTAATTAGGAAGTTTGTGTTTAATCTGATTTTTTTCAATAATTTCTTCTTCCTTGGTTTTGAAGCTAGGCACTTTTTTAAAAGGTTGTATTAGAGTTTTCAATATCTCTATCCTCTCACTGGTTTACTTTAGTTTACTTCTTCTTTCTCGTAGAATAAGTTCCATAAGGGAGAAAGAACAGGTCTCGAGGGTTTTTTCCCATTCTGTCCAGAAGGTTTCTCCAGCATCTTGAAAGGTGGGGGTTTTTTTCATCCTGAGGCCTTTTGGGATAATTTGTTCTGCAGTGTATCTTTCCAAGGTGGCCACCTCCCACCATAGACGGTTTTCTTTGAGGAGCCATTCCCCCAGACGATCCATAGCTGTTTCCAAATTGTCGTCGGTCATTTCTATTTCCTCATCTTGGAAGTTGATTTTAAATGCTTCTTCGGTTCTTTCTTGTCTTTTCTCACGATGTTGGAACATGGTGCTGCCTCACTTTATTCCTAGGGATATACTGTATTTGGACACGATTTTTCTAGAAAATGGAAATAAGTGTGGCGCTCCTATAATTCTGCTGCCTGTATTTCCAAAACCCGTGGATCAATCCCTATTGATCCAATAAATGTATGGGTAAAAAAGAAGGGGTAGGGTTCTGGAAAAAGTGGCGCTGAATGAAGAATATCTCTATACTTATCTTTATATGGTGGGTCTTCTGGTTGATGGTATTTTTCTTGAGAGTTCGTCTCCAGAGCAATGGAAATATGAAAAGATAAGATTTGAAAAAAATAGAGCGATATGATGATCTATCTTCTGACTGAAGGTTTAATCAAAAGAACATCCAGTGTTGGCAAGGGAGCGTACCTTACTTACACTGGTATGTTGTATAAAACACATATAATGGTATCTTTTTGGATAATGGGTGCGTACCCGTACTCACGGCGTATTAGGTGTTGTCACTCCTCAAAAGGTTTCTTTTTGGATATCCTTGTTTGAAAGAAAGTATGCAATTCTTTTGTAATAAAAATAATTTATTTTCATAAAAAACACACCAAAGTTAAAATGTTTTCTTTAAAAAATGTGTCTTTCACTCCTACGGTGTAATGAGGGAGGTAAGGAGATAAGGTCCTTATCCACGGGGTAGTGCCGGTATACACCCAGGTGTCAAATAGTGGGATCTTACCTGCTCTCCAACCATCACCTCAAACACTTTTCAGATAGAAAGGCACCCTCCTCCTTCCAACGCGTTTCGAGCTGTGGCTCTTTATCAAGGCATGAGGGTAATGTCAGCAGAAATCATATTTATAGGCTATTTACTAGATGGCTGAACTTCCTGTTCCTGTCCATTGATTAACTTTCCTTTTTATCATTTCCTGGTTTACAATACATTATACCTTTTTGTTAAATTTTATACATTCATTATTATTGTTTAACATCAGAAATGAGAAGTGGAATGGATTCTTTTGTTTAAATATTGCGATTTTTCCCGCCAAAATGACGGGTACTGTGAGGCTGTCTGGGAAATGTAGTTCCCAGGAAAGGACTTAGTCTTATAGTTTTTCTTCCGTTCTATGTTTACTGCAGTTCTGGGACTTGTAGTTTCTATGTAGCTCGGTAACAGGAAGTTCGCCCGGCAATGCATTACTCTGTGCGGCATTCTGGGGATTGTAGTTAGCAGATGCTGTTTTTATCACGTATAGCCGGAAGTCCCGCCGGAGGTGCATCATTTGATGCGGCATTGTGGGAGTTGTAGTTAGTGGACGCCGTTTTCGTCCTGTGCTGCCGGAAGTTCATCTTTCACTGTGGCATTATGGGGATTGTAGTTAATCCTTCCTGGTTTTGTATGCTATTGTCTAGCTCTGTCTGATGTTCCCGGAAGTTGTGTGAAGATTGACACAAAGTGATGCTGGGAATCGTAGTTTAATTAGTGGCGCAGGACCTGTATATATTTTCTGGAGTTTCTAAGTCTTATACGCATTAAATATGTTGTATGGATTTAAAATAAATGACTTTTAGTCGTCCGTTTTTTTAGGGACATATTTACTGAATTATATTATTGTTCTGGATTATGTTGCTGGATGAGTCAACAAACGGTTGCTATAGCAACTTGTATATATGTGGTATATCCATTTGTTTCTTTGCATTAACTACAATCCCCATAATGCCACAGTGAAAGATGAACTTCCGGCGGAACTTCCGGCAGCACAGGACGAAAACGGCGTCCACTAACTACAACTCCCACAATGCCGCATCAAATGATGCACCTCCGGCGGGACTTCCGGCTATACGTGATAAAAACAGCATCTGCTAACTACAATCCCCAGAATGCCGCACAGAGTAATGCATTGCCGGGCGAACTTCCGGTTACGGAGCTACATAGAAACTACAAGTCCCAGAACTGCAGTAAACATAGAATGGAAGAAAAACTATAAGATTAAGTCCTTTCCTGGGAACTACATTTCCCAGACAGCCTCACAATACCTGTCATTTTGGCGGGGAAAATCGCAATATTTAAACAAAAGAATCCATTCCACTTCTCATTTCTGATGTTAAACAATAATAATGAATGTATAAAATTTAACAAAAAGGTATAATGTATTGCAAACCAGGAAATGATAAAAAGGAAAGTTAATCAATGGACAGGAACAGGAAGTTCAGCCATCTTGTAGATAGCCTATAAATATGATTTCTGCTGACATTACCCTCATGCCTTGATAAAGAGCCACAGCTCGAAACGCGTTGGAAGGAGGAGGGTGCCTTTCTATCTGAAAAGTGTTTGAGGTGATGGTTGGAGAGCAGGTAAGATCCCACTATTTGACACCTGGGTGTATACCGGCACTACCCCGTGGATCAGGACCTTATCTCCTTACCTCCCTCATTACACCGTAGGAGTGAAAGACACATTTTTTAAAGAAAACATTTTAACTTTGGTGTGTTTTTTATGAAAATAAATTCTTTTTATTACAAAAGAATTGCACACTTTCTTTCAAACAAGGATATCCAAAAAGAAACCTTTTGAGGAGTGACAACACCTAATACGCCGTGAGTACGGGTACGCACCCATTATCCAAAAAGATACCATTATATGTGTTTTATACAACATACCAGTGTAAGTAAGGTACGCTCCCTTGCCAACACTGGATGTTCTTTTGATTAAACCTTCAGTCAGAGACTTCCGGTTCCGGCATGGAGAGGTGAGCAGCTTCTCTCCGTTGCTCCGTCACCCTCCCGAGACCAGCTAGACACCACCCTGAATCCGACACGCAGACACCGCTCAAGATCACCTCGCCGCCCTCACGCTGCTATGGACTCAGCCCAGAGCCCGCAGCAAGGAGGGAAAAGCAGCCCTGCGCCATTACATCAGCGTCAGGACAAGCGGAGGGGGGAGCACAGTATGGCGCCTGACCCGGACAACGCCCAAGGCACTCCGGCAGCAAAGAAAGCCATAACAGCGGACGGAGGTAAACAGCCAGACATACAGAAAATACAAGGTATGTCTTCAACATCACAAAAAGACCTTACAGCCATAATACAAGCGGCAGTGCAGCCCCTTTTACAAAACGCTGTTGGGGAAATCACCGCACAGCTGGGGAGGATTAACACGGCGAACTGCTAACATTGAGAAAAACTGTTCAGAGATTAGAAAAGGAACAGAGATCGTTAAGGGAGGGGCTGGAAAACGCAGACAACAGAGCCAGACGCAATAATTTGAGGATTTCAGGGATACCTGAGTCTGTGAAAGGAGCACAACTAGACCACTTTGTGAAAAACACTATCCCTATGCTACTAAATGTCGGCACACAATGTGCTGACATGGTAGTGGAACGTGTACATAGGGTGGGCCAATTAGACCCACAGAAGAAAGACCGCCCACGAGTGGTGATTTTTAAGGTCTTAAATTTTCTGCACCGACAGGCTATCTGGTCTGCCTCCAGAAAAATCAATCCAGTGAAATGGGAGGAACACTCCCTCAGGTTCTTTCAGGACTTCTCAATTGCTCTTTCTAGGGAAAGAAGATCCTTTTCCAATGTTTGCTCTGAATTGGCAAAGGCGAATCGAAGGTTTTATATGATGTACCCCTCATGCTTACATATTTTCTCAGGAAATAGTTTCAAGGATTTCAGGTCTGCAAAAGAAGCGGAGGATTTCCTGAAACAAGATTTGAATGGCCTCAACGCTGACGACATTTCGGATTATACACCATCTTCGGTTGGATGAAGAAGTATGCATCCCCATTTGAGTCTACCTATGACTTTCTCAGAGGTATTTAAATCTGAGATTGCTGAGTGTGTTGGTCTATGGACTAACGCACTGTTCTCGAGACAGTTTTCAGTCTAAGAAATCCTTTATAAAAAAGACTCTACCACGAACTGTTTTCTACTCACGGAATTTAAGTTTGGTTTACCTTTTCAAAATAGGAGCTGCAAGGCTTAAGTGCAGCTAATTGTTATAATACAGAAGATCAGGTTTAAGTCTAGTATAGTAATACAGTTATTAAATCATATTTGATTAGGTGGATGAATGGAGCCTGTCGGAATTGATTGTTAGAATTTCAGGCAAACATAATACAAACATGGGTCCCTTTGGTTCCCCCATGTTGATTGAAACCCGGAAGTCTATCAACCACTTCAAGTCTACTGCTCAGTTAAAGTTATTGTATGTCCTTATTCGTCTGATGTACCCCTTTTGTGTCTATCCTTCCACTCTCCAACCCCTTAGTAGTATCTCTCTGACTGGGTCTCTAACTAATAGAAACAGAACCTATGATGGCACTTAAAATTGCCTCCCTTAACATAAGGGGAATCCATACTCCTGCTAAAAGAAGAAAGCTTTTATCATACATGAATAAACAAAAAGTAGATATAATTTGTCTCCAAGAGACGCACTTGCTCCCCCCCGAGGTCAAAAAGCTCCAGATGATGGGATGGAAGGTGTTGGGGTCCTCTTCATTAAATTCTAAATCATGTGGGGTGATCATTTTGGCTAGGAAATCTCTAGACTTGCAGGTTAATTCGGTGTTCTCTGACCCTGGTGGTAGAATAGTGATTGTAGAGATTGTGATGGCAGGAATAGATATTACATTATGCAACATATACGCCCCTACAGGATATAAGAAATCCTTCTTTACTGGACTGCTAGCACAACTATATAAAATAGACCCGACCAAATTAATACTATGTGGAGATTTAAATCTTATTTCTTCGATTGGTCTAGATAGATCATCACAACATACAACGACACCCCACCTTCCACGTATAGGAGTCCCCTATCTATGTAAGGCACTTAACCTGGTGGATGCCTGGAGGATTCACAATCCAATTGAAAAAAAATTATACTTGTCTCTTACCCACAATTCGTGGTCAAGAATCGATTATATATTGGTAGCCGAACTACTGCTTTCTAGAGTGACCCATCCAGAGATAGAGTCTCCTGTACTATCAGATCATGGCATGGTGTCATTAATGGTGGAGCTCCGGGCATCCAGTAGGCCGAGTCCTATATGGAGGTTCCCATCACATTTAGCACAATCAAAGGAACTTCAAATTTATATTAAAAAGATCTGGGCACAATTTCAGAAAGATAATGAGAATTATCAATTAAAAGACCCCATGACCTTTTGGCAGGCAGCGAAAGCTGTTATTAGGGGAGAAGTTATTTCCTACGTGTCTAGACAAAAAAAGAAACTAAACAAAAAATATATAGAGATACAGACGGAACTCTCAGAAGCATTTCAATCCTATAAAAAATCCCCCAATTCCCAAACTAAAGCCAAGTTCTTAATGGCTCAAACCCAGAGTAGTGAATATTTGGAATCTATAGGAGATAAATATTTTTTTAATGTTAGTTCTAAGTTTTACAAATTTGGAAATAAAACAGGGAAGATGTTAACTAATCTTCTACAGGGATCTAGACATAAAACCATAGTACAGCCTCTACTATTAGAGGATGGGACAATGACTACTACAGATCCTCAAATAGCAGATCTCTTGAAATTTTTTTATGAAAACTTATATTCTGCTCCTAGGGATAACTTAGAGGAGCGAGTCTATGTAGGTAATGATCAGACACCAGTAGAACCACAATCATTCCCAACAACGAGTGATTACTGGAATTCACTCCCGTTCCCCCAGGTACCAGAGGCTTTAAAAAACAGCTTGATAGGCGATATTATAGAGGAGGAGGTGATGTGGGCAATTGGCAAACTGAAACTTACAAAGGCACCAGGCCCTGATGGGTATTCCAACTATTTTTTTAAAATGATGGCAACTCAGATAGTGAAGCCACTTACAGCAGGCTTTAATGCTATTCTAGACAGCGGCAAACTACCTGCCTACTTCTCTGATGCGATAATCAGGGTCCTACCAAAAAAGGGTCGTAATTTAAACTTGCCAGGCTCCTATAGGCCTATTTCTCTCCTGAACACAGAGTATAAACTGTTCACGAAAATACTAGCCGAACGGTTAAAAGGAATCTTACCAGCTATCATACACAGAGACCAGACCGGTTTTATCACCGGACGACATTCGGTCACCAATGTGAGAAAATTGCTGGCAGCTATTCAGAGCTCGGGCGCCTTGTCAGCGTCCAGCGGAGTTGACAATTTGGTCCTCACGCTGAACGCCGAGAAGGCGTTCGATATGGTATTATGGCCGCATCTATTTAAATGTCTGGAGAATTTTGGATTCCCGCCTAGATTTGTGGATATGATACGAACAATATATACATCACCCAAATCAGTAATAGCATGTAACGGTCTTCTATCAGACCCTTTCCAGTTGCAAAGGGGTACCCGTCAGGGCTGTCCACTATCCCCGCTCTTATTCGCGGTGGCAGTCGAGCCATTTGCCATTGCTGTCCGAACATCACCTCTTATACAGGGAATTAAGATACATAACGAAGAGGTTAAAATCGCATTGTTTGCGGATGACACCCTTATTTTTATATCTAACCCCACTCATACTTTACCAGCTGTCCTACATCTTATTAAGTCGTTCGGGGAGCAATCAGGATATAGAGTCAAAATTATTAAATCTGAACTTTTACCACTAGGCTGTGTGACTCCTCAACTACTGTAATCTCTAGGCTCCCCCTTTCCTGTCTGCCAATCACACTTTAAATACCTAGGAGTGCAAATCAGTAATGATATAAATAAATTATATGTCCACAATTATGGCCCTATAATTGCTCAGGTGGTGACGAAGCTTGAAAGTTGGAAGGAATTACCGATTTCATTATTGGGTAGATTGGCGGTAATAAAGTCGATAATTTTGCCTAAAATTTTGTATTGTGCACAGATGCTGCCTATCACTCTAAAAAAGTCAGACATAGCCAAACTAGATTCATTATTTTCTAAATTTATCTGGATGGGTAAACGCCCTAGAATTGCCAGAGCAAAACTCAAGTCACCCACATCTGAGGGAGGACTGGGCTATCCTGACTTACAGAGTTATGCCCTGGCAATTCATTTCCGATATGTGGGGGACTGGCTCTTAAATAAGTCCACCTATACGGACATCGCCTTAGAAAGAGGCGCTTTTTACCCATATTCACCTGGAGCACTCCTGCAGATGAAGTCAAAAGATCTGCCACCAGAGGTCAGAGAGCACATTTTATTTAAAGAAACTTATTTAGCCTGGCTTCAAATTAATAAAATCATGAAAGAGAACCCTAGTGAAACCCATTATACCCCACTATGGGGAAACCCTGCCTTCCCTCCCACCATCATGGACCAAAGATATAACATCTGGAGAAATAAAGGCCTAGATCTAGCCAACAAAATATTTGACCCTGGGGGCCGCCTACTTTCTTTCGAAGAATTATCCCAAAAGTATGATCTCCCCAACAACCATTTATTCATGTATTACCAGGCAAGACATTTCTCGGTCCGCAGTAAAAGTACTAAAACAGACCTCCCTTCGGTCCTATATTGCTCACAAGTTAAAAGTGTGGAATTGTTGCTAATATATATAACCACTAAAACGTATAAACTGAATTTATTATATAAACTTTTAATTGCTAAACAGTTTCTGGATACCGATCAGTGGAGACTGCTGACCGAGAGGTGGAATGCAGATATAACGCATATCCGGACTGCTTCGCAGCTGGTTCATTCGCATATAAGAGTTTTGAAGTCACTTAAATCAGTTTATTTACAGGAGGTACATATCCGCACATTACATAGAGCTTACATAACGCCTTATAGGAGAAGACATATGGTACCCGATGAACAAGGATCATGCATAAAGTGTGGTACAATTAAGGCGGATTATGCACATTGCATGTGGGACTGCTACAAATTGCGGAGGTTTTGGTGCAAAGTTACTTGTTTTATTAACACAATGTTGTCAGTTTGTTGGATGGCAGACCCTTCGGCTTGTATGGGAATATCATTCGACCACTGGCCCTTGGACTCTATTAGGTCAGAGGACTTTCATATTTTAATAACTACAATCACAGTAGCAAGGAAATGCATTCTGTTTAACTGGACCAAGAAAATAGCACCAACTCTGGACACTGTTAAAAGGAAATTATTGCAGATATTGTATTTTGAAAAAAAGTATGCACGTTTGGAGCAGCAGTCCGGAATGCGGAGGTTTTTTGCAAAATGGTTGCCATTCATAAACACACTGGATGAAAGTACGAAATCACATGTCTTGTTTGATGCAGAAAATCTTTAATATAAGTCTAAATAATTTAGATTTAACCCTATCCAAGCATTGCATATATAAACAGGTTAAGATGAAAGGTTGTCCAAAGCAATAGAGAGATGGGGTTCATTATCCCCTTGTTATGAGACCCAGGCTGTCATAGGTGCATTTCATATCTTGGTTAGAATCCATTGGCATGTCTAATGGATGTACTTTGTGTAGATGATCTAAACAAAAGAGTTACATATTTAAATTATTATTCTTAGAGGAGTGGAAATCACCCCCCCCCCTCCCTACCCCCCCCCCCTCTAGACCCTCAGTCCGTCCACCCCTCCTATTCCCCACCCCTTCCCCCCTTCTTGTCTACGTGTATATGTTTATATTGTTTAGTTAAAGTAACAGGTGTAGATATGCTAAGGCTAAGATCTTTTGATATTATAATTACATGTCTTCAAATGCCAATCTATGTTGGATCTGATGCCCTTTTGTTATTATTGAGGTCAGTATATCTGGAAAACAGTCAGAAATATTGTATATATAGATAATATGACATATTGTATTTAATTGTATTGATGGTGAGGACCAAACATTGAAACATGTCTCACCAATTTCTAATGTGTAACTTTTGTAACGTACTGATTGAAAAATTCAATAAAAAGATTTAAAAAAAAAAAAAAAAAACCTTCAGTCAGAAGATAGATCATCATATCGCTCTATTTTTTTTCAAATCTTATCTTTTCATATTTCCATTGCTCTGGAGACGAACTCTCAAGAAAAATACCATCAACCAGAAGACCCACCATATAAAGATAAGTATAGAGATATTCTTCATTCAGCGCCACTTTTTCCAGAACCCTACCCCTTCTTTTTTACCGATACGATGTTTAGCTAGTACAAAAAGTATGTGCAGCACATACTTTTTGTCCCGTACTATGTGATGCGCGGGAGCGCGCATCGCATAGTACAAAACGGACGGTCCGGGAACGGACCGTCTATGGGTACCTTTAGAATGAGTTGAACTGAAAAGCGTGGTAACTTTAACATGACACTGTCATAGGACGCCACCTTTCCAACAAACAAGTTTGCCATATTTCTGCTAGAGCTGCCCTGGGCAAATGTGAGTGTGGTTATTGTCATCAGCGCTGTAACTTTCTACAAGGTTTGTTCTGATGACTATTCAAATCAAAACAATCAAATCATTACATAAGACTCAATCGATGCTTGTCAGCTCATTGCTGTTTTGAAGCATGTGGTTCATATTTAAATAAAAACATTCAAGCTTGCAACCCTTGCTTCAACTTTGGAAGTCCTGGCATCACTGCTTCAAACACAATTTTTTTAAAGTTAAAATCTCCCCAGTATAGCCTCTGGTACAACAAGGACTGTTTTGTAGATTGCAACCATAAAGGCCATATAATTGATGGGCAGCCTTAAATAGAAAGATAGGCAGTATTTAAAAAAAAAAAAAAAAAAAAAAGAAAAATATAAGCATGTGCTTGGTTAATCCCATATGATACATGATACCAGATATATAACAATATAGATGTCCACGAGAGAGAGAGAGAGAGAGAGAGAGAGCCTTGTGAGTCATCAGCATAACGGTGGTACTGGGGATTAAATTAGTTGATTTGGTCACCAAGGGAGGAGGTGTGCAAGTGGGGAGATGTACAGAGAGTAGTTAGTGGGTAAACATTGCGGGAGGCACCCGGTCTATGAGATGTAGATAAATTTCATATGCCGGCTTTCCTGTGCACAAAGGGGCTGAGTTCTGAGACGCTGAATAGAATGTCTTAAGAGATGAATAGGGAAATCATCTCACAGGGTTGCATTGTGCGCACAGTGCATACCCTAATGCTGACTATATAGTTTTGCCTGGTAGGCTTGTTCACGGTGGCTAGTTGGGCAGGAACATTTGAATTTAAAAGGGTGCTCATCCCATTTAATTGGTTATTATTGATGTGATTATTTAATTATTGGTATATACTGTAGCTGTTATAACTCCCTGTGTCCCCACACAAGCCAAGTAGTGGGCAGATTATTAAATTATTGGTTTATTTGAATCAATTAGGTGTATAAGGTATACTCTGTTAGAGCAAATAAAAGGCACAGTAAAGTGTTTATCCACCTGACTGTTTATTACTATCTGGGAAAATGTATTTATATAATAAATAAATAATTAATTGATTTATTTATTGTAGGTAAACTCTAGAGACAGCTCCTGGAGGAACAATATTGGCAGCGACAATGGGGAGCTCACTGACCATTATCCACCAGTGCCCAGATCTCCCTGTTTTGCAACTGCACCAGCATCCAGAACAGGGGGGGGGGTCTCCATTTGAGATACACCTGCAGCAGCGAAGCTGACCATCGGCTGCACTGCTTATCCTGCACTGCAGTCCATCAGCTCTCAGTGTTCTGTACATGACCATTCGCATTCAAAGCATACCATGATATGCGGAGCATTTGGCTTAACCATTGGGACCTGAGTTCTGGGCATTGGTACTAGCATGAATCCTGACCTGGCTTTACTCAATTTTCCCAGCGTCAGGTGCCACTCAATCACCACTGCCAGCTCCTCAAATGTCTGGGGGGCTGCTGGAAGTGCTCACTACTGCACTGAGCAGTCTAACACCTGCATAGCCTAGTCCAGTGCTACTATCTCCACAATTTTCACTGCAGAGTTTTTAGTCAGCTGCAACCAGGCTTTCACCAGCCAAGCTTATTCCTGGGAGGCTCAGATCCCTCCAGCCACCAGTCCTGGAATTCCTTGGCTTTGCTGGGCCCCGTCACTGCAATCTTGTCACGTCAAGCCTTTTTAAGGCCAGTGTAGGAGTGTGCCTTAATCTTAGTCACATCCACATAGACTCTCTGTGCCTCCTCTGTAAACAGGGAGCCAGCCTGTCGGACCATTCCTCCGCAGGCCATCCCACATGCATTGCCGTGTGCTCAAACGTACAAAGGACTGTCTCTATGGGCGCTATTCAATGAGCCTGATTCGCCATGTTTTTATGGCGAATTTGTGCTGTTTGGCGAATTTCTGACTAAAACGGTGAATCACCCTATTCAATGACCACATGGCGAATACATTTCAAGGTTTTTTTCACCATGATTCACCGAGTAGCAATCGCTATCTTTTTATGGTGAAGTGGAATGTGAACTTTTAAAATAAAGTGTTTTGTTTTTTACATTTGGTGTCAAAAAATCAGGAATTTTATTCTGAGGAGGGGCATGTTATTTTTATTCATGTGCTGTAAGCACATAAATATATATTTAATTTTAAAAAATATATATATATTTTTTTTTTTTACACAGCAGCCAGCAGGGGGCGCCGGAGCCGAGCCGCTCATTACATATTCATATAGTCACTGCACCCGATCGTTACGATCGGGTATAGTGAATATACGGTCCCCTGCTGGCACCCCCGGGGGGCAGCATGTGCTGCCTGGCACCCGGGGAGCCCACCTACCCCCCACAAAGTTCTGGGGCAGGCAGAAGAGAGACTTCCATCTCTCTGCCTGCCACCGTCCTCAGGCTCCCTGCGGCAATCGCCGCAGGAGCTCATATTCGCCAGTCAGGGGCAGCGAGCCCCTGACACGTTGAATACCGGAGCCCGCCGGCTCCGGAACGTGGCGAATGTGCAGCGAATCCTAAAAAGGATTCGCTGCACCTCGCAGGTATTCTCATTGAATACCGCCCTATGTCATCAGCTGGGGTGAGCTTCAGTAGCTTCTCCTGCTTCCTTTCCTCATCTCCTTTAGCTCTTCATGCAGAATCTGAGCTTGCTGCCCCTGTATCTGGGATTGCTGTTTATCATCCAGGTGCTGCTGTCCCTCATGCAACATCTGAATCTGGACTTTTTATCCCTGAATTTGTGCTTGTTACCCCTCTTGCAACATCTATATCTGAGTTTTCTGTTTAGAAGCCAGATTCTGTTTTCCTGCAGCCAATTCAGCAAACATTTTCATTAGAGGCTCCATGGTACCCTGTGTCCCCTTTAAGAACAAATTTTAGGAGGCTTAATATACTGTGCCAGGCTCGCACAACAGACTTTAGGTGACACCTGCCTGCTTTACTGACCACTTAACATAAAAACGGCAAACAGTTTTCTTAATGATACAGTGGCCCTTTAAGGCTGGCTACCTTTCACATAACAACCTATCACCTCCAAGTTACACTTTTACTCCACTACAGACACAAACTTCCACATTACTTTCATGTATAAAGATGATGTCCCTGCCACAAAATGAAAGGCTTTTACTGTTACACTCAGTTTCCTTATTGCGTGTGTTGCTACAGCTGATCTTCTGGTTTTGTGCACACTGCCCACATTGGATACTGGAACCATAACTTTTATTGCCAGCAGATGGACAAAGTTCACCAGTTGCCTGGTGGATGTGAGTCCACACATAGATGCACTTAATATGGGGAACCATTTATCAAATGCCACAAACAGGCCTGTAGGTACAATAGTGCATACAGTACATGCAGAAAGGATCATATACTGTAGGGTTTACTTAGGTATATTAGGCATTTGTGCAACACATTTTTATATCTTGCTAGTAATGACTGTGTATCTAATACTTGTTCTAGCTATAACCCCTTTCACACTGCATGCTAACCCTTTGAAAGCGTTACTGTATGTACAGAAGGGCTCTATTTATGGCTGGAAGGGCTAATACTCAAAACCATTTGGACCAGACCCTTAAAGTTGTTCATAATCTTTTCCATTGTAAAATTCTGTACTGTGACTAGGGAGGCCAATCCATGGGACTTTTTTTTTCAATCCCGAGATTGAAAAACTGTCAATCTCGGGATTCCCGGGATTGGCCTCCTGATATATGAGGCTGCCTCTGACAGCTGCCCACTGTTGCATCTCTGTTACCTGTCCCTGCTTCCTGGCTACATGAGAGGAGGAAGAGCTGGAGCAGGGAGGTCGAGGGCAGCCAGGCCTTGTACACTGTGGTGGGCAGTGGAGGCAAGGTGACTCCAGTCCAGGCAGATGCGGTTGTTGGGGATGGAGGTGAGGTGACTCCAGTCCGGGCGGAAACAGAGGTGAGGGCAGCCCAGTGTGTGGCTGTGCAGAGGGACTTCTAACATCAAGCTGCACAGCCTTGTTGTCAGGCTCCACCTGATATGAGCGCTGCTGGTGCTCAGGACTGCACAGGAAAAGTGGATCAATTGCGCATTTGTATTTTGTTCCCAAAATCCTGGGACTGGAGGCTCCAATCCCGAGATTCAAATAACATCCAAAAATGCCATAAATCCCAGACTTCCACTATTCCTGATCCCGAGATTGGCATCCCTAACTGTGACATAGTTTCTCCACAGCTTGAAGAGGATAGGGAAATGTGGCGGGTCCGGATGACGCTCAGACAATGGGGATCCCGACAGTCAGTATCCCGACGTCGGGATCCTGGCTGCTGGTGCTCCAACAAGGGGGATCCTGACTCACATGGGCTATTCTCCCTTGTGGGTGCCCATGACCCCCATAGAGGGAGAATAGAAGCTGTGGTGAGCGCAGCGAGCCACGGGCACGCATCGCTGCAAATGCAGTGAGCCCACAAGGGGCTTCTTTGTGCTTGCCCCCCTGTCGGAGCACTGTCAGTCAGGAGCCCCATACCACACCCAATGTGGCTGGGTGTTTTGCACATATTCCCATAAAGCCTTCAACGCTTTTGTTTCTATTGTAAAGCGCAACGGAATATGTTGTGCGGTACTTGTGTAGTTTCACGGCGCCAGCATGGCGCCGTGCGTCTGAGTCCCCTTGCGGGGCTCGCCCATGCTGCGGGCTCGGTGGCTCGCTACGCTTGCCACGCTATCTAAAATCAACTCCATGCCAACATGGATAGTGGGGGTATAAACTATCCATGTTGGCATGGAGTTAAGTTAGTTTATTTTAGATAGTTTGCCGAGCGTAGAAACCGGAAGTAGCACGGCGCCATGAAACTACACAAGTACCTGTTGTGCTATATAAGAAACTGTAAATAAATAATTAAATATTGTGGCCACTTTTGTTTTCCTAAACTGCTTTCTCAGAGCTTTCAATTTATTCTCTATGTGCTGCTGCGAGGGTTTGATCCCAATGTTACTGAGGAGTTTAGCAATACTGCTGTACACAGTAGCATCATTGACAATGCAAGTTATTTGTTTTTTTAATCTTCTCTTCCCTGGCTATTTGCTAGGAGCTCTCCCACCTCAGCATCTTTCCAATTCTTCACTTCTGCTCTGTTCCTGATGCTGTTCTAGATGCCATTATAATACAGTGATCTTTATTAGCTAATTAACTCTTTTGACCCTGGTTCCCCCTGTCAGACTGCAGAATATTTAGATCGGTTCAGGGAATAACCCTAGTATTGAACGGGGTCTTGGACCAGGACACAGCCCAGGTTGACCCTTTTATACCAAGAAATTACCTGGGCTCATCTGTCAATATCCTGGATTAAAATCTCAGTGTGAAAGGAGTATTACAGTATGTGATCTTGAATACACCAGTGGTGGTGAAATAGTGTACTGTATAAGTTCTGTACAGTCTCTCTACAGAGAGGTGCTCAGACGCACATCCAGTACTGTCTCAATGGAGACATTCACAAAAACAGTGTATTCCCAGTAGCTCATTTTTGGTCCAGGTCGAAGGTTGAGTTAGTGATGCAACTCTAGTAGTGCTTGAAATTTAAAAAGATGGATTGTCCATTTCAACAGTTTACACCAGGAGTTAAGGACTCGCAAGACAAATGTTTCAGAAAGGCACATTCACATTTTTTTCTGTTCAAGGGAGATGCTTGCCTGCTCATACCCACTCTGTTTTGCCTTTCTATTCATTAGGACCAATATAAGTTTCAACCAAATTTACACATGCACGTGGTTCCCACAGAGTCCTGATGTCAACATTATTTTGTTTGGGATTACATGAAAAGACAGAAGATTTCAGCAAGCCTACATTCACAGAAGATCTGTGGTTAGTTCTCCAAGATGTTTGGAACAACCTCCCTCTAAAGTTCCTTAAAAAACTGTGTACAAGTGTACCTGGAAGGCTTGAAGTTGCTTTGAAGGCATTGGGTGGTCACACCAAATATTGATTTGTTTTAGATTTATCTTCTGTTCATTCACTTTGCATTTTGATTATCCATTGGGATGCAAGCATCGGTATTCTCACTGCTGGCATCCACGCTGCCATTCATACGCATGTATCCTGAGACAGCACTCTGAATTTTCACACATTTACCATGTGGTGTATTTGGGGAGGTAAGCAATTGCTTTTTATTTTGGAGAAAGAAAGTAAGGGTTATAGAGACAATATCACAATACTAAAATAAACAGCAGCAAGTAAAGGGGAATATTACAGACATGTATCACTGGATATGGTATCCCTTATTGGGTTGTATTCAAGCCCTAGGTCTTCCATGAGACCACTTGTCCTTATACTCAATATTTCAGTGTGTTTGTGTCTGCCCCTCTCTGGGCTACCTCTCACCCGCCTCGCCCCTCTCCAATCCATTCTTAACACTGCTGCTAGGCTCATCTTCCTCTCCTGACGCTCTACCTCCGCCCTCTGTCTATCTCTTCACTGGCTCCCCATTCCTTTTTGGGTTCTCTTTAAACTCCTCTCCACCACCTACAAGGCTCTCTCCTCCTCCACCGCTCCTTACCTCTCTTCACTGCTCTCTATCCACACTCCCTCCCATCCTCTTCACTCCGCCACCGACTGACCTCTCACCTAATCACCTCCTCCCACTCCCATGTCTAAGACTTCTCTCGCGCTGCCCCCCCTGCACTGGAACAACCTCCCGCCACCCATCAGGCTTTCTGATTCCCTTACCTCCTTCAAGCGCTCCCTCAAAACCCACTTCTTCCGACTGGCCTATCCCTTCTCCTCCTAACCTCTTTTGCTCCTCCTATACTGCCTACCCTACCCCTCCATCAGTTCCTACTTATCCTATTGTTTTTCATTTGTCCACCCACCTCCTTTTAGTCTGTTAACTCTTATGAGTAGGGCCCTCCTTCCTCACATACTCACCCTACCTCTTTACCTCACCAGTGCTCCTGCCTTGTTCTTCCCTTCCTCTACTTTATCTTCAGTTTCCTCGACAATTTCGACACCTACTTCAAAACTGATGCTGATTTTAGTTCTACCAGCTATACCCTATTTATGCTGTATTTTATCAACACACCCTGTACGTTACCTTGTAATTAGTTTTTTTGTTTGCTATGTACTGCACTGCGGACACTTTGTGGCGCCTTATAAATAAACATACTACTACTACTACTGCCCCGGGTTACCCACCGCATACATTTAAATAACAGGCCGAATAATATGATGGCACCACTGATACAGAGCAACAGTTTCCCCATGTTGTCTTTGATCCCCTGGGCCCATTCTTCTAATCCTGGAAACCAATGCATTGGGTTCTACAAGGAGATCCCCTTATTAATCTGTTGATGACCACCTGTGCAGAACCAATTCCTTTATATGCCTGTAGCTCTTTTCCGGTGTATCAGAATGTGTCATCATATGTCTCCATTATGTTATCTATTATATCTGTCAATACTTGTAAGTATTTAAAGTTAATTATTCTCCTGGCAGTATGAGTGATATCTAATATAAAATAAGGTTGGACAAACACTTATTGGATAAAAATATCCAAGGGTACTAATAAGAATCATATTCTGTCTTTTACAAGGGATAAGCTATTAAAACCTAGGTTGATCTCGATGGACGCAAGTCTTTATTCAGCCTTGTCTACTATGTAACTATGTAATGCGAGGGGAATTTGATACCCAAAGGTCTCATGGACTAGATCTGAGGCTAGAGGTTCCTTTCTGATACTCAGATTTCTACTATGGAGTTATTTGTAGTGTGTATGAGTAAGGAGAGGGTATACCTTTGTGGATTTTTTTTTTTTTTTTTACCATTGAGTCATGTGTAAGGTTTGTCACTTCAGGCAATACTCCACCTAAATAACACCATCCAATATGATTCATAGAGCACATTTATATGCCTGCCTGCCACAAATAAAATAAACATCATCTGGGAGGAAGTGAGGTACAGAGAATTTCATAACCTTGTCACACAATATCCACATAAACATTCCCATTCCCTCCTCCCAGACCTGACTTGCACAAGTGTCTGGCTGTAGTACGTTGGCACAATACTCCGTAGGCACTCTACCGGTCATAATCTTCTTCTGTTTCACCGTGAAGATAAATTTATAATGTCTTCCGCTTGTACGAATTTTTAACAGTGCTTCTTGGTCTATTGGCTCTCCATCTGGATGCTGCGAGTAGGTTATTGTCTGATTATACCATGTTGCTTCCCATGTCCTTTGAACTAGTGAAGTTCCAACATATAAGGGACTTGTCTACCATATATGGTTGCAATCTAAGTGCAGGAGACCTGGTGTATAAGTATTTCGGTACTTATGTAGTAACTGGGCTGCCGATTTTGAAATCGGGTCCATCGCATCGCACCCGACCATATTGCATGCGATGTGATGCGATGTGATGGACCCGATTTTTCCATAGGATTCAATGTTAAAATGGACTGAGTTCATTTTAACATGGAATTCAATGGGAAAAGGGGTCCTTTTCATACCCCTACTATCCAAGTGGGCATGGAGAATACCGTCCCCTCGCGGGGCTCGCTTCGCTCGCCACGCTTCGGGCTCTGTGGCTCGCTACGCTCGCCACAGGTTTATATCCAACTCCATGCCCACTTGGATAGTAGGGGTATGAAAAGGACCCCTTTTTCCCATTGAATTCCATGTTAAAATGGACTCAGTCCATTTTAACATTGAATCCTATGGAAAAATCGGGTCATCGCATCGCATCGCATGCGATATGGTCGTATGCGATGCGATGCGATATCGCATCGCATCTGATTGTATGCCTTAACTTAAGGCATACAATCAAAAAATCGGCAGCCCAGATACTACATAAGTACCAGTATTTCTTATGCAAGGGTCTTCCTTTGCATAGATTATGTATCTCCGCCAGAGTTAGAGGGTATGGGATTAGACCCACACTACTCCGTTTCTGGGGTACTTGCGAACATACCCAGCATTCTGTCTGATTTAAAACTCTTCCTACGAGCGAGTGATACTCGCCCAAAGGATTTTGTTTTACATCAGCTGTCAATTTACAACCAATAGTGACCATAAGGTCACACAGTAGCGCTGATCTTCACTGGTGGTGTTATTAATTATTTAAATCTGGAGCCTTATATAGAAATTACTTCGTTTTTGGAGTGTGGTTGCAGCTCTCTTCTCTAGGAGGGAATTGTGAACCTCCTATATATACAAACAACATTGTAATAATTCCACAAAATTTATGCACTGTATTTCATTTATTACAATGAAATACAGTGCATAAATATTGTGGAATTATTACAATTGGAGTGCAGCTGCACTTTCTTAGTGTCAATCATTGATTGCCACTCACCATCCTTTAGCTGTCAATTTATGTTGACATGTGTGGATACAAGTTTCCTCCATATCAGGGCTACACCCCCTGCAAATATAATATTCAGACGACAACCCATCACATTGCCTTCGCCCTGAATATTCTTCAGACTCCTTAACAACTCCAGGGTTGAGCAAAGTATTAGGACTACTCAGGGATCCTAACATGGCTTGAAAAAAAAAAAACAGGAACAAAGTAAGGTATTCATCTTTTTCCTGCTGCTCCTTTCTTTGTCTGGCCAGGGGATAGTCAGGGTAGTCTTTCCTTTGTCTTTTTCCTTCTTAGATATCTCGGTTTTAGTTGTCTCTCAGTCTACCCGGAACAGAGCTTCTACAACTACCAACCGCTTCTAGCATCAGCCACTTCGGGGTTATTGACCTTTTTACAATGGGATGAATGGATCCAAGTTTCCTTCTCTGCGACCTTTACTGGTGTGGTGCTGATCAATAGTACTTGGTATGGTGCTTCCCACCGATCTATCAAACAACTCGAGCATAACAAATTTCAGATCATAACAAAGTCCCCTGGCTCAAGACAATGACAGTCCATAACAGGCAATTCATGTGTCAAAACTTTCAACTTCCTCTGCTGCATTCTCAATTGTTGGTTCATCTTCATAAGGTATTGAACAGTCACTTCATTATTGCACTTTAGTCATCCTCTGAGTCCATCATAATGTGTAGATGTCTTCACCAATATTTAAAAAGAAGACAGGATAAGCAGAGTTCTGATACTATACAGCACTATAGGCAATGCCTCAGGCCATAGCAAACCCTTGTTTCAGCCTTAACTTTGCTCAATTTGTTCTTGATAGTACCCTCCATTCTCTCTGCCTTAGCGCTTGTCTGAGATCCGTAGGGAGCATGGAGTTTACACATGACTTGGTAGACTGCTCTTATAAGGTGAGTACTTTTGGGATACCATATGTATAAACAAATACATCAACACATACCAATACAAAAAAATCTAAACATTTCTACAAGGTGGTAACTGTACAAAGTTGTTGTTTTACCTGCAAAGAATCCTGTGGAGGAGGGATGTGGGGATGGCTCTGTGGGAACGGCCTTTCCAGTGTCTTTCCTCAGACAAGTAAGGCATGACATTGCCGTCTTACCTGCCTGTGAAGTGAACTCTGGGGCACACCAGTAAGTTTTGACCAGTTTACACAGATCTTCCCTGCCAAGGTGAGTCAGGCCATGGGCTGTCTCTGCCAGGACAGTGGAGCATGCTCTTGGAGTCAATGTTTTTACTTGTCCATCTTTCTATACCCTGTTGGTTCTTGTCCACATCCCTTCGACTTCCAGACTGCTATTACCAAGTGACACTGAATCTTTATTAGAGGTGTGGGCTTTACACGTGATAACAGCCACTCTGTCCAGCAGCTCTGTGGCTTTCAGGAGTCTTTTTATATACAACACTTGCGCCACTGGAGTGCCAGCTACTGTCACAGAAATTTCTGAGGCACCATAGGGTCCCAAATCTCTTGCATTACCCCAAAAAGCATACTTAGAGTCGGCATAAATATTGACTGCCATTCCCTCGGCCAGCTCACACACCCTGGTCAGTGCCACTAGTCTGGCTACTGTTGCTGAGTGAGATGGTCCAAGGGGCTCAGCCTCTACTATACCTTCTCAATCTATTGCAGCATAGCTAGTGCACAATTCTTCCGCCTCGGTGTCTTTGTGGCAGCTGTCATCAATGAAAAAAAAAATGATCTCTACCTCTTCCAATGGGTTGTTACTGTACCACCCCGTGGGGAAGTGCTGTAAAGGTTCGATACAAATACACCATGCAATCATGTTCGTCTAAGCTCTCACTAAATTCCACCATTCCAGCAACCTCAACATCAACTCCCACCCTTTCTGCCTTGGAGGCCACACCTGGCACCTGGTAAGAGTGTTGCTGGGTTTACAATATTACACATTTTATTGGTAATATTTATAAAAGCCATCAGTGCAAGTTCCGATTGGATAACCGAGTGGTTAACTGCGCTTATCCTAATAACACGTGCAACAGGTGTGGTTAAAATATATATGGAATTTAATAAGACATAATCAAAAATAGTTACTAAAAAGTCAGTGAATCAGTTGTAAATATAGTCACCCAATAGTCCCGTATGGATATAGTGTCCAATGTCTGTTCCTAGAGTGCCTTCCAAAATATTTCCAACGATTCCGAGCCAAAAAGAAGGGATATACTTGGAGAGAGGAAACTGTGTCCTCCAGCCGTAGGGGTGCCTAATAGAGGTGTCCCGTCTGTCAAGGCTGGCTTGTATAAATCCCGATACAAGTAGGGCTATGTGGAAGGAGGAAGGCTGGTCTGGGCACTGAATGGTAGGTGTTGTAATCCAGATGGGTGGGTGTCCAGTGGGCAGTCACCAACATGTTTCGCTTTACAGCTTTGTCAAGGTACTCATTCACATCATTGCTAATATACTTTGTATATTGTATGTAAATTGTATGTAAAAGGTGGTGGACATCACAGAGCGCACTCTATATATTTTCTTCTACATCTATCTTTCCGTCCTCTTACTAACAGGGAGGACTAATAGAGAGCTGCTACCATTCCCAGCGCAAACAAAAGTCAATCTTCTTGTTATATATATATATATATATATATATATACAAAGAAATAAGGAGAGCGAGCGCTCTATAGTGCATGAATCTGTATGATAAGTTTATTCAAGGTACACACAGGTTTACAGGTTTACAGATGGCTTAAAATCACGTACCAGATAATGCGGTACTAAACACCGCAGATATAAAGCATAGGCATGCTGTCTCAGCAGCCGGGTGTTGGAGAGGTTACACTCACATGGCAATCCGACTTAGCAGCAGCAGCAGCGGTGAGACGCCACGCCCCAACGCGTTTCGTATTCGACTTCGTCAGAGGGCTGGCCTAGCGTCCGTCTCTCACACATTATAACATTGAGATGGTCAATATGGACATCAGAGGAGGAAATAGGGATAAGATGCTCCTTAAGAGAGAATCCTTTTGGATGTACCATTTGGGAACCCTGAGCCCTGAAGGACTCAATGAAGGGTTAGAAATTACAGCATTCATTGGTTAATGAGAAGCCCTTGTCCTTCTTAGAGTGACCTCTTCCCCTATATTGATGTTCATTTAAATATGATCCCACTGGTCAATAACATTCATACTATTGGCATCATTTTAAAATGTCCTTGTATCGACAGATATATGTATTAATTCCATTACTTCTGACCTTCTGTTTTACTTTGATAAACTGTTTCTGCTTTTTTCATTATTGTATGTTTTTCAGCCATCAACATCGGCCGAACCATCGGAAATATGGGCTTTGGTCCTGTTTTACACAAATGTATATTTGTCTATGCATATATGCATTTCTATGTATGTACGGCTGTTTTGATTCTTGCTCCACTCTATATGCTCGTGGTCGCAAATATTGCTATATATGCCTCTGCACGTATGCACTTTTATATGTATGCTTTTGCATGTATGCACTTTTTTATGTATATATTCCTTGAAATTCGCATTGTGAGCGCGGTTATAAGTTTCTTGATCAATTGGGGGATTTATTTTATTATGAAAAGAATGTACCACTTCTTTTATATATTTTAAGCATAATTTTATGCTCTTTTTATATATATTGTAATATTTTTTTCAATTATATGTATAATATTTTGTTTTTTTGTATAAAGTTATCTTTGTCTTTTTTAGTAACAATCATGGTAGCATTCTTATATGCTTCTATTTTTATTATATACACAGGATAGATAAATCCATTGACATAAATTAAATATCTTCAGTTCCTGCAGAGAACTCTGCATGGTTACAGGCCTTAGTGCAATCAGAACCAGGAGGGTGCTGTTTAGCACCATGGGTTAAATCATCAGCTGTTACTATGATTGTTGCCTGTTATAATGTGTGAGAGATGGACGCTAGGCCAGCCCTCTGACGAAGTCGAATACGAAACGCGTTGGGGCGTGGCCTAGCGTCGTCTCTGACCAGAGTTACCTGTGGGGATATCGTGCCGCTCAGACGTGTGGAGTCTCACCGTTGCTGCTAAGTCGGATTGCCGTGTGAGTGTAACCTCTCCAACACCCGGCTGCTGAGACAGCATGCCTATGCTTTATATCTGCGGTGTTTAGTACCGCATTGTCTGGTACGTGATTTTAAGCCATCTGTAAACCTGTAAACCTGTGTGTACCTTTAATAAACTTATCATACAGATTCATGCACTATAGAGCGCTCGCTCTCCTTATTTCTTTGTAGACAAGCACCTGTTGGATCCAGGATTACCTCACCTGAGGTGGAGAGCTTGGAGCTGCCGGGTTAATTACCTGAGTGCCTATTACATACACGTGGAAGAACATTGTGTGGTACATTTTGCCCAATTGGACTTAGACATTTACAACTCCTTATTTTCTTTGCGCACTGTTAATCTGTCATATTTTGAATTGTTTCTCCCATCCTTTATAACGGTTGCAGCATTTTTTGTAAGGTGTAGAAATGTCTAGATTTGCTGAATTTCGTGAGAAAAGATCTCAACAGCACACAAATGTTTTTTCTGATTCTAACAGTGTGGTTATAGATGAAAGCCCTGTCCCCACCATTAGAGATATTTATGAAGATGCAGAATATCTTTTACTTAAGGAAATGAGGACATGGTGGGACATTGAAGCTTTAGAAAATTATGTGAAAAATTCTAGAATCCCTAGAGGTTTAAGGCTAATTAAGGAGCCTACTTTTGGTCATGAGAATGTTAATTTTATACAAGAATGGTACAAAGTTTTAGATAATTGCTCAATTGAGCTAATGAAACTAATTATCTCTGAAAAAAAAGAAAAATATGAAAGAGATAGAAAAAAAGCTTAAAAATTTAGAACCCCAATTTACTCTTAAAGATACCAAAGAGGTGCAGGAATTTAAGGAATATGTGGATACTAAAATTATAAAAGCAGAGCAGGACATTATTCAAGTTAAAGTAAAATTTTTTAAAAGAGACAAAGAGGATTATGATTTAAATAGGGTTAGATCTTGGAACAAAAATAAAACTGACAACCGCTCTTTCAGAACCCCTTATAATAATAGACCTCAACCATCTCAAAGGAGGTGGAACACCCGATGGGAGGAGAGACGACCGCAGTCGACCTACCACCAATCGGAGAGAACTAGTATGGGCTGGCAGAGAGTTAATAAAAATAAAAGTTGGAAACCTAGGAATTATGAACGCCCAGGTCCTTCCACTCCAATAACCTCCAATAGATTTGCTCCACTCCAACAAAATAATACTCCCAATACTAGCCAGTCTTTTTTAGAACAGCGTTGCAGAGAGAACCCAGTACAACAAAAATGGGGGAAAAGAGACAGAGAAGAAGGGGGAAAAGAGGCAGAAAAAATCCCGGTGTTCAAAAGAAGAACCCTGAACCAGTAAATAAAGAAATTAAGGGTATTTTCAATTTATCTGGAACTAGCCTCACACAATACCAGTTAGACCTTTTACAAATAAAAAGTAAAAAAAAAAATAATAAATTTGCACTGCAGGTGGATCTAAATTTATATATACGCAAGCTGACTCTGAAACGGCATTTTTGTAAAAATGATAAAATGGAATCAGCAATTAATGTTAATAATACATCAGGTCTAAAAAAACCAAGTACTTATTACCCCGTGGAATCACGTGGGTCTAATTTAGAACTCTTTGCACAATTGGTTAAGAAAGACTTTGAAGCGCTAACAGAAACAATTGCAATAAAAGATAAAAATTTAACATATAAAGAAAAAGGAGCTCTTAGAGAACTCATGGACAATAGCAATTTGGTTTTTAAGCAGGCCGATAAAGGCGGTGGCCTTGTTATTATGTCCAGGGAATCTAATGTAAAAGAGATGGAGCGTTTATTGTCAGACCCCATATCTTATAAACTACTGTCAACTGATCCCACTAAAGAGTTTGTAGAGGAGTTAAAAGTAATATTGGATTTTGGTTTATCAAATGGTATATTGTGTAACGATGAGTATAACTACCTATTGAATGAGCAACCGAGGGTAGCGACTATATATCACTTGCCAAAGTTGCACAAAAACCCTGAGATGCCCCCTGGCCATCCCATTGTCTCAGGGATTGATTCTGTTACATCCAGGGTATCAGCCTATGTTGATACATTTTTGCAGAAATATGTCCCTAAGCTGGACTCTTACACTAAAGACTCGATAGCCGTGTTGCAGGCAGTCGAGACTTTGGAGTGGAGAAACGATTACAGTTGGGCTACTGTTGATGTAAATGCCCTATACACATCTATTCCTCATGAAAAGGGACTAGAGTGTATAGGGGCGGTATTGGCCAGAGATACAGAAATCTCGGAAACCAAAAGTGCATTTATCATTAAATGCTTGAATTTTGTGCTCAAATCCAATTATTTCACCTTTCTAGGTAATTATTACATCCAGCTGTGTGGGACAGCTATGGGGACGATTTGTGCCCCGGGGTTCGCTAATCTATATTTGGGGGAGTGGGAAAATGAGTCTATTTTCCAAAATAACCCGTTTGCAGGAAACATCGTCTTGTTTAAAAGATATATAGACAATCTCCTATTGGTGTGGAGTGGGTCTAAAGATCTGTTTGAAAAATTTGTGGAATACATACATGTTAATTGTTACAATTTATCTTTCACATATAATTTCAATAGTGAAAGCCTGGAATTCTTGGATCTTACACTAAGTGTTAAAAGAGAGAGATCTAACGATATTGAAACATGTACCTTTTTTAAAAAAGTGGACAGCAATAACTATTTGAAGTATGACAGCTGCCACTATAAAAAGTGGAAAGATAATCTTCCATATTCACAGCTGTTAAGACTGCGTAGAAATTGCAGTAATCTGGACATGTTTGAGCAACAGGCTCAGGTGTACGTCTCTAGATTCCAGGAAAAGGGATACCCACAGAACTTGATTGATTGTGCCCTGTCTAAAGCTAGATGCCTTGATAGACAACAGCTAATACAATATAAGGACAGGACAAAAGTGGTTACTAATTTTTGTCCCTTTGTTACACAATTTAATGTACAAAATGTGGAAATAAGAAAAAGCCTTAACAGGCATTGGCCCGTTCTTAAAATAGACCCTATTCTGAAGGATTTTCTGGGCCCATGTCCAGATATAGTCTTTAAAAGGGCAACCACATTACAAAGTAGACTAGCACCTAGCCTCTTGCCTATTGAATCAAAAAAAGACATAACTAATCCTGCTTCTTCTTCTTCTTTTTTAATGTCACCCACCACTGTTTTTTTCTGCTGTGGCAGATGTAAGATGTGCCAACACAGCCTTAAGGGCTGTAAAGAAATTTGTGGAAAGGGAGACAAAAAATGGAAAATAAAAAGTCTGATTAATTGTAAGAGTACGCATGTTGTTTACTTGTTAACCTGTATTTGCGGTATGAGATATGTGGGACAAACAAAAAGGGCCCTCAAAATCCGCATATTGGAGCACTATCGGAATATTAAAAACCGGGTATCCAATCATAGTGTTCCACGACACTTTTTGAAATGCCAAAACGGGGACCCCTCTGGCATGAGATTTGTGGGGATTGAGATGGTCAATATGGAAATCAGAGGAGGAAATAGGGATAAGATGCTCCTTAAGAGAGAATCCTTTTGGATGTACCATTTGGGAACCCTGAGCCCTGAAGGACTCAATGAAGGGTTAGAAATTACAGCATTCATTGGTTAATGAGAAGCCCTTGTCCTTCTTAGAGTGACCTCTTCCCCTATATTGATGTTCATTTAAATATGATCCCACTGGTCAATAACATTCATACTATTGGCATCATTTTAAAATGTCCTTGTATCGACAGATATATGTATTCATTCCATTACTTCTGACCTTCTGTTTTACTTTGATAAACTGTTTCTGCTTTTTTCATTATTGTATGTTTTTCAGCCATCAACATCGGCCGAACCATCGGAAATATGGGCTTTGGTCCTGTTTTACACAAATGTATATTTGTCTATGCATATATGCATTTCTATGTATGTACGGCTGTTTTGATTCTTGCTCCACTCTATATGCTCGTGGTCGCAAATATTGCTATATATGCCTCTGCACGTATGCACTTTTATATGTATGCTTTTGCATGTATGCACTTTTTTATGTATATATTCCTTGAAATTCGCATTGTGAGCGCGGTTATAAGTTTCTTGATCAATTGGGGGATTTATTTTATTATAAAAAGAATGTACCACTTCTTTTATATATTTTAAGCATAATTTTATGCTCTTTTTATATATTGTAATAATTTTTTCAATTATATGTATAATATTTAGTTTTTTTGTATAAAGTTATCTTTGTCTTTTTTAGTAACAATCATGGTAGCATTCTTATATGCTTCTATTTTTATTATATACACAGGATAGATAAATCCATTGACATAAATTAAATGTCTTCAGTTCCTGCAGAGAACTCTGCACGGTTACAGGCCTTAGTGCAATCAGGACCCGGAGGGTGCTGTTTAGCACCATGGGTTAAATCATCAGCTGTTACCATGATTGTTGCCTGTTATAATGTGTGAGAGACGGACGCTAGGCCAGCCCTCTGACGAAGTCGAATACGAAACGTGTTGGAGCGTGGCCTAGCGTCGTCTCTGACCAGAGTTACCTGTGGGGATATCGTGCCGCTCAGACGTGTGGCGTCTCACCGCTGCTGCTGCTGCTAAGTCGGATTGCCGTGTGAGTGTAACCTCTCCAACACCCGGCTGCTGAGACAACATGCCTATGCTTTATATCTGCGGTGTTTAGTACCGCATTGTCTGGTACGTGATTTTAAGCCATCTGTAAACCTGTAAACCTGTGTGTACCTTGAATAAACTTATCATACAGATTTATGCACTATAGAGCGCTCGCTCTCCTTATTTCTTTGTAGACAAGCACCTGTTGGATCCAGGATTACCTCACCTGAGGTGGAGAGCTTGGAGCTGCCGGGTTAATTACCTGAGTGCCTATTACATACACGTGGAAGAACATTGTGTGGTACATTTTGCCCAATTGGACTTAGACATTTACAACTCCTTATTTTCTTTGCGCACTGTTAATCTGTCATATATATATATATATATATATATATATATATATATATATATATATATATATATATATGTATATATATATATATAATAGTGCAATACAATTATCAATCAATCCAATTCATTTTCTAGCCTCTGTCATGGTTACTGTGAAGACTGTATGACCCGCTACACTCATTGCACGTGATTTTTAGATAGATTAAATTCCTTCTGGCAAACAAGTTATCATTTCTATTTGTGTGTTATGTTAAAGTTGTGCTGCAATGATGCCGCTAGCATATCTTCATGGAAAATGCTTTATAATGAAAAATCCTCATCTATAATTCTCTTTGTTCACTATAACACAGAACTGGAAGCAACCTCAGCATATAAAATAATCCCGAGCATAATGCTGCTATGGTACTAATTTACTTCTTTCATTTCCCACTATTTTTGTTGGAGCTGGCAGAGTTACTGCAAGTGATAGAAATTGCTTTAGCAGAAAAAAATTATATAAGGCAGTTAAAGTAATCATGCTGAATCTACATCACTTATGTTCCAGAATAGACGAATAGTAATCTTCCCAGAGCTAATTAGTAGAGTAGATCATAAACAATTTTCTTGGAAATAATTTATAAAGTGCTAAACATGTCATGTACAATCAACTTTGATCCCACTCTGTATAAATGGTAGGCATGGCCGAAGCTGAGCCATGCCCTGAGGTACCAAGGGGCCAAGAGTGGTCAACAGATAAATCCATCTTTAATCACTCCCTGATTGGGGTTTGGGGAGCTGGCAGTCACCGTTGCTTAATCTTTCTGCACTGGTGGTTGTAGAAACATCACTATATACATGATAAAATTGCCAGAAAGGATAATACATTTGGTACTGCTTTCCTAGCACGGCGCCCGTCTCATTGATTGTATGCCTTAAGTTTAAGGTACTTCAGGCATACAATCAACACGATGCATGAGATGCATGAGATCCATGAGATAAAAAATCGTGAGCCCCTAATAACCATTGTTAACGCCACCAGCACTATCAACGCCAACCTGAAGCGTGGCGAGCGCAGCGAGCCCGCGAGGGGCGGCGGTACGCGTCCTCCAACCTCTTCATACCCCCACTATCCACGTCGGCGTGGAGCTGATTTTATATAGTGTGGCGAGCGCAGCGAGCCACCGAGCCTGGAGCGTGGCGAGGGGACGCGGACTACTTTACATGTATTCCGTGTCCCCTCGCGGGGCTCGCTGCGCTCGCCACACTATATAAAATCAACTCCATGCCGACGTGGATAGTGGGGGTATGAAAAGGTTGGACGACGCGTACCGCCACAGCTCGCCATGCTTCGGGATGGCGTTAACAATGGGGGGGGGAATTTCACCTATGAGGTGGGGGGTTAGCAATTAAAATTGGGGTTTTGGGTGCTTTTTACATTGATTCCAATGTAAAAATCTCGTCGATCGCGTCAATTGCATCATCTCATGCATCTTATGCCGCACAAATACATAAGATGCATGAGATGCTAATCGCGTCGATCGCGTCGATTGCATCATCTCATGCATCTTATGCCGCACAAACACATAAGATGCATGAGATGCTTGAGATATCAGCCCCACACATACAATCTAGATCGTGGGCGCCGTGCTAGGAAAGCAGTACCATACAGTACCATACATACCCCCACTATCCACGTCGGCGTTGAGTTGATTTTATATAGTGTGGCGAGCGCAGCCAGCCACCGAGCCCGGAGCGTGGCGAGCGCACGCGGACTACTTTACATGTATTCCTTGTCAACTCCATGCCGACGTGGATAGTGGGGGTATCAAAAGGTCGGACGACGCGTACCGCTGCGCTCGCCACGCTTCGGGATGGCGTTAACAATGGGTGGGGGGGGGGCATTTCACCTATGGGGGGGGGTTTAGCAATTAAAATTGGGGTTTTGGGGGCTTTTTACATTGATTCCAATGTAAAAATCTCGTCGATCGCGTCGATTGCATCATCTCATGCATCTTATGCCGCACAAATACATAAGATGCATGAGATGCTAATCGCGTCGATCGCGTCGATTGCATCATCTCATGCATCTTATGCCGCACAAACACATAAAATGCATGAGATGCTTGAGATATCAGCCCCACACATACAATCTAGATCGTGGGCGCCGTGCTAGGAAAGCAGTACCATACATTTTTACGTGGCACCCTGTATTTCAACCGAAATGATAACCACAAAACTGAAACAAATGAAAGGCACTCAGAACTGCACTTGAATTAAGTTACAGTTTCCCTGCTCACTGCGGCGATTATTTGCAGCAAAAGCAACTGCTGTGTGCAGTCTATACTTGCCTACCCTCCTGGAAGCTGTGGGAGGTGCACAGTTTTTGAAGTAGCCTCTGAAGTTCCAGAAGAGAAGGCAGCTCTCCCACATAATGTTTGCTTCCTAGTGAAGCGGGCAGGATTGTGTATTGCTCACCGGCAATTGTTGTACCTGTTAGATTCATGTGTCTGGGCATAATTAACTCATTAATTAAGAATTGGAGGCAATCTAATAATAAATAATAAAATGAGAATTTTTCAATTAAATAATCAATATTATATCCAAAAAAATATTAACAATACATGAGTTAAGAGAAAAATGTTTTTTGTTTCACTTAGGAACATATTAATTAGAAATGTATTACTACAGTATAAATGCTAAACATAATTGGTGATTCCATCACATGAGGTTGTATTATTATTGTGTTACTTGGTATTAAATTATATCTAACAAATAATTAAATAATGTTGCCACTCAAAAAAGAATTTATTACTTGTTTTGTCCTCTTAAATAGGTACTAATTGTTCTTACTGAACAAATCGAACAAATTGCCTGCAGGAGCACCTACTGCTTGGTAACTTATAAACTCAAGGCTAAAGACTCAAGGCTTAACTTTTCAAAATACAGAATACAGAAATTTGTTGGTGAGTTTGAGAAAATTAAAGTTCCCCATATGTGTTTGAATGATTTTCTGATATTACATATATGTATGCTCACTGAATGTGTTTAATTTTTTTTGTTGTTGTTGAGGGAGCACATAGTATGCCCCAATCCTCATACATGGTTTAATAAATAAATTACAGTTTCAAAATAATTACTTGGTAAACTTTTACTTTATTATACTAGCTGAAACACCCCTGTATCTAGGATATTTTTTGGTACTTGTGAGTTATCCGGGCTGCCGATTTTTTGATTGTATGCCTTAAGTTAAGGCATACAATCAGATGGGATGCGATGCGATGCGATGCGATGACCCGATTTTTCCATAGGAATCAATGTTAAAATGGACTGAGTCCATTTTAACATGGAATTCAATGGGAAAAAGGGGTCCTTTTCATACCCCTACTATCCAAGTGGGCATGGAGTTGAATATAAACCTGTGGCGAGCGTAGCGAGCCACCGAGCCCGAAGCGTGGCGAGCGAAGCGAGCCCCGCGAGGGGACGGTATTCTGTGTCCCCTCGCGGGGCTCGCTACGCTCGCCACGCTTCGGGCTCGGTGGCTCGCTACGCTCGCCACAGGTTTATATCCAACTCCATGCCCACTTGGATAGTAGGGGTATGAAAAGGACCCCTTTTTCCCATTGAATTCCATGTTAAAATGGACTCAGTCCATTTTAACATTGATTCCTATGGAAAAATCGGGTCATCGCATCGCATCGCATCGCATCCGATGGTCGCATGCGATGCGATGCGATGTGCCCGATCCGACCCGATTTAGAAATCGGCAGCCCGGATAACTCACAAGTACCTATTTTTTTTTTTAACCCCTTCCCGACATTTGACGTACATTTACGTCATGGTCGGTATGTACTTCCCGACACATGGCATAAATGTACGTCATGCCATTTAACTGTCACCGCGTCTATAGACGCGGTGACAGAGGGACGATGTCTGCTGTCCCTGACAGCAGAGATCTTCCCTCATTGCCCAGGGGGGGCAGCGATGCCCCCGCCCATCGGCGATCGCTGTGATTGGCTGTTCAATGTGAACAGCCAATTACAGCGTTTTCTGTGTACCGGCGAATAACGTTCGCCGGTGACACAGGGATCGGTGGTGATTGGTGCTGTTAAGTACAGCACCAATCACCACGGGGTGTAAGGGTGTCACTGGTGGTCACCCCACCTCACCCCACCTGCCCCCAAAGGCTGTGATTGGTCCGTCGGACCGACGGACCAATCACCGCCAATACACCTCAAATGAGGTAACGGAGACAGCCCTGCAGCCGCCATTCCGGTCAGGAACAGCGTGCAGAGCGGTCTCCGTGCCCATCTGTGCCCTATACTGACCTGATCAGCGTTGGTGGCATCCGTGCTGCCAGCTATTCGTGCTTCCTGGTTGCTTCCTGGTTGCTCTTGCTTCCTGTCTGCTTGTGCTGCTGCTGCAGCGTCATTGTGTCAGAGATATATATATTGTGTGCTATAATTTTGTATCTGCTGCCCCCTGCTGCCCCCCTTTTGTGCTGATCAGTATAAACTAACTGATCAGCACTTTTTTTGGGGTGCAGGGTTATTTTTTTTTTATATATACCCTGTCAGGTTGCACCCACAGTTGTGTGCCTGCTGCCCCTCACTGCTAATCAGTGTTGCATCACTGATCACCAGTTTGTTTTTTTTGGAGAGTGCTGTGGGTTTTTTTTTTAATTGTTTTTACACCCATGGTGCTTTTGTGGGTGTCCTGTGGCCGCTGAGCGCTGATCAGTGACGTACATCACTGATCAGCATTTTTGGCACAGGGTTGATCACATTTTTTTTTTTTTTTGATCAAATTTCTGTTGCCTTTGACTCATCAGCAGTTATTTTTAATTTTTTTTTTTGGAGAGTGCTGTGGGTTTTTTTTTTATTGTTTTTACACCCACGGTGCTTTTGTGGGTGTCCTGTGGCCGCTGAGCGCTGATCAGTGACGTACATCACTGATCAGCATTTTTGGCACAGGGTTGATCACATTTTTTTTTTTTGATCAAATTTCTGTTGCCTTTGACTCATCAGCAGTTATTTTTAATTTTTTTTTTTTGGAGAGTGCTGTGGGTTTTTTTTTTTAAATTGTTTTTACACCCACGGTGCTTTTGTGGGTGTCCTGTGCCCGCTGAGCGCTGATCAGTGACGGACGTTACTGACCAACATCTGTGCTCAATTTTTGGTGCAGGAGCTTTTTTTTTTTCTTACACGTGTTAAAGCACTACATACACACTACATACCCCCCGTGTTGAAATAAAGTTTGTACCCCCCCCTACACTATACACGTGTTGAAACACTACACTTAAAAATAATAAAAATGTCCCAATCATCGCAAAGACTGTTTTCAGCGGAGGAGGCATATGCCCTTCTTGCCTCTGACACTGACACAGCCAGTGAAGTAAGCGATGAATTGGCATTTGTCTTAAGCTCCTCTTCCTCCTCTAGTGATGAGGGACCCCCTCAAAGACGCCCCCGTAGAGCAGCTGAGACCCCCCCCCCCAATGATTGATCTCGTATGGACCCCACCACCAGACAATTTTGAGCCCCAGGTTCCTGAGTTTTTGGCCAACCCAGGAATCCAATTTGATAGTACAGGCCTCAAAGAAATTGACTTTTTCAAAGTCTTTTTCTCTGATGATTTTATAAATTTAATGGTGGACCAAAGTAATTTATATGCCCAGCAGTTTATTGCCCAAAACCCCACGTCATCATTTGCTAGGTGGACCCCTGTAGATGCAGTAGAGATGATGACGTTTTGGGGTCTGGTGTTACATATGGGCATAGTTAAAAAGCCAGAAATTAGGCAATATTGGAGTACAGATGTTCTGTACAGCACCCCACTTCATCGTATGGCCATGACCCGGACTCGTTTTGAGACGATCCTTAAATTTTTTCATTACAACGATAATGCACAGTGCCCACCCAGAGATGATCCCACCTTTGACCGGCTATTCAAAGTCAGGCCGGTCATTGATCATTTCAGCGCCAAATTTGCTGAGATGTACATCCCCGAAAAATTCATTTGTGTAGACGAGTCACTTATACATTTTAAAGGAAGGGTTAAATTCCGCCAGTACCTTCCCAATAAGAGGGCAAGGTATGGCATAAAAATGTATAAGCTGTGCGAAAGTACCTCAGGGTACACCCACAGGTTTAGGGTATATGAAGGGAAGGACACAAGAATTGAACCGCCAGAATGCCCCCCCTCCTTCGTAGGTGTTAGTGGAAAGATTGTCTGGGATTTAGTGCACCCCTTCCTGGATAAGGGTTATCACCTCTATGTGGATAACTTTTACACCAGCATCCCCCTGTTTAAGACCCTTGGTTCAAGAGGTACAGCAGCTTGCGGTACTGTGCGCAAGAACCAAAGAGGCCTCCCAAAAACGCACGTTGCCCAATTACTGAGAAAGGGTGAAAGCAGGGGAATATGCACCAAAAATATGTTGTTGGTCAAATATAAGGACAAGAGGGATGTCCTTATACTGACAACAATTCACGGAGACAGTACCACCTCCGTCCCTGTACGAGGTACCAGTACCCACACCTCAAAACCTATTTGTATCCTAGATTACAATAAGTACATGGGCGGAGTGGATCTTTCAGATCAGGTACTGAAGCCGTACAGTGCCCTGCGGAAAACAAAAATATGGTATAAGAAGCTGGCCGTGTATATCATCCAGATGGCACTGTATAACGCTTACGTACTATTCCGTTCTACCAGCCAGACGGGGACATTTATGCACTTTCAAGAGGAAGTCATAAAGGGCCTAATATTTGGGAACCAGCAGGCAGAGGGCCCCAGTACTTCTAGTACTGGCCCCAGTACTTCTAGTACTGGCCCCCGTATTGTATCAGGGCAGCATTTTCCTAACGAAATCCCCTCCACTGGAAAAAAGGGCAGGACACAAAAAAGGTGCAAAGTTTGCTATAAAAAGGGAATACGAAAGCAAACTATTTTCCACTGTGAAACTTGCCCCGACAAACCCGGCCTATGTATGAAGGAGTGCTTTAAAATATACCACACATCTATGGATTATTAGGTTAATCATTTCACCGTGCTTCGGGGGTCTTGCTAATGCGACATAGCACCCACCATTCATTCCACCAGAATGTGTGCTGCAAAATCCAAATATCACTCCTTCCCTTCTGAGTCCTGCCATGCACCCAAATGGTATTTTTTGGTCACATATGAGGCATTGCCGTACTCGTGAGAAATTGGGGCACAGATTTTGGGGTGCTTTGTCTCCTTCATTCCTTGTGAAAATGAAAATTTTGAGCCAGAACTGCATTTTTGTGTAAAAAAATGTAATTTTTCATTTTCACAGCCCAGTTGTACCAAAATTGGTGAAACCCCTGGGGGTTTGAAATGTACACTATACCCCTAGATGAATTCCCTGAGGGGTGTAGTTTGCAAAATGGGGTCACTTGTGGGGGGGTTCCACTGTATTGGTGCTTCGGGGGTCTTGCTAATGTGACATAGCACCCACCATTCATTCCACCAGAATCTGTGCTGCAAAATCCAAATATCACTCCTTCCCTTCTGAGTCCTGCCATGCACCCAAATGGTATTTTTGGTCACATATGAGGCATTGCCGTACTCGGGAGAAATTGGGGCACAGATTTTGGGGTGCTTTGTCTCCTTCATTCCTTGTGAAAATGAAAAATTTTGAGCCAGAACTGCATTTTTGTGTAAAAAAATGTAATTTTTCATTTTCACAGCCCAGTTGTACCAAAATTGGTGAAACCCCTGGGGGTTTGAAATGTACACTATACCCCTAGATGAATTCCCTGAGGGGTGTAGTTTGCAAAATGGGGTCACTTGTGGGGGGGGTTCCACTGTATTGGTGCTTCGGGGGTCTTGCTAATGCGACATAGCACCCACCATTCATTCCACCAGAATGTGTGCTGCAAAATCCAAATATCACTCCTTCCCTTCTGAGTCCTGCCATGCACCCAAATGGTATTTTTTGGTCACATATGAGGCATTGCCGTACTCGGGAGAAATTGGGGCACAGATTTTGGGGTGCTTTGTCTCCTTCATTCCTTGTGAAAATGAAAAATTTTGAACCAGAACTGCATTTTTGTGTAAAAAAATGTAATTTTTCATTTTCACATCCCAGTTGTACCAAAATTGGTGAAACCCCTGGGGGTTTGAAATGTACACTATACCCCTAGATGAATTCCCTGATGGGGTGTAGTTTGCAAAATGGGGTCACTTGTGGGGGGGTTCCTAACTTTTAGCATCTTATGGTGCCTAGAAACCTACATGGTGCCTAAAAAATAATCTCATAAAAAGGAGGCTCCAAAATCAAGTAGGTGCTCCTTCTATTATGAAGCCTGTGGTTTGGTCAACGTGCACACTAGGGCCACATATAGGATATTTATGAAAACAAAAGAATTGGGGGAATCAATTTTTAGTCACATTTCTCTAGTAAAATCTACTGTGTTCCTTAGAAAAATGTATTAAAATTGAAAATCTGCAAAGAAAATGAAATTTTGAACTTTCACCTACACTTTGTTTTAATTCCTGTGAAACACCTAAAGGGTTAACAAACTTCCAAAATGCTGTTTTGAATACTGTGAGGTGTGCAGTTTTTGAAATGGCATCATTTATGGGGGTGTCTCACATACAAGTCCCTCAAAGTCACATCAGAACTGAACTAGTCCCTAAAAAAATCAGTGTTTGAAATTTTCTTGAAAATTTGAGAATTTGCTATTCATATTTTAAGCCTCCTAGTGTCCAAAAAAATTAAAAGGAGGTTGAAATAATGATGGAAACATAAAGTATACATATGGTCTATGTTAGTTATTAACTATTTTGAGTGGTATGATTATTTGTCTCACAAGCAGAAAATTTAACATTTTGCAAATTGCAAAATTTTCAATTTTTTACGACATTTTGGTATTTTTCACAAAAAACACAGACTGTATCGACCAAAATTTACCACTAACTTGAAGTACAATGTGTCACGAGAAAACAATCTCAAAATCACTGGGATAAGTAAAAGCAAAAAAAAGTTATCCCCACTTAAGTGATACATGTCAGATTTGAAAAAAAGGGCTCTGTCAGGAAGGCAAAAACAGGCTGCGTCGGTAAGGGGTTAAACTGAGTAAAAACCCTAAACAAAGATCAGGCTAGCTTTATTGTTGAACTTAGAAAGAAATCACAAGGTTTCCATTATTTTCTTTGAAATCTAAAAATGATGATCTTTATCAATAAAGATCATATGGAATCATACTCTTTGGACCTTATTCTGGTCCACATGCAATGCTGCAAATTTTGCAGTGTTGTGTGTGGATTAAACGCTGATCGCACATCGCCCCCCCCTCGCACGCCGAGTTTCCTGCACAGCTGCAAATAATTGTTTTGCATAAACATCCATTTGTAGCCTTGGGTGCGGGTGCCAAATCAATTGATGTTCAATGACCATTGAATGATTTGGAAGGGGCACGCAAAACTATGACACTCTCTGGTGTCTTAGCTTTGCTCACTCCCTGTATGGGAAGAGGGTGGGCAGCTGACATCCAATGATGTCATCTACTGGCTCCCGGCGGCTGTGTCACTGCCTAATTTCTGTGGGAACGCCCAGCATTTTCATGGGAACACCAATAATTGCTGGGCATTCCCATGGGCACAGAATAAGGCCCTTTATCTGCTGAAAGTAATGTTTTCCTATATCTTATTCTACCAAATTTTTAGTATCTTTTCTGCCTCCTTCCTGGGTAAAATTACCTCTTAGCCTACCAATTTTTAATTTAGAAAAATGCATCTATCCAGGGCAGGATATACATATGCACTATAAATATGAACTCCACCACATAGGTCTATTAAAATGATTAGGTATTATTATTAAAAAAAATGTCTGATTATATTGGTGGAATTAGGCATAAATAAATTAGATTTGGGTACATCATTGTGCATCTCTATGACTAGATGTGACCATAAAGTTTATTTTAATAGCTTTATTAATTCCTCTATCCTAGATGAAAAACATATATTAATATACAGAGAAAGTAAGAGGTGTAAGCCTTAAGACTAGTGATACACTTAGGGGCCTATTCATAAGTGTGCTTAAGTGAATGTCTAGCTGCAATTTGTATTGGCAGGCACAAAGGCAACATTAGTATTGCTTAAATGTGAGTGCTACTTTCCCATGAGCCCTAAAATACATACCTTTGCCATTAACTATTAGCGACAGTAAGTAGATGAATTTTAAATGGATCAATCTACACAAATCAGAACACCTTCCCATAGAAAGAAGTGGGACTGATATTGCAACCCCATAGGATTATTTTGGTTCCTGTCAGGGCCATTTTAACAGCATTATGGCCTCCCGGGCAAAGAGGTACCCTCACCTACATTACCACAAAAATGTCAATTGGCGCCCGCACACAGTCACTATAGACAGAAACTTGGATATGTGCAGAAATATGAAATACTTCATATACATTTTAATAGCAATGTTTCAACACAACCATATGACCACTCAGGTGTATTGAAAAAAAATTTGCACTGAAGAAAAAAGGCGAAATCTGAGCTTCCTCAGATCAAATGCGCGGCTCAGTCTCATCCATCTGACAAAAAAATCTTATGTGCTGCACCAAAGATCCATCTGATCTGAAGCTGCCAGGGGTTTAACATAGAATTTATAGGTACAGATGTACAGTATCTTATGTGAATAGAATAAACATTTAGCACAGGTTCAGATCAGATTGGTGGGAGAGTTCATGGGAAATCTGAAGAGATTTACAGCTTCAGATATGTCTGCATAGTGGATGGGGGGCTTTACATTGGGGTGAGGTGTGTTCAAACTGAAATCTAAATTGCAGTGTAAAAATAAAGCAGCCAGGAATTTACTCTGCACAGAAACAAAATCATTCACCCAAATGTAACTCTCTCTGCACATGTTACTTCAGCCTTTTGCAGCTTTTGCAAACCAACCAGAATTACCCTAAAAGTCTCAACCTTGCACCAGGGTATAAGGCTTTCCAGAAGAAAGAAGGACAAAAAGAAAGAGACAGACAAACATAAAAGGTTCTCACCAGTGGTGCTCTTGAACTTCATCCTTTTCATAAGCTAGAGCAGTGGTAGCCAACTCCAGTCCTCGAGAGCTATCAACAGTTCACATTTTCCAGACAACCTAGCTGCTGCACAAGTGCACTCATTACTCACTGACACATTTTAAAAGATCCACAGGTGGAGCTAATTACTTCACTTGTGATTCTGTGAGGAGACAGGGAAAACATGCACTGTTGGTAGCTCTCGAGGACTGGAGTTGGCTACCCCAGATCTAGAGTGTGTAACTCTCCTACATACTACCATAACAATAGCCCTCAACTCATTGGCCTAACACAAAAAGAGGGGTATTCATTCCCTGCCGCTATTTCGGACCGGGGAAATAGCGGCGGGCGCCTATTCAATGCTGTCTTGCCTGACAGCATTGATGAGGCAGATCGACAGAACGTTTGACAGCTGTGAATTGTCACGATCATTGCCGAATCTTGACAATCCACGGCCGCTTATGTGGATATGCCCCCTTTTCACAAATTGGCAGGCAATATGCTGTTGAGCAAAATAAAAATGGGCCAGGGTCACAGCTGTCGGGACGGATCGACAGTCGTGACCTGGGATTGAATACCCTCCTATAATGGGGGTGTGTAGTACAATACAACAATAATATCAGTGAAGGTGTATCCCTATTTACATGCAGAACTATCCTTTTAAACCCCTGCCTACAGAGAGCTGGTCAGCTCCTCTTCTTTTTAGTACTATTTATTTGTGTTGAAAAAACACACTTGGGGCAAGGCAGCCCTCCACTACATATTGGATGCTTTAATAGCTAACTGATCAGTGGCGTAACTATAAATTATGCTCCCCAGCCAAGTTTCTGGCGCCCCACCCCCCCTCCATAATGCCCCTTTCACTATTCGCCACACACTGTAATGCCCCCCACCACACATATAATGCCCCTTACACTATACTCCACACATCGTAATGCCCCTTACAAGATACACCACACACGTAATGCACCCTAGACTATATGCCACGTTCCATAATGCTGCTTACAAATATACATATAATATATATATATACATACATACATTTAATAATAATTATATATATATATATATATATATATCTACACACATACAAAGGAATCACAGATTGCTCACCAAATATGATGGCTCTGCGTGCATGAGGGGAGGACTCTATGGCACCCTATGCCGCTGGACTAGGCTGGCCCTGGGTGGGACACTGTCTGTCTGCTCCCTCCCTCGCCTCCTGCTGGCTGGCTTCCCGGCTCCTCTGTCCTCTCCAGCCATACGCATAGGAGAAGCTGAAGGAGAGAGGCAGAGACGAGACCAGCAAACACTGCTGCTTCAGACTCAGTCCCAGCCTCCAGGCCGCCCACCTGCCCGCCCATCAGACAACCCATTGGACAGATCGCCCGCCCATCCACTTAACCTTCCGCCCATCCTGTAATTCAGGCTGCATTCAGTGCCAGATTAAGGCCCACATGGGGCTGGAGCTTAAATTTAGCAAGGGCCTATCGTGTTCCGTCGCAGGTAGTGCCATAGATTCATTATTTCGAGGAGAGTAGGGGGGTGTTGTGACATTCTACAAGCATCACTGCACTACATCCATATACTACCTCCCCACACTACATCTCTATGCTACCTCTTAATCGATATGCTACCTACCACACTGCATCCCTAAGCTACCTCTCCCCACTGCACCCTTACGCTACCTTCCACACTACCTCGCTATGCTTTCCTCCCCCTACACTACATCGCTACACTATCTCGCGCCGGCTGCATCCCTATGCTTATCTCCCCACACTGCGCCCCTTTGCTACCTCCCCACACTACGCGCCTTTGCTACCTCCCCACACTGCGCCCCTTCGCTACCTCCCCACACTGCATAATAGCATTATATCAGTGAACGACATCCCCATGTTAAACAAATTAAATAACTACGTTACCACCAAATTCCCCAAACTACATGCAGTAAAAGTAGCAGCTAAAGAGTCCCTGCACAGGGTCAAAGTTGCATAGGGGTATGGGGCATCATACAGAAAGAAGGCATAAGTGCGCATGGTGAGGATAAAGGGGGCAGTACAAGGGTGATGTAATCATTGTTGGCACTGGCATTACAATGGGTCCTATCACCATAATTTAGTTTCTAGGTATTTTTGTTAATCCAGTAACACAAATAATGCATAGGTTTTTAATAGCAGCACTAGAAACCAGGATCCTGTAGCTGGTTGGAAGGAAGAGGTGTTCAGAAGCTACTGCTGGGACAGGAAGCCTTATATGGGGGGAGGGGAAGAGTGTACAACTATACATACTGTAGCCTCATGACCTGGCTATCCTACCACATACACCAGACATGAAGATAATAAACCCTGCAATTTATAGTGTCCATAGCATTCTCCATGAGACTGCCCCAAGCACTCTACCGATCAGCTGATGCTGTCTGCCCTGCTTCACTGTGCACTTCCCTTTCATCACACTCCCAGTAATGCGGAGCCTGTGCCATTATGCAGGAGAGGGGAGGCAGCATCTTCATACAGCAGCTGTAGCAGAAGAGAAAAAGTTGGAGATACCTTCCTGTGAGCATCTGGCTCCACTACGCTGGGAGCACATTCATCATGATACAACGCAGTGGCTGCTCTCTGGCGACCCACTCTGGCCCTTGCCATGTGACCTGATAGCCTAGCCCCAGACACAGGAGGGACCTTGTGAGTTGCTACAGCAGCTGCAGGCAAGTGAAGCAGTGATAGGGATTTGTTTGTCAGTGACAGTGACTGTCGGCCTGTGCGCGGGTAGCAGCAGGCCGGCAGCACAGTCAGTCCCAGTCTCTCAGTCAGACTCAGATTGTGATTGTGCACCGGGTGGGTGCCGGTGCCCGGTGCCCACACAGACCCCGCTCCCCCAAGCGGCAGCCTTATACAAGCTACGCCTTACACAAGCTACGCCACTGTAACTGATAAAAGGAGCACACTCATATGGAGCATCTAAATAACCTGGGACTAATGGACAAGTTAACCAGGGACACTGTACAATAGACTAGGCAAACTTTACTAGACCTTGTGTCTACCTTTTTAACATGCAAAGTAATGACATGGGCCCATGCAGACCAGCAGTGCCGCTGCTTCTTTTGTCATCCAGCTGGTGCTGTCTATCTTATTTTTTGGCAGAGCCATCCCTGGCCATTTGCATGGCAGCTGGAGCTCTTCACATGACATCTTCTTCTCTTCATCACTGCTGAACTCTCCGCTCCACTCAGAGGCATCTAATGTCAGATGCCACAATCAGACAGAGCTGTGATTCGGCTTGCCACAGTCATTTCTTTTTGGCTGCCGGTCCACAAGTCTTGATTGGATTGTGGCTGTTGCCAAATTCAAATGAAATGATGATGATAGTGTCATGAATGGTGCCACATTTATACACCCATGGAATCTGCATCTTGACTGGGGCTAGGAGGAGATATACTGTGTCTACTTTTCTACACATCTTCATGAGCTCACATACAGTGGAACTGGACACAGCTACCCTCTGAATGTAATCAGCAATACATACATTAAGCCATATATCATGCCTCTGCCAGAGTAAGATGTGGCTAACATTAGGCCTGATTCAGACCTGTTTGCTAGGCTAGGTATGTTCGCAGAACTGCATACAAAGTCAAAGTTGCAGGTGCACAAATCAAACTCCCAATTTAATAAATATTGCAATAAAATGTTGCATTTTTAGCGAGGTTCTTCTCATATTTATGGCCATAAGTAACGGCTTGCCCACCGCGTCCAGGTGACCTCATTAGTCGGGCAAGTCCCTAACATTTTAGGGGGTACAAATCTAGGGCACAGGGCACCCCAAAATGATGCAGCCGAGTGACCCCAGGGCAACACAAGACTGAAAGAAATATATGGTGAAACAAAGTGAGGATAGGTTAGTGAGAGAGGCTGCTAAAAATAGCAGGGGTAAGTAAGTGAGAGGTACAGTAACAACATGAGAGATAAAGTAGTGAGAGGTAAAGGTGTGAAATGAATTACATTGAAATAAAGCACACAATAGGGATGAAAGTGAATATGAAAATAAGTGTTAATATGTGTTGCTCCTGGGGCCAAACAGCCACACCAGTCCAGGGGGGCCCACAACCCAGAAATGTTAGGGACTTGCCCGACTAATGAGGTCACCTGGACGCGGTGGGCAAGCCGTTACTTATGGCCATAACTAAGCGAAGAACCTCGCTAAATATGCAAAATTTTATTGCAATATTTATTAAATTGGGAGTTTGATTTGTGCACCTGCTACTTTGACTGCATGCAGAGCAGGGTGAGACCTGCACAAATGTACAATGGATTATCAGATGGGGGAGGTGCATTTCTGGGTTGTGGACCCCCCTGGACTGGTGTGGCTGTTTGGCCAAGGAGCAACACAAATTAACACTTATTTTCATATTCACTTTAATCCCTATTGTGTGTTTTATTTCAATGTAATTCATTTCTCACCTTGATTTGTGCACCTGCAACTTTGACTTTGTATGCAGTTCTACTGAAAGGTCTCTGCATGGTCGCACCTCTCAATTGGTGTGCACCCTAGGACCCCACCCCTGTATAGGTATGTTCGTAGCCTAGCATGCCTGCCTGCCGCTCCACTGAATGCGCCCCCCCTGCCGATTGAATCCCTTCACTAGAATGCAAGGGGATGTGTACGCTAACACATCCCCTCGCATGCGGCTCCAAGGAGGAGGAGAAATTATTTGATGTCACTCACCATCAAATGATTTCTCCTGCCTTCACTAAGAAAAGTAAGCCTGGACTGACTTTTCCAGCGCCCGCTATATGCGGAATTGGGGGTGAGCGATGATGTCATGTGACGTCAGCCGTCTTCCCCAAGCAAGCATTGAGATGTCTGCGTTGACAGGGGTGCGTCCATCATTTTCATGGGCTCACCCACCTTTTTTGTGGGAAACGCTGGGCGCCCCCCTGTATCCAACTCACCGAAGCCGCTTGGTCCTGGGGTTTGCACATGCGCATATTCGCGCATGTGCATGAGCAAACTCTGACCATCGGGGACAGGGATGAATTTGGCCCGCTGTGAGCGGGTCTAAATTGGCCCCGAGGTATTCAGAGAAGAGAGTATTCTGAATTTGTCAATAGACAGCCTATGTGTAACACATTGCTGTCACTTTGCTGTGTATATTTCTTTACATCACATTGTATAAGAGTAGGTAAAGCCTACATTACCAGTATGTATGACCTTTACAGTCGTGTTTGTACTAGTCATTTAAGCTCATGTAATTACACTGTTCATTGTTCTGATAATTGTTTTCTACTTATTAAATGCAACAATGTAAATCTAATTAATGACCTAATGCTCATTGTAATTATATTCAGATTCATGCCATTACATTTATAGTTTACTAATGTTATTGCAGTCAGTAAAAAGTAATGTAATGCATGTAAAGTAATAAAATCAGAATTATAGTAAATCATTTAGCAACACAAAACTAAGATACTGTCAAAACCTGTGTTAGGTTTTTTTTGGGTGGGTTTTCAATTCATTCAATAACAATTGAAATGCCTTCTGCTCTTGTTTGCTGGGGACAATTATTAATAAGAAGGCATGAAAAAAAGTTTAGATTGTGACAAAACAAGAGTTTCCTTATTGCACATCCATGCTGTACCTCTTTTCGTGCAAAGATGAGTGACTACTTTTTATCATTAGTCCACATTACCATCTTCAATATGATTTAGATGTTTATTATATTGTATACTTACAGTATATTATATATATATTATAACTGGAATATGTAGTTTGTTTACTTATATTTGTTCAATGTTCAGAATCAATTTGCAGGCAAGAAATTAAAAAACACGACTACTGATCAATATTACTTACTGTTTACCTGAATGACCAGAGAATCTGTATCCTCACTTATACTGTATGTATATCATATATATCTACACTGGATGCAGTACCTGGCTCTAGATGTTAGAAAGATCCCTATTCTTAATAGGGATTTGATAGTCAAGATTAGATGCAATAAACCAATGTGTTTTGTCAGTGGTGTAAGTTTGTCCCAGTTGCCTGGAGGCAATGGGGCAGATGTATCTTATCGCGCCGCTATGATACTTCCTGCTTCGCCTCAATAGCGAGGCGAAGCAGGAAGGGACATCGACAAGATGTATCAACATCTTGTCTGCCGAAGCGGGGGAGCGTTAACTCCCCCCTCCGGCGATGTCCCTTTCTTTAGATAGCGCATCAGTTAATACTGATGCGCTATCTCCTGTCCCCCGGCCGGCCGCACTGGGCATGCGCGGGATCTCGCTGTTCACGCGAGATCCCCAGCGCAGCCCAGACCTAACAGCAGGCACAGCGCTGTCCCTGTTATTTAGATAGGGCTTCGCCAGCCTGATGCTGGCGAAGTCAAAGCAGGCTTCGTGCGGAACGGTCAGCGATGCTGACCGTTTATACATTCGGCCTGCTATCATTTTGATAGCAGCGCCGATATGGACAGGGGAGCATAGTGCCCCTGTCCATTACCGCATCCCGGCTCTATCATACATGGGGGAGAAGCGGTATCAGTGCACATAACGTGCGCTGATACCCTTCTCCCCCATAACGACGGATAATACATCTGCCCCATTATGTGTATTGCGTGCTCCCCCTCCCCCCCCCCCCATACACACACAAAACCTTTATTTAAAGTTTATACTGTGGGGGAAATTTACTAAAGGAAATTTGTAAAAAATAGGTGTATTTGTATCCAGAAATACACTTATTTTTATGATTTACTATCCCAAAAATACAGCAATTCATATTCGTATTGATAGCACATCAATGCGACTATGAATTGCCGTATTTTCGGGATAGTAAATGTCAAAAATAAGTGTATTTCTGGATACAAATACACCTATTTTTTTTTACAAATTTCCTTTAGTAAATTTCCCCTTGTATGTCTGTTATGAAATATAACAGGCATATATACAGTATGTATACATTATATCTATATCTAGAGAAAGAGAGATAGATATAGAACACATTTCAGAATGCCGAAGTGATATCAATGGCCTTCAATTAATGGATTTAAAATTGCAGGGGAGGAGAGGTGCCCCCTTGAGAGCAGGAGCCCGGCGGCAGATGACTTCATTGCCTCCCAGAGTTTTGTTGTGGAAACAGCAACTTTTCGCATCAGTGTTATTTCTATTATAAGCTCTGCTCAACCATATATATTGCTGTAGGCCAAATGTGTTCAACCACCCAAGGCATGTGTATTTCATATCGTAACCGCACACCAAAGAATGGTATAGAGCTTTGCCAGCCTGCTACTTGGGAAATCAACAGCAGCAGCGGGCTATCATTTAGATAGCAGCGGCGATATGGACAGTGGTGCATGTCATTTACTGCACCCCGGCTCCTTCATACATAGGGGAGAAGCAGTATCAGTGCACATAACGTGCACTGATACCCCTTCTCCCCCATAATGCGCGGTCATGCATCTACCCCACTATGAGTTAAAAATTGTTCTGTTCGGGTGTTTTGAACAGATCATCATTGCATCAGTCATCTTTGGTGAGGACTGATATCAGGTCCTGTGGTTTATGTGCTAATTTAGATTTTTTTTCCCAGAAATCTTTAAAGGTGCCCAATCCGAACGATCTGATCCGAACGATCGGCCGGCCATATTTTTACTGCAAATCGCCCGGAAATCAGTTGATCTCGATCGGATGATCCTGTGGATCTTTTGCTAAATCTACTGATTTTACATGCTGCATGAAAGATCAGAAAATGTATCAAAAGATAATTGGAACGCACATTGGATCTTTTGTCAAAATTTGGGTTGCTACATCATAAGAATGCTGATCTTTCTAGTGTGTGGGCAACTTAAGTATGTCAGTTAGGAATTGTTGTGCTGCTGTCAGTGATGCAGGGATGTTCTGCGTTCAGCGTGGTATGGATGTGCTGCTGTCAGTGATGCAGGGATGTTCTACTGTCAGCATGGTAGGGATGTGCTGCTGTCAGTAATGCAGGGATGTTCTGCTGTCAGCATGGTAGGGGTGTGCTGCTGTCAGTGATGCAGGGATGTTCTGCTGTCAGCGTGGTAGGGACAGGGGCGAATTTAGGGGTCAGGCCACCCCTAGGCACAACATTTTTGTGTCCCCCCCCTATTTTAATGTAATCATATATGTATATACATTGTTATTTATATATTTCATTAAAATTTACCTCTAGCCCACCTTAATATTTTTTTAAGCACTCTGGGCTGCTCACTGTACAGATGACCCGAAGGGAGGCACTTATTAGTACAGTGATTAGCAGTGTCTCCGTCAGTCTCTCTCACACTGTGACTGACTGAGTGCAGGGAGGATCTGCGCGCCGCTCAGCTGCTGGATACGCAGCCAATAGACTGTGTGTGTGTAGAGTAGCCAATGGACGGGCGCCGGCAGCAGTGAGCCTGAGCCATTTCCGGATACACAGGGGCACCGTCGGACCCAGCCACTAAGCGGTGATGTAATGTGCATGGCAGAGTGGGTGGGCAGTGGCGGGTGACGTGCGGCGCTGCTGCTAACATATAATTCATGTCTGCGGCGGCGGCGCTCCTCACTCGCCACTGCCCACCCGCTGTGCCATGCTGCTATTTAACAGAATGACAGCCTGCCTGCCTGCCGCCCTTAAATGGTGCCGCCCTGAGGCCGGTGCCTCACGGGCCTAGGCACAAATCCGGCCTTGGGTAGGGATGTGCTGCTGTCAGTGATGCAGGGATGTTCTGCTGTCAGCGTGGTAGGGATGTGCTGCTGTCAGTGAAGCAAATAACAGCCTGGATCATTTGTACTCCCTCCCAACCTCTCAGCAGCCCTGATAACGGTTTAGCAGCACAAAGTGGGAACTGCTTCTTTACAGTAAAAATATATTTACCCACAGTAAGATTATCTTACTAAGATACATTTGTGGTCTTATGTACATAAACATTTATATAAACCTTGTCAAATATAAAATTAGATTCCTAGTTCCCATTTTTAACAAACTAGGAATCCCTTCTACTGCGACAAGGTGACCGTGTTCAGATGGATTTCTACACTTACAAGTAATTTTTCTTCTTTTAGCATAGTTAGCCATCTGAATGCAGTCACCTTGTCATAGTGTATGTCCATTTATTTTCTTCAAAATGGGCAGTAAGAACCTCAAGTTCTCTGCAGATGTATTTCAATATGTCATAGTTTAAAACACAAATGTTTCTTATTGTTATTATTATTTTGTCTTGGATGTCTAAAGTATGCTCCTTCATCCAGATGTCATACACCTCTGCATACATTACATCAGGAAAAATGTGTTTTCGGAAAATAATACAAGTTTAACTGAACCTAACATTCTTGGGAAATTTACTAAGCTAAATACGCCTATTTTAGGCAAATACGACTGCCTACATGTATTTGCGCAACTTACTATGCTGAAAATATGTGAATTCGTATTCATGGCACATTTGTATCCGTATTTACTAATACCAATGTATACGCCATCGTATAAATACGAGTAGGAATCACCATTCATTCGAATGGTGATTCCTAATTTATTAAGTAAAAAAATGACCACTAATTTGCGGGATACGGGCTCCAATTGGCGGGAAAATACGCCTGGAAAATAAACCTAATTTTCCAGGCGTATTTGGCTTTAGCCTGCACGGATCAGACAGATTTGTGCAGGCTTCAGTGTAAAAAAAATAGATAAAATAAATAATAAAAAAGGGCATGCCCCCCCCCCCCCCCCCCCCCTCCTCCCACAGCCATAACCAGCCCCAGGCTCAAAGAGCCTATCCTGGTTTCAAAAAATCACGGGGCAAACAAAATGGGGGTCCCCTAGATTTTTTAAAACCAGCACCAGGCTCAAGGGCTGGTCCTGGTTCCCAAAATACAAAAAGAGTAGGGGCCCCTGTATTTCAAGAACCAGCACCAGGCCCAACCAACAAGCAGGGTAATACCATAGCCAGGGAGACTTTTTATACAAGTCCCCCAGGCCAAAGCATTTACCTGGTGAAGTGGGGATCCCCCAATGAAGAGTCCCTCTCCTCCAGAATTTATCTGCCCTGCTGAAGCCTGGGGCTGTCCCTGGTGGACCTGGGTATTGGCCACCCGGCTGATCATGGTGTAAAAAATAGAAAAAAATATTTTGTATTGTTGTGGAATTATGAGTCCCAGCAAGCCTGCACCGAATGCAGGGACTTGGAGAACCCCAGCAGTCCTAGCATGCGGGGTATTAAAGGGCCCACTGGGACTTGTAGTTCCACAACGGTACAACTAGTTAAATAAACAGATAAACACACAAGTGAAGTATAACTTTGTTACATACATCACATACACACAAATACTCTACTACCTTGACATGAAGCATCCATTCATCTGCTGGTATATAAAATAATCCAGTTGGGTACCTGTGGAAGGAAACCATACTCACCAGGGTCCTCCGGCATAGATCGCGTCCTCTTCAATCCATGTAAGCATCCTTGTACTTGACAAAACAAAAAAACGCATGTATGCAATCCCTGCACACGCTGAAGAGCCAATCAAGAGCTGCTAGACTGCCAATTGTTTTGTATATACAGTGGAAAAAATAAACTGCGCAGAATGGAAATACTAAAAATTCAATAAAATGTATTAAATATAACAATCATTAATACGATTGGTATGTGGCCACAATCCTATAAAATATTAAGACATATAACAAAACACCCTAATAAAATTATGAGTAAAAAATAAACAGAATTACAATATACTTTTCAATATTCACCAACATCTAAATAGTGGTTATACCCAGCCAATTGAATAAGCTTAATTGGCCTCTAGATTAATAGCACAGCTTACTTTGTTAGTAAGCATTTTGTATATGCTTTAGATCCAGATAGTCCAAACAATCACACCAATGGCAGATTTTAGATGTTTGTTAGGATTAATAACGTGTTGCAGGTTTAGCATATAGTGCTATTATTAGTAAGCCATCAGGTTATTGCAGTTATTGTCTGGCCAGACACGAAAAAAAATTAAAAAGGTACCTTGGAGCAATAAGGAATATTATAGTGCCTTGTGCCTCCCAGTTGCTGGAACTGAATTTCCTTAGTGGTCGCAACTTCATCCGGAGTAGAACACCAGTTTTTTTTTTTAAATAGACAGGTCTCCATAGGTATAGGATGTCAAAAACTCAGCATGCAGTATGAGAGTGGATGGTTTTGAGCTCTAACGCGTTTCCCCGCCTACTGCGGGCATCGGCGGCTTCCTCAGAGAGAATATTTAAATTGTGCATGACACAATTCAAATATTCTCTCTGAGGAAGCCGCCGATGCCCACAGTAGGCGGGCAAACGGGCCAGACAATAACTGCAATAACCTGATGGCTTACCTGCAACACGTTATTAATCCTAACAAACATCTAAAATCTGCCATTGGTGTGATTGTTTGGACTATCTGGATCTAAAGCATATACAAAAAGTTTACTAACAAAATAATCTGTGCTATTAATCTAGAGGCCAATTAAGCTTATTCAATTGGCTGGGTATTTAGCTGTTGGTGAATATTGAAAAGTATATTGTAATTCTGTTTATTTTTTACTCATAATTTTATTAGGGTGTTTTGTTATATATCTTAACATTTTATAGGATTGTGGCCACATACCAATCGTATAAATGATTGTTATATTTAATACATTTTATTGAACTATTAGTATTTCCATTCTGCGCAGTTAATTTTTTCCACTGTTTGTTCTAAATAGGGATTTTTTGAGCAGCCCTATTAAACAGTGGCATTATTGGGAATACTTATATTATATATTATTTAGTTGTTGAAATACGTCTGATTTATTTAGCGTTGGTCTTTTCTCTTTCCCTGTTTTGTATATACGGCTGCTAAATACTAATATGAATGTGGCAGAATATGCCCGCCTGCACCATCGGCCAAATACGAATCAGTAAATAGGGCAGATTGGTAAAGATTACGATTCATATTTCAGTAAAAATACGACCAATGAGGAATACGAGTCATATACAGATGTAGCCCCTGCCATCCTTGGCCAGGGCTTGCCAGACCCTCCCCTCTAGCGAGCGCCAGCGGACAGGGGCTACACTGAACTGGGACGCACATGCGTCTCACACAAACGCGCGTCCCAGTCTCTCGGCGGGGATGCTGCCTGTCCCTGCCTGTCCTCCACTTCAGGGAGATGGGCAGGGTTAGGAGGGCGCTAGGGGCAGCGAGGGGTACCTGTTTAATTTTAAAGTTCTAGAAAATTATATTAATAATGAAGTAATGTCTTACTCTTAACCCCCTCCTCAGGGCTGTAACTACACGTACACGTGTGTTTAGCAGCATGGGGAGCTACATGTGTATTAGCCTAGTGCACCCAAATGCGCCAAACACCCGAGCGCAACAAAGTGACCAAGCGCACGAATATCTGAGTGCACCTGAGCATCCGAGCGCATGTACCTGCCCAAACACCCGTGCACATGAACTTGCCGAAACACCTGAGCACCTGAACACCCAAGCGCATGAACGCTTTTGAATTCCTGTGTGCCCAAATTCATGCAAACACCCAAGCACACCATCGAGGCCAAGAGCGCAAACTCCAAAATACCCGACTGCACCAGGCCCGGTACTGGTTCCCAAATTAAAAGGGACAAAAGGAGAAGGGTTCCCCTGTATTTCGGCAACCACCCCCTGGCTCATACAGCCAGCAGTGTCATGTCACAGCCAGGGGACATATATAAGGTCCTGTGACCATAACATGATCACCCTGGCTAGTTAGCCCGGGCCGGATCCCTGGGGGAGTAGGAACCCCCCCCATAAAGGGATCCCCCCCAGGGGAACCCATGCACAGGCTGATGCCCGGGGCTGTCCTCGATGCCCCTGGGTGGTGGGCACCAGGCTGATGACATGAAAAAGTGTAAAAAAGAATAAACTATTGGGTTCTGTTGTGGAACTATAAATCCCAGCAAGTCTCCCTGCATGCAGAGAGTTGGACAACCACAAGTCAAGCATGCGGGACATTAATGTACCCGCTGGTCTTATAGTTCGATAACAGAACTAATAGCCCAATAAGTAAGATTGACACCGAGAAAAATAAAAGTTTAATTCACACAACATTCATACAAACTTGCCATGTAGGTTCGGTCCACTTCTCTGGTAGAATCCAATGTTGTACCTGTGAAAGGAAATCATACTCACTAGCTTCTTTGGCTTAGATTGGTACATTTTGTTACTTTTAGGCATCCAGGCGTTTAAAAAAACAAACCGAATGCACGGCTCTAAACTGAGCGAAGAGCCACAAGCGTGTTTACACTTACAGATCCTCCCCAAGAGGGATTCCCCGGTGAGGTCATTCACCAGGTCCTCCCTCAGTCAATCAGGAGCGCACTCAGAGGACGCTCCACTGATGATTGGCTGTGCACAGCTCCATTGACCCCATGTTAAAACTTTAATGTGGGCTTTAATGAGGAGCTGGTATGATTTCCTTTCACAGGTATGATAGGTAAGTATTTGTGAATGTTGTGTGAATTAAACTTTTATTTTTCTAGGTGTCAGTCTTACTTATTGGGCTATTGTGGTTCTTCAAGTCCCTGCATGCGGGAGAGGCTTGCTGAGAATTGTAGCTCCAGAACAGAATCCAATGGTTTATTCTTTTTTTACACTTTTTCATGCCATAAGCCTGGTGCCCACAACCCAGGGGCACTGGGGACAGCCCCACGTTTCAGCCCGTGCCAGGGTTCCCATGAAGAGGGCGACCCAGGGGGCTTGTGTTCACTGCAAACCAAGCACCAATTGTAGATAAACCAGTGGTAGAGGCAGGGCTTCCACTAGAAATTGTGGGGCCTGGGATTGTCCAGATAGACAAGCTCACCCCCCCCCTTACCACCTTAGTCACTGAACAGTCATTGTGTATCCTCACACTGACTTCCCCATCTCATTTCACAGTACTAGGAATAGCTGCACACAGCAGGCTTTGCCTCCCCCTGTGGTAACTTTCAGCAGCCCCCCAAAGTGTCCTGTGCTCAGTACAGCCTCAGCCTGGGGTGATGACAATGTCTCCTACCTGTATGTGCTTAGGCGTCACGTAATCACCTGATTACATCAGTGCTGGCCAGGAAACTGTCCACAGGGATTGGGCAGCTGGTTCTCCTGTGCGTGGCTCTCCCCCAGCCCTGTAGAAGCGAAAGGAAGGAAATACTCTCTCTTTTTTGGGGCACTCTTGAGTTGTGATTACGTTAGGTAATCTATTTAAACATCTGTCGGGATGTTTTTTGGCTAGTCTGCTATGTGTTGAGGGTTAAGTATTAGGACACAGGCTTAAAGATAATACAGATCATGTTACACCACTCTTTGATAAGAGCCCTGTTGTAGGGGTGGTGTAATTAGTAAAGATTGGGTTGCTCGTGAAGGTACTAGTAACACTTGGGTGGGGGGGGGGGGGGGGGGGTAATTCCCTCCCTGGGTATGGTGAGGTATAAAAATTAACTTTTATTAGTTTTCAATAAAATAGAAACTAGACACAAACGTTTTCAGGCGTTCACACACTAACATATAAACATATATTAAAACACACTCAATGGTCTGTGCCCACCGGGCATTCAGTCCTCTTGTTCAGTTTTCTGCAAGGATGTATACCTACAGATTTATGTGATTCAGGCCTGTCAGGACTGTCCTAAGGCAGTCTGTCAAAGATCCACTACCGTCCAACCACCTTATGGCGCTGTAAACGTCCAATTTGGCAAGTTTTATGCCTTGTTGTGTGCCTGCTGTCCCCCAGGTGGTTGTGTGACAGATAGGTAGCCTGTCAACATCTGATCTCACACTGTCAGCAAAATAACACACTGGTACACATTTTAAACCAGAAAATCAGCGATTATAGTCCCGGTATATACTTGAGTGTATCAGGTCGGGAGCTTATTGATACTGGATTTTTCACAGGCAGTGCCTTTTCTGGAGTATCTGTTTTGTAAAATACTAGATATCCTGGTGTAGGTTTCTATAGAACCCAGATCAAAATTTGGCTCAATAACAAGAAAATCTGACAGTTGCACTTATAACCCATACAGTGTATCCCGATTGTTTCAATTCCCTTGCAGAGGTTTGATGCAATTAAGTAATGGTTATATTCATCTAGAACATTCTAACAGTTACAGTTCTAACCATACAATGTAACCAAATAGCTTCAGCTCTCTTGCAGAGGTTAAATACAAATGAACACTGGTTATATTTGAACAAGAGGATAAATAGGATATATAGGCTTACATTGGCCTTATGGAGGTATTCCCTAGGAAGATGATATATTATTTTTCAAAAAAAGTCAGGTATCTTCCACAATGTTATACATAAACTGTATGATCAGTGTGTGGTGTGGAAGAACATAATCATAAAATAATTATGCTGCTTTCATGGGCAGCTATTCGTCAAGCCAGCAGCCTTCACCACACATATGTGTATGGAAAAAGCCTCACTTAAACTGTGCGTATAGCCTATTGTCACTCTATGATTTCTGGGGTATATATTAGCAGTTTCTTTGACAAATAGGTAAGTAAGACTCTGTGCTGGTAGTTCCCGCAATCTGGTGGGATGGGGAATAGGGAAATAAAAGGGGGGGGAGGGGGGGAGAAAGAAGGGAAAGAACGAGTGGGGAGGCTGGGCAAGAAGAAAGAGGGGAAGTAGACAGAACATGCAAAGGGAGGAAAGAGGGTATCGTTGGAAGGGTAGAGAGAGACGAGGAGAGAGGTAAAGTGCCTAATTAGTCAGGGTTAGAGGTCTTACTGTACCCCGTGGGTGTGGGTGATCCCAACCAGCTTTATATACCCGTGACAATGGTGGGATCGTCTGGTTGGAAGGTGGAAAGTCCCCTTTCCCCTTCTGGCAGGCTGCCCCTCTCCAATTGTCAGCTGCCACTGAAATGGGCTTTTATGGGTATTGCGGGGGATACACCCTGCCTGGTGGGGAGTCAGGTAGAGGTTTAAGAGAGAAGAGTCTGTGTTACCCTCAGTGAAAAAGCGGCTGCTGCCCTGCTTTATATACCTCTCGCTTGGGGCGGAATGATGTATTTAGGAGAGGTCACCCGTCTCCTATAATACCTTCTGACACCCCAGGCCAGTTACCATCACTTTGGTTGATGGTCTTTGTAGGTATGGCGGGTGAGCGGGCTTTGTTATACACATACAGGGGTTTACTGCACAGGGCTAGTGTAGAGGAGTACTGCTGTCAGGATTATAGGCCAGATTCCCCCTGAGTAGACACAGTCCAGCGCAGGGTGGGTCACTGGCCTTAGGGCCTGATGAGTGATCCCGAAGGAAGATATATTTACACAAAGGCTTAATGCCAGGATAGGTGCGCTGCTGTCCTCCACATGCACATAAGTGTACAGTGGTGGAGGGTGAGCGGCACCTGTCAGAAATCCAGGTAGAGTGGGTATAGGAAAGGTGAAAAATATGCTGGAGAGGGAAGCAGAGGGTAGAGGGACCAAGGGGGGGGGGGGGGGGGGCTTGGGTGCAGAGGAAAAGGTGCCTGTTGAATGCACTCAGTACTCTGTGCGGCACTTGCCGGCAGACCTAGTTTCAGAGCATGAAAGGTGGTAACCCTGGGGAGGGGGCTGGTGTGTGGAAGAGAGGTGCCTATAGGTGCCCTCCGTGCACTGAATAGTACTGTCAGGCAGGGCAGGTGTGTAGTATGGACCTCACCGGAGGGAGACTGTGGGTGGGGGGAGCGGGGGTTGAGAGGGAGATCCGGACAGGGAGACAGAAGGTGGGGGAAACCAGGGTAAGAGGGGAGAGTTGGAAAGGGAAAGAGGGCTGGGGTGCGGGACAGCCGGTACCTGTTAGTGCACTCCGTGCACTGAACGGCGTCTGTGCCGTCTACGTGGAGAGGGCTGCGGTTGATGCGGCTGATGCGGGAGGCGCTCAGTATTGGCGTCACTCCCTTCACCTGTTTCACTAACGATCGTTTCACCTTGCGGCTTCTTCAGGGTGTAAGTGTGTCTCCTGTGCGTGGCTCTCCCCCAGCCCTGGCTGCTACTGCACGCACAACTTCTTCCTGGTGCATGCAGCCGAGGTCCCGACTCCTCCTGCTGCTGGGTACGGCTAGGCTGGGAGGGACCACTGCGGGGCATGCTTTCACTCTGTCTGACACGGATCTCAGGATGCGCCGGCACTGACACACACAGGGGTCGCCCGCCGGGGCCGGCACATGCTGTCATGGATAGACACAAGTAGTGTGCTGTGCGGGCCTGGGGTGGGGGGGGAGGGGAGGCGATCGACCCTCTGAAGCAGGGTGAGCTGCCCGGACCCTTCCTGGGTGGTAGGGCCCAGGACAGCTGCACCTGCTGATGGCAGCCCTGGTTAGAGGTGTGTAGAACCTCATTTATAGTGGGTAATTCTGTACTTCAAACCTTGGTATGGTATAAGCACACACTTTAGGTAGTCAATTCTCTAGTGTTTCAAAGTCTAAGGCGCCCATACACTACACCGTGGTATCTCATGCAGCCTTGCATGCTATACCTCGCCAACTTTGTGGCAGGACCACATTATCATATGCAACCCTCAGCAAGTGCTGGCAGATCCTGCCGAATCTGAAAATCTTTTGGACAGCACTTGCAATCTCCGGATCTGATGCACACTGGCCCAATCCATCGGAATTGGTTTAAAAGGGCCCAAATCATGTAACCATAAGTTTATGACCAGCTTTAGATATTATTAAGTACACTTTAGTCTTTTCCATGAAATGTAGGGCCTGATTCAGGCATGCGAGGAATTAGGACCCCTATTGCACATTCACAGTACAGGTCCTGACCATGCACATTTTTCTGATCATTGTAAAATTGTCTTATCTACGCAAATCCATCCAAACCTGGATTGGGCATGAAGGGATATGTGAGCGCTGCACCTCTTGACCTGTCCTCGCTCTCTTTACATAAGCCACAAGGAGCAGCAACAGCATATGGCAGCTGGAGAGGACCCGCAGCCAGTGCCAGCACTACCCATTTAGCACAGGTAAGCAAAGCAGCATGCCTTACATTATCTGTATAAACAGCGCTACTACTGTGGGTATTGTGCAAGTGTTGCTACTACTGTGAGCATTCTGTGTATAAATGATACTGGCGCAGCTGAATTAAGCCTGGTGAAGAGATAAAGTGGAGATAAAGTGAAAGATGATAAGACCAGCCAACTCCTAACTGCCATTTTTCAAACATAGCTGATTGGCTGGTGCGCTATCACAGGGCACAAAAATATCTAGTGGCTGCACTGCCATGCACGTCTATTCAGTGAGCATAGGCTTCTCTGCAGAGCTTGGCAGTGGTAATCACAGGCTCCCCCAAACTACCCCCTGAATTGACGTTTGTTAAATTTCTCAAATGAGGACTCACCTTGGTTGATTTATATGCTGGCATATAATGTTCCTTAACTAAGCACAATTTGGTTTTAGTTTGTTTTCATGAAAACCTGTGGAGCACCCATTTTTACCTGTAGCATTATTAATTAAGCTTGTGAGGATTCAGATTATTAGGGGAAGTTGTAGACACATTGGAAATGTCTATGTAGCTAGAATCCCTAGACTTATGTGATTTGATCTGAAATATAGGATCTCATCTGTCGGCTTGCATTAGCTGAGTTTATAATCTACAATTTATGGATATATATATATTTCTCATCACCCATATATAATAGAATCTTTCAACTGAAGCTTTTAATTCCAGCAGTCACTTTGTACATTTCCTAAACTTCTATGTCTTCTATCATCTTCTGCCTGTTCTGTACTGTGCTAACCTCTGCAAAGTGAAACTAAAATATGAACTTGGTAGACATCCAACTTTTATTACAGCAGTCATGTCTACTGTGATCAGCTCCGTACATGTCATAGGTAATTAGATAGATTTGATATTATTAAACACTTGTATATGATTGGAGTAATGTACCGAAAAATAGGAATGTGCAAGTCAAGAGTACATTAACCAGTGGTGCAATGTTAGATTGATACGAGGAGAAGACTGAGATAAAGTGCCCGATTGGAAGTGTATTTCGTAGCAGGTGCACCTTTGACAAACCTCACTGAGCGTAAAGTCTGCAGCTGACTTTCAGCACCAAGGTCATCTAACTTCTATAGATAATGACAGGCCATCTGTTGGATTTAGAGTCACCTGTGAGCATATTTAGTCAAGCAGTTATATCCATGTTAGGTGCCACAAAATGTATAAATGTCCGGTCATCCAAGCAGGGAACCAGACATAAATTAAATCAACTACACTTTAAACAGCTACATTATTTTTACCCACAAGGTCATCTACATAACTACCATAGATACTGACTGCCAATTCTTTGGACTTAGTGTCACCTGTGAATGTATTTAATTAAATAGCTCTGTCCGTGGTTTGCCAAAAATATATAAATGTCTGGTACGATATGTTTCTGTTAATACTATGACTTGCAGTTCGTGTAATACTGTATGTCCAAGTTTAGTAAATACCTATACTGTACATGTATGTGTGCTCTTTGCTTTTAACATTGTAAATCAATATAATTGGTGATGTGTATTCTACAAATCTACAGGTATGAAAGCCACAAAATTAATTGGTTTAATTTGCATAGGTCCAACTATAATTATAGCTGAACAAAACAGGAGTTTAATTATGACATGATTTATAAAAGGATGGGTCATGGTTCATAGAATGGCGCTGATCTCTGTTATGCGAAGCCTTACATTTTATTTTAGCAATTTCACACACTAATGGACTCTGATATTAGTTATTATTGTGTATTATTCTTATCATTTTCACATTTTTAGAGCACTGTGTTTGGGATGTAATGGGAACTGATTAAGTGAAATGTCCAATTTTTCCACAAAAAAAATAACAGCATTCATTAAGAGTCAAAGGTTTTTGGCTTCGAATACGGCGCTGGTAAAAAGTTGGGTCTAGATGTTTTACCCATGTAAAACATATAACTCTGCCGATGAAAGTTGGGCACAAAACAGCTCTACAAAGTTGCACACAAAGCTTTTTGGGGGTTAGTTGTATTTGGCAGTGTTTAAATTCACTTACAAGTACACAATTAGAGAACATCTGAAGCAAATGAACATTTGTCAAATGCATCTTATGCACTGTCACACCAGGGGGCTTAGTCGACGAGACTGAGACCTCTGGTGGGGACCTGGACCGGTACCTGAACCGGGAAGGTTGGAGAGGACCCTTGCGCATGGAGTGCGCGACAGTGCACCCAGAGCCAATAAGCAGTCAGAGGTAAAATACAACCGGAGTTTATTTGCAGATGGTTGTAATATTAACAGACAGTAAAGTATGCAGGAGAAATGACAGTTTATGCAGATTGCAATACTTTACAGATGTGATGTGATGTGGGATCGATGGTGGAACATCGGATGTGAAGACTGTGGGTCCGGAATGACGGACGGAAGACTTGAGCTTGACTGTGGGTCCGGAATGACGGACGGAAGCTTGGCTTGGAGATCCGGAATATCGGACTATCGATGATGATGTGAGAACATCGGATTCGGGTATCGGATATGGAAGGAGACTGTGGGTCCAGAATGACGGACGGGAGATGACTGTGGGTCCGGAATGACGGACGGAAGCAGGAGATCCAGAATATCGGACTAGCGATGAAACATCGATGGTGGATGATGCTGGAGCATCGGAAGGACCAGAGTCCCGGAGCTAGGCTTGGTCGCTGGGCTGAGAGGCAGGATCACAGGCGGTGGAATAACCTGGACTTCACAGGAGATGGAACAACCTGGAACACACTGCAGCATGGAAGACAACACCAGCAGAGAATACACTTGTACAGAGACAAGGACAGCTGACTATACACTGGAGACAACTGAAGCACTAGCAATGGTTCTGAGAGCTCCCTGCATACTTATACCCACTGGGTGGCCAGGATTGGCCGGGCAGGTATGACAGGGAGATCAGAACCAACGGGATTGGACAGCACAGACATGTGACTGGAAAGAACATGGCAGCCCCCATGTCTGCTATGGCGGGAAAGTGTGTTTGTGCACACCATGCTGGATACTGGGAGCAATGGCGGCGGACAGGTGGATTGCCGTGCACTAAGGACTGTCACTGGGAGACAGGAGGCCGGCAGAGATGACGTCTGGACCGCAAGCTGAACCTGCGGAGGCACTTAGCCGGTAAGAAAGTCTGTCTGACAGCTCGGATCGTGACAGCACCCCCCCCTTTAAGGGTGGCCCCAGGACACCTTTTAGGCTTGCGGGGAAACTTGGAGTGGAACGCCCGGATGAGTCTGGGAGCATGGACATCGATGGCATTGGTCCATGATCGCTGTTCGGGGCCGTAGCCCTTCCAATCGATCAGATATTGCAGATGACCATATCGGATGCGAGAGTCCAAGATTTTACTGACCTCATATTCTGTTCCACGCTGGGTGCAAACCTTAGGAGCTTTGGGGAGCTTGGAATGAAAGCGATTCAGAACCAGTGGCTTGAGCAGCGAAATGTGGAATGTAGCTGGCACTTTCAAATAGGGCGGCAACTTGAGCTTGTAAGCTACTGGATTGACGACTCGCTCAACTGGGAAAAGACCAATATATCGGGGAGGGAACTTCATCGATGGCACTCTCAATCGAAGATTCTTGGTTGACAACCAGACACGATCTCCTGGACGGAGGGCTGGCACAGCTCTGCGTTTCCTGTCGGCAAATTTTTTGTACCTGCTTGAAGCCTTCAGAAGTGAAGAACGAATTTGACGAATTGCCGGATGGTCGTGTCGACCGCTGGAACAGAGGACACAGGTTGCAGAGTGAAGTCAGGAACTCGAGGATGAAACCCATAGTTGGCAAGGAATGGAGTGACATTTGATGAAGAATGATATTGGTTATTATGGCAGAACTCTGCCCATGGAAGGAGTTGAGCCCAGTCATCTTGGGAAGAAGAGACATATGTGCGGAGAAATGCTTCAAGGTCCTGATTCACCCTCTCCGTTTGGCCATTGGTTTGAGGGTGGTAGGCTGTGGAGAACTTTAACTTGATTTGAAGCAGGGAGCACAGGCTTCGCCAGAATTAGGCTACGAATTGGACTCCTCTATCGGAGATGATTTCAAGAGGCAGTTCATGAAGCTTGAATATCTCTTTGATGAAGAGCTGGGACAGCTTGGAAGCTGACGGAAGGCCGGTGAGGGGAACGAAGTGAGCCATCTTGGTGAACCGGTCAACAATCACCCAGATGGTGGTGAATTTGTCAGACTCTGGAAGATCAGTTACAAAGTCCATAGAGATATGCGTCCAAGGACGATGTGGCACTGACAGTGGCATCAATTGCCCAGGAGGAGACTGACGACTGGTCTTGTGCTGGGCACATTTAGCACAAGAGGAAACAAAGTCCTGTACATCCTGTTTGAGGGACGGCCACCAGTAGGACCTGGTGATAAACTCGTAAGTTTTCTGAATGCCTGCATGGCCAGCGAATTTTGAAGAATGCGCCCAACAGAGCAACTTCTTTCTTAGAGCTGGCTTTACATATCTTTTCCCTGTAGGGGGCGTGAGATTTGAAACTCTCGTTGCGGAGAATGCCACTGGATCAATAATAAAGTGTTGATGTGTGGACTTAGACTCACTTTCTTGCTCCCATGAGCAGGAAAGGGCATCAGCTTTTCGGTTTTGTGTCCCTGGACAGAACGACAGCTTGAAACGGAACCTGGAAAAGAAAAGTGTCCATCTGGCTTGACGGGAATTTTAACATTGAGCAGACTTGAGATACAGAAGATTCTTGTGGTCTGTGATAATTGTGATCTCATGAACAGCGCCCTCTAGAAGATATCTCCATTCTTCTAATGCCAACTTGATGGCGAGGAGCTCTTGGTCACCGATGGCATAGTTACGCTCTGCAGGCAGGAACTTACGGGAGTAGAACCCACAGGGATGAAGATGACCATCGGGCGCTTTCTGCGAGAGGACTGCCCCAACACCCACGGAGGAGGCATCAACCTCGAGAATAAAGGGCAAGGTGGTATCAGGTTGTCTTAAAACAGGAGCGGAAGTGAACCTCTGTTTCAACAGATGGAAGGCTTCGATGGCTTCTGCCGGCCACTTCGCTGGATTAGACCCCTTTTTAGTCAAGGCAGTGATGGGAGCCACAATAGAAGAGAAGTTACGAATGAATTTTCTGTAATAATTGGCAAAACCCAGGAAACATTGAATACCTTTCAGCGAAGAGGGAATTGGCCAATCTTGGATGGCCTGCAATTTTCCTGGATCCATTTGAAGACCAGAACCGGAGACAATGTACCCTAGGAAGGGTATAGACTTCACCTCGAAGACACACTTCTCCAGTTTACAGTAGAGATGATTAGCTCGCAGCCGGGACAGAACCTCTTTGACCCAATAACGATGTTCTGTGATGTTATTGGCGTAGATTAAAATGTCATCGAGATATACAACTACATGACGATACAGGATGTCCCGAAAAATCTCATTGACATAGTGCTGGAACACGGCTGGGGCATTGCTGAGCCCAAAGGGCATGACGAGGTACTCATAGTGGCCGTCTCTGGTATTAAACGCCGTCTTCCACTCGTTGCCCTCTCGTATGCGGATGAGATTGTATGCACCCCTCAGATCGAGTTTCGTAAAGATGGTTGCACCGCTGACACGGTCAAACAGCTCGGTGATAAGGGGCAACGGATATCGGTTCTTAACTGTAATGTCATTGAGGCCGCGATAATCAATGCAGGGACGTAGGCCTCCATCCTTCTTCTTGACGAAGGACGGATAAATCCCTTTGCCAGATTTTCCTTGATGTAATTGGTCATGGCTTGAGTCTCTGGAAGAGAGAGAGGATAGGTTCTACCTCTGGGTGGTTCTTTGCCTGGGATAAGTTCGATAGGGCAATCCCACGGTCTGTGAGGAGGTAGGACATCAGCGCCAGACTTGCTGAATACATCTGAGTACTCTTGGTAGGGAAGAGGCGGAAGGTCTGCTGCATCGGCTGAAGAATGACGAGCTGGGAGTACCTTTTGGAGACAGGTACCGGAGCAGGAAGGATCCCAGGAAAGGACTTCAGATGTCTTCCAATCAAGACGAGGATTGTGAAGACGGAGCCAGGGTAAACCCAGAACCAGAGCATGAGTGGCTCGGGGTAAAACCAGGAAGGACAAAAGTTCAGTGTGCAGGACTCCCACTTTTACTGTAAGTGGCAAAGTTCTGCGGGAGACTGTCGCATCAGGAATCCTACTGCCATCCACAGCAGTAAGGAAGACAGTCTTGGAAAGACTTTCAGTGGGTAACCCCCACTTGCGGACCAGTTCTGCAGTAACGAAGTTGCCAGCAGCACCGGAATCAAGAAGTGCGGAGACAGTCTTGAAATGCTGACCAACTTGTAGGGAAACTGGAAGGACACAATCAGTTGCTGATGGAGAGGACTTAATTACTCCTAGCCTACCCTCTCCTTGACGGGCTCGGAGGAGGAGTTCTCCTTGACGCTTTGGGCATGCAGAAATTTGATGTGCAGGATCGGCACAATACAGGCAGAGCTGTGCCAACCGTCGACGTCGACGTTCTCCTGGAGACAAACGGAAACGGTTTATCTCCATTGGTTCTTCTTTGGAATGGACCGCAGGAGCAGTGGGTAAAGAAGGCGGAGGAGTTGGCACTTTAACTGGAGCGCTCTTGTGACGTTCTACAGCCCTTTCTCGGAAGCGTAGGTCTACTTTGATACACAATGAAATAAGGTCACTTAGACCTGAGGGTAAGTCTCTGGTAGTGAGTTCATCCTTGATATGATCGGATAGGCCATGCCAGAAAGCTGCGTATAAGGCCCCATCACACCAGGAGAGTTCAGACGCCAGAATCTGGAACTGGACCAGATATTGCCCGACGGAGCGGGATCCCTGTCTGAGACGGAGGAGTTCAGTGGAGGCAGATGCTGATCGCCCAGGCTCATCGAAGATACGCCGGAATGTTGGCACGAAGTCCTTGTAATTGGACAGGATGGCATCAGATCTTTCCCATAAAGGAGACGCCCATTCTAACGCTGCTCCACACAGGAGGGAGATGATGTAGGCGATCTTGACCCTTTCAGTAGGGAAGTTGCTGGGTTGCAGCTCGAAGTGAATCTCACACTGATTGAGAAAACCTCGACAGGTCTTGGGGTTCCCATCATACTTGGTGGGGACAGACAGATGAAGGTGAGGTGCAGCAGCCATTACAGGAGGATGAACTGGACTTGGAAGTTCTCTGACAGGCTCAGGGCCACTGAGAGTGGTCTGTAGCTTATCCAGCCGGGAAGACAGATCTTGCAGACAATGAATCACTTGGCTCTGCGCAGCCTCTTGCTGATCCAAGCGAACAGCCAGTTGCTGTACAGGGCTGGGTGGAGAAGCTTGGTTTGCGGCTGGATCCATTTGGCTAGTGCTTACTGTCACACCAGGGGGCTTAGTCGACGAGACTGAGACCTCTGGTGGGGACCTGGACCGGTACCTGAACCGGGAAGGTTGGAGAGGACCCTTGCACATGGAGTGCGCGACAGTGCACCCAGAGCCAATAAGCAGTCAGAGGTAAAATACAACCGGAGTTTATTTGCAGATGGTTGTAATATTAACATACAGTAAAGTATGCAGGAGAAATGACAGTTTATGCAGATTGCAATACTTTACAGATGTGATGTGATGTGGGATCGATGGTGGAACATCGGATGTGAAGACTGTGGGTCCGGAATGACGGACGGAAGACTTGAGCTTGACTGTGGGTCCGGAATGACGGGCGGAAGCTTGGCTTGGAGATCCGGAATATCGGACTATCGATGATGATGTGGGAACATCGGATTTGGGTATCGGATATGGAAGGAGACTGTGGGTCCGGAATGACGGACGGGAGATGACTGTAGGTCCGGAATGACGGACGGAAGCAGGAGATCCGGAATATCGGACTAGCGATGAAACATCGATGGTGGATGATGCTGGAGCATCGGAAGGACCAGAGTCCCGGAGCTAGGCTTGGTCGCTGGGCTGAGAGGCAGGATCACAGGCGGTGGAATAACCTGGACTTCACAGGAGATGGAACAACCTGGAACACACTGCAGCATGGAAGACAACACCAGCAGAGAATACACTTGTACAGAGACAAGGACAGCTGACCATACACTGGAGACAACTGAAGCACTAGCAATGGTTCTGAGAGCTCCCTGCATACTTATACCCACTGGGTGGCAAGGATTGGCCGGGCAGGTATGACAGGGAGATCAGAACCAACGGGATTGGACAGCACAGACATGTGACTGGAAAGAACATGGCAGCCCCCATGTCTGCTATGGCGGGAAAGTGTGTTTGTGCACACCATGCTGGATACTGGGAGCAATGGCGGCGGACAGGTGGATTGCCGTGCACTGGGGACTGTCACTGGGAGACAGGAGGCCGGCAGAGATGACGTCTGGACCGCAAGCTGAACCTGCGGAGGCACTTAGCCGGTAAGAAAGTCTGTCTGACAGCTCGGATCGTGACATGCACATTGCTATGCAAATCAGACACAAGCAGCTTCTTCTGATTAAAACTAAATGCAGCATGCATAGATTTTGTATGAAATTGCAACTGTATCTGCATAAAGATAATGTTCTGCTACAGTGTTTGCCAGCCAAACAGTTTAACACTGGGCCTAATCAGACCTGATTGCTGATGGGCAAATTCGCACAGCAGTGATCAGGTCAGAATAAGCACCATTATTTGGTATGTACATATAGTCACAATTACACACAGAATATAGTCAAACCACATTGGAGACATTTTCCATAATGTGGACCCTCTTGGCAGCTGTCAGAGTAAGAGCACCACTACAGCTGGCATATCTACCTGCTCAAGTAGAAGAATCAAAAATCAGGCAAAGGAAGCCACCCCCGGTAACAGTGAAGTAGCTCTGACTTTTCCCTCGTCACCTAGTCTGTGCTGTGCTGACGTCATTATGCTGCATCTGTACCACCAACCCATCCTTCACTGCCACCCCAACCATATAAGAAAATCAAGACTGCATGAGGAGCCAAATGGAACCTTTTGCAATTTGCAGTGCTAGCGGCTCCACTCTGTCATGATCCAGTGCCTGAGAAACACGTACTTACCATCTAAGTGTTTCTCAAGGCTTGCTCAGACACTTTTCAACACAGTCACACTGCGGTGTTCCGTCTTCTGGCCTCTTCTGTGGGTTGCCATAACTCTGCTTCTGAAGTACTTTTTCTCTCTCTGCAAGCAAATGGAGCCATGAGTAGGCAGAGCTCTGAGCTGGGGAACCCTGGCTCACAATGGCCTATTTTGATTTGTTAATTGACTGGAGCAAAATTCAAATTGTCACCTCTGGTGCATTATGGCTCAATAGGGCCAGTGAGGGGCTTCTATCTCTGTCCCCAGAGCCTGGCACTAACACATAAACATTTCCCATGTGAGAAGAGTGCTCTAATTGCCTACAGACTGGCCAAACCTTGACCAAATTCATCCTACATCTCTCTGTTGAGTGCCTGGTGATTCAATTGTAGACAAATACACCTATTATTATTATTATTATTATTTACAATTTCTTATATAGCGAAGCATAATCCGTTGCGCTTTACAATTGGAAACAACAGTGATTAAACAAACTGGGTAGATACAAACCTACATGGAGGTAGGAGGGCCCTGCTCACAAGCTTGCAATCTATAGGGATAATAGGAGGGATACATAAGGATAGAATTCCATAGAATGGCAGTCCCATCAGATGGGATACAATTAGATATGAATGCTACGGGAGGTTGTGTGGGCGTCCTGAATATGATAAGCTAGCCTGAAGAGGTGAGTTTTCAGGGAACGCTTGAAATTTTGGAGGCTAGAGGACAGTCTTAGTGTGTGTGGAAGGGCATTCCATAAGGTGGGTGCTGCCCGACAAAAATCCTGCAAGTGTAAGTGGGAGCGAGTAATGAGTGTGGATGAGAGACGCAGGTATTGTGCAGAGCGGAGAGGTCGGGTGGGGATATATTTTGAGATAAGCAAAAAGATATAAATCAGTGTAGTCAGAGTGATTGCAGCGCTGTGTTGAATATTTATATAATAAAATATTTATTAAAATAATAACAATTTTGTGGCCAACAATGACAGACAAGACTTACAACATTTACAAACTTGATTAGTCGATTCCCATCTCAACCAACTGGTTAATTAGTATTTTGTTAGATGCATGCAAAGAAAAATATAGCAATATTCCTAATTGGTTAGAAGTTAGAGACAGTACTTGCTGTGCACATGCAGGATTAGAGTATACTCATAATGATCTCCAGTTTTGAGGCATAGATGGGGCAATCCTTACGGCTTTTGAAGAACACACGCTGTTTTCTCCGACCTTGGTGCTGATGTTTTAATACCTGGTCATATCCAAGAACCAGCGATTCGTGTCTGTCGCCAAATAGTATCCCCTCTGACCTCTCTATGCGTTTCTCCGCCTCGTTGCACGTATCAGCGGCTTCCTCAGGGTCCTTTAAGGGGTTTGGTAATTTCCCCTTCCGGTGCAGCTGCAGTGTGGAATATTGTAATCAGCGCTCACTATCGATTTCTTTTTTCTAGTCAGAGTGATGGCTTTGTATATAAGTAGAAGTATTTTATAATGATTGCGGTAATATACAGGAAACCAATGGAGGGACTGGCAGAGCGGATCAGCAGAATGTCTTGCCAGGAAGATCAGCCTTGCAGCTGCATTCAAAATGGATTGTGGTGGTGAGAGTCTTTTCTTAGACCGGTAAAGAGGCCATTGCAATAATCAATGCGTGATATAATGAGTGCATGGGTTAGAGTTTTTGCAGTGTCTTGTGTAAGGTTCAGATGAATTTTGGATATGTTTTTTAGATGCATCTTATGCCTGGTACACACCAGGACGACTAGGGCCCGATCCCCTCAATCTAGATCCAATTCCGACCAATTGGATGTAGATGGTGTGGTGATTGGGCCCTTTTCTGTCCTGGTGTGGACCAATACCGATCCGATGCGCGGTCCCGCGGGTCGGTCGGTCGTTATTCAGATCCTACCTGCTGCAGGTAGGATCTGAATAACGACCCTACTGCCGGGTGTGGGTCGCCATTGGATCGGACCCGCTCACGGTGCACATCGTGAGCGGGTTGTGCCCCCCCGCATCATCGTGAGCGGGTCTGAAGAAACACTGATGACCCGCTCACAATGTGCATCGTGAGCGGGTCGTCGTGGTGTGTACCCTACATAACACGATTTAGAGACAGATTGAATGTGAGGAATGAAGGACAGTTGAGAGGCGAGGATGACCCCTAGGCAGCGAGCTTGTGGAGTAGGATTAATTCAATAGTATTGGTAAGGGCAACAAAACATGGTTTATAACACAGTATGTGTGTCTGTGTGTGTGCGTGTGTGTGTGTGTGTGTAAAAATGCGGCCTGTTTTACCATGTAAGTAGTACTGAAGACTTCAAAAAAACTTTCTGCAATATCTAGTGTGGCAGATAAGATCTATTAGCTACAGTAAGCTATTCCTGCATGTATATACATATTTTTAAAAATGAACAGAACATTTTCACAATACACATTTAAACTTAAAAAATGCCTCTCCAAAGGCACATGAAAACTTAGCATTTACACTGAAACTTAGTCCCTCACTGCAGGCTTTTTATGATCCTGCCAGTTACCAATGCCGGGGCAGAAGGTGTTTTCTCACACAGAGACGGATCTGTCGCTTGTTAAAAATGATTAAGGGGACTGGTTATACTGTGATTTATATCCACCATGATTTCTAGATGAATCCCAAGCAGGCACATGCTTTACTTAGCATTGTGTCATATTCAAATAGCCTCTTTCTTCAGCATACTCCTTCAGGCTGTTTCTATTAAAACATTTTTTTTTAGGCAACCTGTTCACAGGTTAGTCAACTTGTCTATGTATTTTAATAAATGTCTACTAGTGGCATTTACTGAAAATGGCAACGTAGTTGAACATTTCCTAGTGCTTAATTCATTCCCCAAAAATGTTAACCTTTCAAGCTCTGTCAAAAATGTACCTGTTCTCTGTATTTCATTATAGCTAGAAGTCGGTTTTGAAATGTCATTCGCTAAGCACAGATGATATAGAGGACACTAGACTTCTATTTTTATTAAACATATTTAAGATTGTATGTTCTTCGCTGGCATTAAATGAAATACATATAACCCTACATTTTAAGTCTTCTCTCCTAGGGAGGAGATACTGCAAGTCACTCCAGGGGGTGGGGCTGAACTGTCTCATCACTACGCCCCGCTCCCAACACAGTGAAACACTGTGATTCGCTGGTTCATGGTGCAAGGCAGAGCTAACTAACATTTATCCTTGCCTCCTTCCCACAGATCCCATTACGTAGTAGTATTGTAAGTTGGCCAGGAATAGATTTAGGGGTCAAGCTTCCCCTAGTATATTGTTATTGTTTACTAACTTTCTCCCCCTAATTTACAGCTCCACCCCCCCACCCCACCCCTATCCCTATATCACATCACTGATGGAGCCATTTCCTTTATGTTAGAGCTAATTGTGCTGCCTCCAGACATCCAAAATCCAAAGCAGCTTTCACCATCTATCTTCCATATCACAATTCTATGCATATAACCTCTCTCTCTCAATAAATTGTAATGACAAAATAAACATAAACCATCCCCTGGGCTGCCCTATCAGGGAAACGTCGAATGGGGCTCTGAAGGAGAGGAGCCTGCTGTGCCCCACATGACTAATGAGATATCCATCACTGATGATGGCCCTAGACCAGGGGTGGGGAACCTCCGGCCCGCGGGCCAGATACGGCACCCGCACCCAGTTTGCCCGGCCCGCCTGCCCGCTCGCCGACATAAATGCACTGAGTACGCTCCAGTTGGAGGTGATGCGCAGGTCGCCCGCCCGGATACGAGGAGAGCAATGCAGCAGACGCGCCGCACGGCCAATCACTGCGGCCATGGGAGGTAGGGAGTCGGGACTCTCGCGATTATTGTGATGCGCCCGCCATGCACTGCATGGGCGGGAGCATCAGCCCCAGCAGCAGCAGCAGCCTCCATCAGCCGGACTCTGCCGGAGACAAAACAGTAAAAAAAAGTAAATGCTGCTGCTCTTGTGCCGCTCCGCTCACCCAACTACTCCCTTCCCCAGTGAATGAGAGATCCAGGGGTTGTCATTTACCCCTGGATTCACCCCCAAACAGGTTTATGTGATTATGTCTGATTATCATAATCAGACATAATCACATAAACCTGTTTGGGGGGTGAAACTGTCACTTTCTCCAAATTGCCGCTGCCCATGTGTCCGTGTGTATAATGCCCACATGTATATGCCGCCGCCTGTGTGTCCGTATGTATAATGCCCACATGAATATGCTACTGCCCGTGTGTCCGTATATGTATAATGCCCACATGTATATGCCGCTGCCCGTGTGTCCGTATGTATAATGCCCACATGTATATGCCGCTGCCGTGTGTCCGTATGTATAATGCCCACATGTATATGCTGCTGCCCGTGTCACCGTATGTATAATGCCCACATGCATATGCTACTGCCCGTGTGTCCGTATGTATAATGCCCACATGTATATGCCGCTGCCCGTGTGTACAATGCCCACATGTATGTGCCGCTGCCCATGTGTATAATGCCCACATGTATGTGCCGCTGCCCATGTGTATAATGGCCGCATGTATATACAGCTGCCCGTGTGTATAATGCCCACATGTATATACCGCTGCCCATGTGTATAATGCCTGCATGTATATATCGCTGCCTGTGTGTATAATGCCCACATGCATATGCTGCTGCCCGTGTGTCCGTATGTATAATGCCCACATGTATATGCCGCTGCCCATGTGTATAATGCCCACATGTATGTGCCGCTGCCCATGTGTATAATGCCCACATGTATGTACCGCTGCCCATGTGTATAATGCCCACATGTATATATCACTGCCTGTGTGTATAATGCCCACATGTATGTGCCGCTGTCCATGTGTATAATGCCCACATGTATATATCACTGCCTGTGTATATAATGCCCACATGTATATGCCACTGCCCATGTGTATAATGCCCGCATGTATATACCACTGCCGTGTGTATAATGCCCACATGTATATACCGCTGCCCATGTGTATAATGCCCGCATGTATATATCGCTGCCTGTGTGTATAATGCCCACATGCATATGCTGCTGCCCGTGTGTCCGTATGTATAATGCCCACATGTATATGCCGCTGCCCGTGTGTCCGTATGTATAATGCCCACATGTATGTGCCGCTGCCCATGTGTATAATGCCCACATGTATGTACCGCTGCCCATGTGTATAATGCCCACATGTATATATCAATGCCTGTGTGTATAATGCCCACATGTATGTGTCGCTGCCCATGTGTATAATACCCACATGTATGTGCCGCTGCCCATGTGTATAATGCCCACATGTATATATCACTGCCTGTGTGTATAATGCCCACATGTATATGCCACTGCCCATGTGTATAATGCCCGCATGTATATACCACTGCCCATGTGTATAATGCCCACATGTATATACCGCTGCCCATGTGTATAATGCCCGCATGTATATATCGCTGCCTGTGTGTATAATGCCCACATGTATATGCCGCTGCCCGTGTGTATAATGCCCACATGTATATGCCGCTGCCCGTGTGTATAATGCCCACATGTATATGCCACTGCCCATGTGTATAATGCCCGCATGTATATACCGCTGCCCGTGTGTATAATGCCCACATGTATATACCGCTGCCCATGTGTATAATGCCCGCATGTATATATCGCTGCCGGTACTTGTTTCCTATCTGGGCGCCCAGGTTTTCTACGTACGGCACCGTAATGAAATCGGATCGCATCGCATCGTACACATACACGATATTGAACGATGCGATGCGATGCGATCCGATTCGATTTTCCATAGGAAACAATGTGAAATGGCTCAATTTAGCCAAATTATCAGGATATATTATTAGGAACAATAGTAAATGGGCCAAAAACACCCCTGAACATTGAAATGTCCCCCCAAAAGTAGTTGACGCCACCCCGGCATCAACGTGAACCCGAAGCGTGGCGAGCGCAGCGAGCCGGCAAGGGGCGGCGGTACGCGTCCTCCGACCTTTTCATGCCCTACTATCCACTAGGGCGTGGAGTGAGAATAGAATAGTGTGGCGAGCCCGAAGCGTGGCGAGCGCAGCGAGCCCCGCGAGGGGACGCGGATACCTTCACAGATATACGCGTCCCCTCGCGGGCTTCCCAGGTGTCCATGGCGACGCGGACACCTGGGAAGCCCGCGAAGGACGCGTTTACCTGTGAAGGTATCCGCGTCCCCTCGCCACGCTTCGGGCTCGGTGGCTCGCTGCGCTCGCCACACTATTCTATTCTCACTCCACGCCCTAGTGGATAGTAGGGCATGAAAAGGTCGGAGGACGCGTACCGCCGCCCCTCGCGGGCTCGCTGCGCTCGCCACGCTTCGGGTTCACGTTGATGGCGGGGTGGCATCAACTACTTTTGGGGGGACATTCCACTGCTCTGTGGGGTTTTTTGGGGTTTCTGGCCCATTTACCATTCTTCCCTATGCTGATTTGGGTAAATTGATCCATTTAACATTGTTTCCTATGGGAAATCGAATCGGATCGCATCGCATCGTGATAAAGGCAAATTGCTGGTTATTCTGTGTAGCTTCATATACGCCATTTTGTATGGATTATATATGTAATGTATTGTGTTTCTCATCTGAAGAGAAACAGTATCTGGTTATTCTATGTAGCTTCATATACACCATTTTGTATGCATTATGATGTAATGTATTGTGTTATCTCATTATATCTAGTTTAATTAGTTTAAGGGAATGTTATTTTGAAGAAAATCTCGTAAATCTTTTATAATAGGCGCAAACGTTATTTTGTGTTTCTGGCTGTACGCCCAGGAGATGTGGGGGAACGAGATAACAGTAGTGATATGAACAACCTGGGGTGTGTCAATTAGTTGTGATTTGTGTATAGTTATGGAATGCAATTATATGTGTGTGAAACCCATTATGTAATAGACAAGAAAATGGATATAAGTGAGCCTAAGGCTAATTAAAAAGCAGAACATCACTTTGACACTCCAGAGTGTGTGTGTGTCGATTTGATTTCTCCTGCTAGCAGTAAAAGGAACACAGGTTTATGATCAATCCCGGAGACTAAGGAGAGGCAGTTGTTAGAACCCCATCGAAGAAGGTTCAGGATGGGGGAACACCTCTAACATTACATGGTGCCGAAACCCGGGAAAGCCAAGCAATTGGTCGGAGGAATGACCAGTATCTGACCAGAGATCCCAACAAACGTCAAACCGCGGTAAGTAACAAATTGAAAAGCGATTTTCGCCAATTGTTACTTGACGTGTCTTGATTTCTCTGCCAGAATACTTATTTCTCTCTCTGATTCAAGCGCTTCTCATATTGTCCTGCCTCCTTGTCTCAGGGAAAATGTTATAAGGGAAAATGTTGAATATTGTCTGATTGTAACGTTTGTTATAGTGATAATTGTTGCCATACAGTAGATTGTATTTGTGTTTTATGTTTACAAAGATAGAGGCAAATTCAAAATGATAAATGTGTGATGTAATAGATCTTGATAGTTTTTTTGAGATCACAAAGTTCAGATAGTTGTAATTGATGTGATGGTAGTTTGAAGTGGTTTGTGACAGGCAGGGGAGAAGAAAATTGTATATTTATAACCAGAACAGAAAAAGATGTAACTGGTTTTAAGAAAGTAAATGGTCACCAATACCCCATATACGGCTTAAGAGCATGTGTCATTAAGAGAAGGAAGGTATAATAAAAAGAGACGAACCAGGCAGAATCTTTTGTCCATACTCTACTCATTATGTATAGCTGATCAGTTAGTAGGAAGACTGTGAAGCGGAAGGCATAAAATGATTATAGGTGTCATATAATCAGCAGGAAAGAAGTAAACTGTAGTGACAGCAACCCATTTTTCAATAATTAATACAGTACTGAAAAGTGGTACTTGGATTATTATTATTTGTTTATTTTAAATAAATTTTTTTAAATTAAATACAAATAAAATAGTATTAATAAGTTGAGAAGGCAAAATGGGAACTTCTAATACCAAGGGTGGACGCACCCTTGGAGAAATAATGAGAGAAGAGGTAGGTCCACATGAAGTACAGGAATAAGGAACATTTTCAAAAATGGAAAATTTCCTCCTGAAGGACAATTTGATTCAAAGAAATGAAAAAACTTCCGGCAATGTAATATTGTAATAAGACAGAAAGGAAAAACAGACATGGCACACATGGGTATTGGCCAGTGAGAAATAAGAAGAAGAAAATAAGAAAAAGCAGAATAAAGACAGTGTGTCTAGCGACCACAACCCCCCATATACAGAATAATCCTGCCCCATCACAGAACCACAGAAATCCACCTTCATATGAACCAGAAATTGAGGAGATTGGACACCCAGAGATTTTAGTGGCAGAAGGACCCCCACTAAGATACCCAGTTATTATGACTAGCCCCGACCGCACAAGCATAATGGACAGTGAAGAAAATATTTGCCCATCATGTGGTTATCCTGTCCCTCGCATGTTGACCAGATTGCAGCCACATAATACCCCAGGGGCAAGGAAGGTTTTTTATACTGAAACCAAAGAAGGAACTTTGCAATTATACCCAGTTTGCACGTATGCTTATGTAAATCCAAGAGCAAGACAAGATAATCAACCACCCTTTCTAAGAAGAGAACAGTACACACCCTTTTCTGTCATGGAAGCCACAGCAATCATAAAAGATTGTCCTGACCCACACAAAAGCCCTTTTCAATTTAGTGTGTATATGGAAACAATAATGTCTGACCTACACACAGCAGCCTGGGTGGATGTGGCCCAAATATGTAAAAGTAAGCTCTTAATGTCAGATCTACGGGACATAGAAAATACAGAAGCAGCTGCAGCAACAGATTACCATGGTCAAATTGTGGAAGTAGCAGCAGAAGTTAGAGAAACTGAAGACAGTGGGACCCAGTTCATCCAAAGACTGAAGAGATGGTGTAACAATCGTAACCAAAGATGCATCGCCAGCACACCAGCCTACAGACCAACTAATGGACACAATGGAAGCTCTGGAAGCCCAAGAAAAAGGAAAAGGAGAGGAAAGGAGCAAGTCAAAAACAAGTAGTCATTGTGACCGAAGTACCAAAAGTATGTAGCACAGAGGGAAAGAAGAAATATTGTGAGTTCATCCTCTGGAAAGTGCTTCTGGTAACAGAAATCCGTTCACATGAAACGTCACTGTAAGCAATACAAGTCCTACATGGAGAAGAGAGAAATGGCCCCGAAAATACAAGACCAGCAAGCTCAGACTGAAGTTTGGGCGCCCCAGTCAAGAACATTTATGCACTCCCCTCGCAAAAGCAAAGCAGTGGAAGGTTTTGTGAACAACACTATACCAGGGGGAGAAGAGATCTTTTGTTTACTCGATACTGGGGCGAGCAAAACAGTGATCAGAAAAGAGGATATTCCACCTTCCCTCATTACAAACAGACCAGTAACAGCTCAAGAAGAAGTTTACCTGAACAAGATAAAGAAGATGAATATTCAGGTGCAAGGTCACCCATAAGAAGTACCAGCAGAATTCCTAGTTTCACCTATATGCCCAGTGAACCTGTTGGGAGCAGATCTAATGCAAAAACTACAAGCAAGCATACTGTATCGCGGGGACAAGATTGTAATTCAAACTGCATTGAAACCCCAAGAATACAACAAGATACAAGCAGCTGTCCAGATATTCCTCTTGCAAGAACCAGCAGAGAAGACAGCATTTGAATCTTTGTCACATCTAGGAGTTCCAGACAAGGTATGGGCAAAAGGGAAGAACGATGTAGCGAAGATGAATGTACAGCTGATCATCAAGCTGAATACCGTACCAGTAGCAATATGCCAGTATCCTCTAAGCAAGGCACAAAATCAAGCTCTGGGTACGCAAGTGAAGAAGATGGAAGAATTTACAGAGGCCGTCTACGATACTGAAGAAAGGGGGACCTCTATACCCCCATGAAACCAATTGTTACAGTATGTGGATGATCTACTCAAAGCCACAACAACCAAGAAAAAGTGCAAGGAAGAAACAGTAGCACTACTCATATTTCTATCGGAAGAAGATTGCAGGGTAACTCAGCACAAGTTACAATATGCACAAGAAAAAGTCATATTCCTTGGACACTGCATCTCAGATTACCAGTCATCTCACCACAGAGCGAGTGAAAGCAATCCTAGACGCCCCATTCCCAGACACCTTAAGAAAGAAAAGGGCATTTCTAGGTTTAACCTCGTATGTAAGAGACTGGATACTGGGAGCTTCAGCCCTCATGCAACCCCTCTATAATGCAACCAAGAAAACAGCAACCCAATCTGATGAGGAAAGACAAGCCCAAGTGGAAGCAGTTGAACAGATCAAACAAGCCAGCTGCAATACTAAAGGAAAAATGTGCTGATGTCGTTCTAGATCACACCCTCATCATTCAAGTTCTACATGCAGTGACAGAAATACTGCAACAAGCTTCTACACGGCATTTGAGTTCTGCCAGACTCACCAAGTATGAAGTAGCCTTGCTATCTGCAAGCAATGTGACTATCAAGCGATGCACAGTATTGCCACTCTACTACCTATTGATTATGGACCTGACGGTCCAATAGAAGGGAGAGTAGAAGAAGATACACATACCTCAAAATTAGAAGAGGAGGAAGATACCTCGAGACCTATAATACATGACTGTGTATCATGATGAAACAAGAAGTGCAACCTGATTGGAAAATTGAAGAAAAACCAATTAAAAAATTTTTTATTTGACACCGATGGATCCAGTTATTATGTGGATGTACACCGATATGAAGAATGTGCAGTGGTATCCACAAATGATGTCATGGAAGCAGAACCACTCCCAGCCGGTACCTCAGCCCAAGCAGCAGAACTAACAGCTCTGACAAGAGCCTTGGAAATGGCTGAAGGACAGTCAGTGAATATCTACACAGATTCACGTTATGCCTGGGGTGTGGCACACGACTATGCATCTATATGGAAAAGAAGAAATTTCCTTACTGCAACAGGAAAACCCATCAAGAATGGAGAACTGATCCAGAGATTGACCAGAGCCTTACGAATACCAAAGCAAATGGCAGTCATAAAGACAAAGGCACACACCAAGGAAGACACAGAAGAAGTAAAAGGGAATGCTTTTGCAGATGAACAAGCAAAGAAAGCAGCTGTAAAGGAGAAGAAAACAGCTGGAATATATGTCCAAGAGACAAAGGCAGAAATTAATATCAAGATACTCATCAGACTACAAGAACAAGCAAGGACAGAACACAAAGTATGGGAGAAGATGGGAGCCCAGCAATCCTGTGTGGGTCTTTGGAAAAAGGAAGGAAAATGGTGCCTGCCAAGAACACTATATGCACCTATGATTCAAGTAGCCCATGGACCAGTCCATAAAGGCAAGGAACAGATGACTAAGACAGTCTAAGAATATTGGCTGGCTCCAGGCTTCTTTGTGGCAACTAAGAACTACACCGACCAATGCTGGATATGAGCAGAAAACAACCCAGGAAGACGAACCAGGACAAGCATGGGACACATGCCAAAAGCATATTTCCCTTTCCAAAGACTCCAAATAGACTACATTCACATGCCTAAATGTGGCACGTATGAGTACGCCCTAACTTGCACAGATATCTTCAGCAGATGGCCTGAGGCTTGGCCAGTATCTAAAGCAAATGCCCTGACCACAGCCAAAAAGATAATAGCTGAAGTAGTTGCAGATATGGGGTACCAGAAGTAATAGAATCAGACAGAGGTAGTCATTACACAGGAGAAATAATGCAGAATAATATACAGGCCCACAGGTCAGTGCCCAAATCAAGAGACTTTAATGGCACTCTGAAACTAAAAGTCCAAAAAGCCATACAAGAGACTGCCAAAACATGGGTAGAATGCTTACCCATGGCCTTATTTGCAATAAGAACAACTTCAGGATATTAGATCCTATTTAGAATTAAACCAAAGACAGGATGTTATTTTTCCCAAGAATTACAGTTTAAGCATGGGAACATGACAGCATATGTGAAGTCTTTAAATGAATATTTAACTGATTTGCATTTTTAAGTTTTGTTTTTTAAAGTAACCAAAGCCCAGAACCAGAACCCCATGCACTAAAGATTGGAGATTGGGTCTATGTTAAGAGACGTGAGATCTTCACTGGAACCAAGATATGATGGTCCGTTCCAAGTGTTGCTGACAACCCCAACCTCAGTGAGAGTGTTTGGAAAAGAGACATGGATACACTCCTCCTACAGTTGAACACGAACCAGATCATTTACCCACGCAAAGTTAAGTTGTCAAAATGATAACGCACCTCAGGCCAGACCATCTGCCCTGGTGGAAGTTAATGTGTATCTCAACTGTGTTAGCGTACCATAGCCAGAGTAATCCCAGAAAATCTAGGGGTAAAAGACACCATGGAAGCAAAGCTCCCGAAAAGATTAAATAAGAGAGCATTCAGGGAAAGAGGCAGTCATCATAAATCTTACCACTCCCTGTTTAATACTAATTTGGGTACAATGGTAGGGGTAACTATAGGAAACGTATTTACTATAGGGACCGCAGGGACCGCTTTCAATGACAGACAAGTTAGTGACCTAGCCAAATTACTGGACAATATAACCAGGATATATGATGATACTTTTGACCTAGTACTGGAGGACATAAAAATGGTTAAACGAGAAGTTAGGGCTCACCGTATGGTACTAGACTACCTTACCGCCAAGGAGGGGGGTCTGTGCCTGATAGTGGCAGAAGCTTGCTGTAATTACCTCAATCTCTGACTCCATAGAGGAAACCATTGAACAGCATATAGATATTGTCAAAACTCTTAAAGAGGAATTTGCAGAACAGCACAAGGGTAATTGGTTATTCGCTGAGGATAGTTGGTTCAGTTGGTTAAACCCATCCAATTGGTATAAGGGTATAGGAGGATGGTTTATGGGAATACTTTCATGGTTAGCAAAAATGATATGCGTAATTCTGCTTTTCTATGTATTAATCAAGCTTTGTTTGTATTGTTTTGCATGTACTGCCAAGAAAATTAAAAACCACAATAAGAGAGCACAGAAAAAGAAAGCTGACAAAAACAATGATCATCACAACATTCGTTTGATACGTTGTCAGTATGATGATGCTGCGCCATGGATAAAGCTGTGAAAGCAATCTACCTAGAAAGAGAACAAGAACCTGTTTAGTGATCCATGTGACAGCGACCTGAACTCTCTGTCTGTGCGGGACAGCATGTTGCTTTCCATGTGCTCAGGGTGGTACCATGGGAATAGAACGTACTTAATCAGGGCATCGCCTGGTCTGATTGGCAGAGAGGCTCAGGGCAAATGACGTATATTGTCCCTATATAGAATCAAAAGAAGGGACTGATAAAGGCAAATTGCTGGTTATTCTGTGTAGCTTCATATACGCCATTTTGTATGGATTATATATGTAATGTATTGTGTTTCTCATCTGAAGAGAAACAGTATCTGGTTATTCTATGTAGCTTCATATACACCATTTTGTATGCATTATGATGTAATGTATTGTGTTATCTCATTATATCTAGTTTAATTAGTTTAAGGGAATGTTATTTTGAAGAAAATCTCGTAAATCTTTTATAATAGGCGCAAACGTTATTTTGTGTTTCTGGCTGTACGCCCAGGAGATGTGGGGGAACGAGATAACAGTAGTGATATGAACAACCTGGGGTGTGTCAATTAGTTGTGATTTGTGTATAGTTATGGAATGCAATTATATGTGTGTGAAACCCATTATGTAATAGACAAGAAAATGGATATAAGTGAGCCTAAGGCTAATTAAAAAGCAGAACATCACTTTGACACTCCAGAGTGTGTGTGTGTCGATTTGATTTCTCCTGCTAGCAGTAAAAGGAACACAGGTTTATGATCAATCCCGGAGACTAAGGAGAGGCAGTTGTTAGAACCCCATCGAAGAAGGTTCAGGATGGGGGAACACCTCTAACAATCGCATCGTTCAATATCGTGTATGTGTACGATGCGATGCGATCAGATTTCTCTACGGAGAATAGCATGGTGCGCAATTAACTTAGCGGGCGCCCAGATAGGAAACAAGTACCTCGCTGCCTGTGTGTATAATGCCCACATGCATATGCTGCTGCCCGTGTGTCCGTATGTATAATGCCCACATGTATATGCCGCTGCCCGTGTGTACAATGCCCACATGTATGTGCTGCTGCCCATGTGTATAATGCCCACATGTATATATCACTGCCTGTGTGTATAATGCCCACATATATATATCACTGCCTGTGTGTATAATGCCCACATGTATATACCGCTGCCCATGTGTATAATGCCCACATGTATATATCACTGCCTGTGTGTATAATGCCCACATGTATATATCACTGCCTGTGTGTATAATGCCCACATGTATATGCCACTGCCAGTGTGTATAATGCCCACATGTATATGCCGCTGCCAGTGTGTATAATGCCCACATGTATATGCCGCTGCCCTGTGTATAATGCCCACATGTATATGCCGCTGCCTGTGTGTATAATGCCCACATGTATATACCGCTGCCCATGTGTATAATGCCCACATGTATATATCACTGCCCGTGTGTATAATGCCCACATGTATATACCGCTGCCCATGTGTATAATGCCCACATGTATATATCACTGCCTGTGTGTATAATGCCCACATGTATGTGCCGCTGCCCATGTGTATAATGCCCGCATGTATATATCAATGCCCGTGTGTATAATGCCTACATGTATATGCCGCTGCCTGTGTGTATAATTCCCACATGTATATGCCACTGCCCATGTGTATAATGCCCGCATGTATATACCGCTGCCCGTGTGTATAATGCCCACAGGTATATACCGCTGCCCATGTGTATAATGCCCGCATGTATATACCACTGCCCGTGTGTATAATGCCCACATGTATATACCGTTGCCCATGTGTATAATGCCCTCGTGTATATATCGCTGCCTGTGTGTATAATGCCCACATGTATATACCGCTGCCCATGTGTATAATGCCCATGTGTATATGCCGCTGCCCATGTGTATTATGCCCGCATGTATATATCACTGCCTATGTGTATAATGCCCACATGTATATGCCGCTGCCTGTGTGTATAATGCCCACATGTGTATATACCGCTGCCCATGTGTATTATGCCCGCATGTATATATCGCTGCCTATGTGTATAATGCCCACATGTATATGCCGCTGACTGTGTATATAATGCCCACATGTATATGCCGCTGCCTGTGTGTATAATGCCCACATGTATATGCCGCTGCCCGTGTGTATAATACCCGCATGAATATATTGATAATTTTTATATGGCCCCCGAAGGATTTTATAAATATCCAAATGGCCCTTGGTAGAAAAAAGGTTCCTCACCCCTGCCCCAGACCATGGCTGGATTTAGGCTTGGAGGGGGGTGGGGCAGTTAAGACAGAGGGGCCTTGGGGAAAGGAGGGTGTAAATTATTAGTTTGTACATACCTCCCAACATGATTCATTCGAAGAGGGACAAAATGCGTTCTATCTGGAAAGTCAATTATTTTATAACGTTTTCTTGTTATGACAACTTAAACAACATTAAATTACACATAGAAATATAAAAGCTACAATGTCGACTATCTTGTCACATGCATGAATAGCAGCAGCCTGTGCTACTGACACACTGGGACAGGAATCAGGAGAGACTGTGATGTCACTGTGCTCAGGCCAGGAAGGGGGGGGGGGGCTGACAGAGGGGGTTCTGGGGTACAACAGACACCCCCCTGAACATGCATTTGTTCACTCTATTAATGCAGTGAATGATATGGCCATTCCATGGAAGCCTACAGTATTATGATGATTACCATGACTTTACCTTGTTTCATTAGGTAACTGGTGCCCTTTTCCACATGTGTATACCTCCCTGATATCTCACTTTGGTGGGACAGTCTCGCTTTTCGGAGACTATCCTAATGCCCCAACCATGAACTGTAGTGTCCTATGGTCTGTGGGGGAGTATAGCAGAGTAGCTAGTAAATACAGTAGCAGTTGAATAGATGCTGTGTGCATGTGCGTTGCATCTTTACAGTACAGGGAGAGTTCCTGGGGGTAGCCCAGCATTGCCAGGAATGCTGGGTATATACCCACAAAGTGATGAAACAGAGATGTGAGACTTATCCCCTTCCTACAAGACATACTCTCTCTTCCGAGGTGCTTGTCTTCATAGCATACAGGTTCATGATTTCTAGGGCTCAGGTTTTAGATATATGGGATATTTGTTTATTAGCCCTTGCAATAACTTATGTGCATTGGGGATTATTCAGACCTGATCACACGGCTGCAAATTTGCAGCGTGGACAATTATCGGTAGACTGCGGATGTGTAGGGTTAAAGAGCATATACGCGAGGCCTTCCTGTGATAAAATCATGCTACTTTTCTGATTGCTGGTGATTGACAGGAAGCGGGCCTTTGCGGGTGGTTACTGACCATTTATTGGGAGTGTCAGGGAAACGGCACGCCCAGGCATTTGAGGGGAAGGCGTGTGATGTCAGCTCCGGCCTTGATGCAACTGATTCTATTGCAGCCACCCAGTAAGTCCTGGGCTACACACAGACTGCACACACTGGAAATATAATTAGATGGTGGGCGGCTTGCAAATGGAATTGCATTTGATCACCTGTGCAATTCACCGGCTTGCATGGGGCGGGATTTCACTCTGGCAGGGCAGCGTATACCTGAGAGCAGGATTCTGCAATTTAGCAGAGCAGCAATCAGGTCTGAATAACCCCCATGGAAAGATACAATGGTGGACATGATATGTTTCAGTGGCCTAACAAGAGCTATACTCCTAGACCCAATGGAAGATTCCAGTAACAGTAGTATAATAAAATATGAGCCATGGTCAAAGAAAATTGGCAGGATAAACAGGAGAATCAAACAGGGAAAAGAAATACCAGGGGATCAAATGAAAGCAAGTCAATGAATATATCATATATCAAGGAAAATTAATACAGCAAAAGATAAAAGGACAAGTTTGAGTCAATGACAGTAGCCCCATCCATAACACACATGGGAGAGCATCAGTGTGTTATTATGCATTGCCTTGTACTCTGAGTCTGAGCCCTGGCGGTAATGAGCAGCAGGTTTATAGGGAATTATGTAAAACCATATAAACCTTCATTTTAATATGACAAAGACATGTACACCTGAAATAACAGTTTAAATGATACAGACAATCTTGTCTCAGTCTCAGCTTTCGAATGTATATCAACCACCGATATATCTATATATAGGTTGCATGTTAAGACAGTGAATAGATCAGTTGTTTCTTAAGCATAATAACTCATTAGAACGACATAGCCAACTGGATTGGCCTGACTTTAAAATAACCACTACAGCTCATTCTCAGTTTATCATGGGTTACTATTATAGAGAAAGAAACTGCCAAAGGGTTTTGGATTTTTTGGGCCTGGGGGCCAGAAACTGGAGCTTCCTGTAGAATATCAAACACATTTTCAGCTCCCCTGAATTTGAAAACTATTTCATTATGCAATGCTAACTAAAATAGTAAAAACAGTAAATACTTTCTATGTATGCCAGACTTTATGCTGGATTTGGGTTTGCCTCTGATTCATTGTTGAATTTGCTGGTATTGGTCGCCGATATTTGTTCATTGACATCACCAGGAGCCATTAAACATGCAGGTCACTTGGTTATATAGCCAAATTGACCTGTGTGTTCAGCAGACAGCAATCATCTTTAACAATACGTGGCAGTGTGCATAATTACCGATATTGAGTGAACACACTATACCAGGGGTTCCCAATCTTTTTTGATTCACGGCACCCTAGAGTATCAGAATTTTTCAACGGCCCCTAGGCCCAAAACAAATATATCAAATTAAGTAGACTGTGTTTAAATGTGCTTCTTAGGATCACTTATGTGTTACAGGGCATGATTTACTTCTGAGTGTACACATATTTTATGATTGGCAACCACCAGCACTGGTTTTGTCAATAGATAATTGATCATAAATAATTTGAATTGGTCCTGGAACACCAACCTGTAGCACCCCTGCAAGTGTACCGAGGCACCCCAGGGAGCCACAGCACACAGTTTGGGAACCACTGCAGTAGACTATACAGTATAATGAAAAATATCGCTCCTTTCTGAGTGATATCTTTCACTATATCCTCTAGTGTGTATGGAGCTTTACTCACCTTCACCCTACTACACATGAAATAACAACATTAGACTTGTCACAGCCCCAAATACACAAATTATTAATTATTCCATCTATATATTGCACAAAAAAGGGATGTTTTCTGCATCCAGCACTCTGTTCTCAAAGCAGCAGGTCTCCTTCTAAAAGTTCATCCAAAACTTTTAGGCAAAATACATATAAATACAATGGGGTGAGGGAACCAGTACTATAACACACACAATTGTGGTGAAATTGCTTGGAATATTGAAGTCTGCTAATTAATAGGGATGTGCACCGGCCACTTTTCGCGTTTTGGGTTCTTATTACCTTCAGGTTTTGGGTTCTAATGGGTTTTGCCAAAGCACCCCCTTAACGTTTTGGGTTCTGATTTTTTTTTTTAACATAAAAACTGCTAAAATCGCATATATATATATATATTTTTTTGCTCCTACGCTATTACTAACCTCAATAACATTAATTTCCACTCATTTCCAGTATATTCTGAACACCTCACACCTCACAATATTATTTTTAGGCCAAATGGTTGCACTGAGGTAGCTGGATAACTATGCTAAGCCACACAAGTGTGCGGCACAAACACTAGACTGATATGGCACACTTAGCATCACCCCTGGACTGATACTGAACACTTACTGTAGGATCACCCCTGGACTTATACGGAACACTTAGCATCACCGCTGGACTGATATGGAGCTCTTAGCATCACCCCTGGACTAATACAGCACACTTTGCAGCGACACACTTAGCATCACCCCTGGACTGATACAGCTCACTTAGCATCATCCCTGGACTGATACTGAACACTTAGGATCACCACTAGACTGATACGGAACACTTAGCATCACACCTGGACTAATACAGCATACTTGGCAGCACCCCATGAATTATACGGCCGGCTTGGCTCACCCCTGGAATTATACCGCACACATGCGAGCAACCCTGGACTGATACGGGACACATGGGGGCACCCATATAATTATATAGCACACATGGGGGCACCCCTGGACTGATATGGCACTACTAGGCACCAGCAGACAGGTAGTATATATAGATAATGAGATACAACAGTAATAGGCACCAGACAGACAGATATGGCAGTACAAGGCACCAAAAAGGTAGATACGGCAGTACTAGGCACCAGACGGTAGATACGGCAGTATTAGGCACCAGATAGGTAGATACGGCATTAGTAGGCACCAGACAGGTAGATACGGCAGTACTAGGCACCAGACAGGTAGATACGGCAGTACTAGGCACCAGACAGGTAGATACGGCAGTACTAGGCACCAGACAGGTAGATACGGCAGTACTAGGCACCAGACGGTAGATACGGCAGTACTAGGCACCAGATAGGTAGATACGGAAGTACTAGGCACCACACAGGTAGATACGGCAGTACTAGGCACCAGACAGGTAGATACGGCAGTATTAGGCACCAGACAGTGGATACGGCAGTACTAGGCACCAGGCGGTAGATACGGCAGTACTAGGCACCAGAAGGTAGATACAGCAATACTAGGCACCAGCAGAAGATATTATAATAATTATATTACAGTAAGTACTGGTTGGCAGGGCACCAGCAGCCTTTATTACAGCACTGCAGGACAGGTATTATTTATTAAATATAATAGCCTAGGTAGGTACTAAGTAGGTAGGCAGTAGCACTGACAGTGAAACCAGTGGACTGAGTAGGTACTGGCAGCCTGTATTCAGTGCAGGCACTAGCAGCACCAGTGGACTATATCTATAATATAATATTATTATATACAGCACAGCACCAGAGGTAGGCCCCAGCACAGAGGAGACAGTAGTACTACAAGTACACAGTTACACACACAGCAGAATCAGTTATCAGTTTACAATGTCAGTTAGTTACACAGCTGACTGTCCTCCTTGCTAGGGTGATCCTACCCAAAGCAGAGAGGACAGAGTACACAGCAGTACTGAGGGAGCCCCGGCAGACAGCCCCAGCGACAACTTCAGTTCAAGCCCCAGCAGCAGCACCAACACACCCTCTACTAACCCTCTCCTAGACTGGAGTGAAGATGGCGGGCGCGGGAGCCGCTATTTAAAGCATCGCGAGAATCCGGGTGCCGGGCGATGACGTTTTGCCCACGCAGCCGGATCCGAGTCAGACGGGAAGCTCCAAGCGCCGTTTGGATCTGGGCTCGGACTGATGATGTTCGTGTGGGCTCAGATCTCGGAAGTCTGAGCCCGCACATCCCTTCTAATTAACCTCCTTAGATCCCTGGCTCATGAAAAATGCGCTTACGTTCTATTTTGTGCACAAGTACTTGTTTATATTCTAAACTTTCAAGGCCAGTAACTGATCTCAAAGACATCAACAAACAGGATTGTAGTTATATGTCAGACAAACACTTACTGTACATTGAGTGCAGACAAAGGTATATTTGCAGCTAAGGGTGGTCACAGAATCTGCAGGCAAGGTATTGCAAGAAAAATATTTACGTTTATTCTCCAAAACTATTCAAAAACTATATAATTTAATATGTAGCAAAGTATTTCCCTGCTGACTACTACAGTATGTGCTTATACTGAGCTGGGTATGGGGAAAATACTAAAATAAACCAATATTAGAGACACATAAAACAAAAAAAAACTAAAAAAGGTATACAGTAGCTTTTAATTCAATGGTAAAATAGCCTAGAGTCTACCAATAAAATATCTTAGAATCTACCAATAAAATATTAGAAAAGCCATTTATATTCATAGTCGGCATTAAGACCATTAGGGATAAGGGTTTTTGGGGTAAAAATAATTTTCATTTCTAATTTAGCCAATCTAGTTTCAATGGGGCAGATGTATCATAGCAGCGCTTATCGCGCCGCTATGATACTTCCTGCTTCACCTCAATAGCGAGGCGAAGCAGGAAGGGACTTCGACAAGATGTATTAACATCTTGTCTGCCGAAGCGGGGGAGCGTTAACTCCCCCCTCCAGCGATGTCCCTTTCTGGAGATAGCGCATCAGTTAATACTGATGCGCTATCTCCTGTCCCCCGGCCGGCCGCACTGGGCATGCGCGGGATCTCGCTGTTCACGCGAGATCCCCAGCGCAGCCCAGACCTAACAGCAGGGACAGCCCTGTCCCTGCTGTTTAGATAGGGCTTCGCCAGCCTGATGCTGGCGAAGCCAAACCCGGCTTCGTGCTGACCGTTCATACATTCGGACTGCTATCATTTTGATAGCAGTGCCGATATGGACAGGGGAGCATAGCGCCCCTGTCCATTACCGCATCCCGGCTCCATCATACATGGGGGAGAAGCGGTATCAGTGCACATAACGTGCGCTGATACCCTTCTCCCCCATAACGACGGATCATACATCTGCCCCATTATCATTAGTTCTCCAGTTGTGTTTACATTGTGCGATCCATTCCAAGTTCTTGATGTCACAGTTATGTTTGTAACTCATAACCTTTCTTAATATTCCCAGCATGTTCTGCTAAGCGTTCTATAAGCATTCTGCTTGTCCGAACCACATACCGCTTCCCCCAAATGCATTCTAATAGATAAACTACATTTTTTGATCCACAAGTAATAAAATTCTTAATGTTATAAACCTGAGATGTAACATTGGACTTGTATTGGCTAATTTTGTATTCAATCTTTTACATTATCTGCACATAATGCAGGTCCTACAACAATAAAATCCTTTTTATAGGATCTGCATATCCCTTTTAGGTATACTGGGGCAGATGTATTAACCAGCGTTAAGTGCAAAAATGCACTTAACGCTGGTTAACTGGGGGGATTACGTCTGTCCCTAATGTATTACTAGCGCACCTAACGTGCGCTAGTGACAGCCCGCCGAGTTACGCTCGGCGGGGCTGTCCCTCCAATCCCCCCCAGGGATTAAAGTCCGGGGCGATGTATTAACTGCCTTCAAGGCGTTAATTCGCCCCGGCCGCTTCACCAGCTCAGGGCTAGCGTTGTCCTATCCCCCACTGTGGGGACAACGCTAGCCCTGCTTCTGGCTAGGGCTGCGCTGGAGATCTCGCGTTTTTTGCGAGATCTCGCGCATGCCCAGTAAGCCGGGCAGGGGGGGGCGACGGCGAGTGCGCATGTGCGGGGCGGCGAGGGAGCCGATAAGGAGAGCCGTTAACGCTGGGGATAACGGCTCTCCTTATCGTCATGGGGATGTTAATACATCTCCCCATAACGTGTGCCCGCTTCTCCTTCTAAGTTCCACAATAAGTGGGACAGATGGTGCAACTCTAGCCTGGCGAGTGGAGGAGTTTGACACACTAAGGGCCTTATTCTGGTTAGGTTGGTGAAATGTACATATGGTCCGTCTCACCGTACGTTTCCCGTACGCAAGCGGTGAGCGAAAGTCCGCCCACAGAACAGCCGCACATGGACGGTCACAAACACTGACAATGGGGAGTTGCGTACACTTGAGCGTACGCCACCGCGTACGGACGGATCTCCCTCTTAGCCACCGATACCTGGCATACATCAGAGCGGATGCCAAAGTGCATGGACGGATCTCGTCCATTTTCACACCGACACCTTCCCAAATATCTGAGCGTACGCCACATTGCAAGTAGAAATTGAGTCCAAAAACATCCTTGTTGCTCCTAGATGTGTCTTTTTCCATATAAAAAACAGGTATGTTTGTGCTACAGTGAAAAAGTTGACACATGTTGACTTCTGTGAATTGAGTGTCCTGCTTTTTAAAGTATACAAAACCACTTTCTGAATGGGTGTAGATGGTTATAAAATAACTACCTTGACATATATATTAGCAAGTCTTAGAATAAATCTTATCTAAAATTAAACCAACCTTTACATGTTGAAGTGTAGAAAGATATGCTTCCAATGTGTTTGAGGGCTGTGTGTGGCTTGCAGGTAGTGAAGTAATGGTTTTCACTTAATAGCCTGCTGCATTGCTTATTACATTCAGGTGTATGTAGAAAAAAGAAAACGTTGGATCACCCTTGGGCGCAGCTGCTACTGGATATCAAACACTTGATGAGGAGACACCACTCCTCTAACAACACATCTACTACACAAAATTTTCAAGTGGACATCCTATAGCGCTCTAAACACACAAAGTACACAAAATATACACAGTACTTCCCTTTTGAAACTTCTAGGGCAGTGGTAGCCAACCCTAGCCCTCGAGAGCTACCAACAGTTCACATTTTCCAGACAACCTAGCTGCTGCACAGCTGCACTCATTAATCACTGACACATCTTAAAAGATCCACAGATGGAGCTAATTAGCTCACTTGTGATTCTGTGAGGAGACCTGCAAAACATGCACTGTTGGTAGCTCTCGAGGACTAGGGTTGGCTACCCCAGTTCTAGGGCAATTGGATGGAACAGATGATCCTTTTAATCAATTTTTCATTGTTGATTTGCCATGTAAAACAATGGAAACAGAGGGATCATGTGATTAATAAACTGTCCATACATTCAATGGGTAAGTACACCCGTGTGGATTTTCATGGGATTCTGTGCAGATGTTATTCCTCCACCAAAATGGGATGTATAGATGAGCGTACCAAAGACTCACATCAAAGATGTGCTGGTTAAACACATAAAGGTATCTTTTATATGCGTACCCCAACTCACAATAAGTGGATGTAGTATTCACACATAAAGGTATCTTTAGACTGTAGTGGGTAAACCAATGTAGCCACAGCAGAATCAGTTATCAGTTTACAATGTCAGTTAGTTACACAGCTGACTGTCCTCCTTGCTAGGGTGATCCTACCCAAAGCAGAGAGGACAGAGTACACAGCAGTACTGAGGGAGCCCCGGCAGACAGCCCCAGCGACAACTTCAGTTCAAGCCCCAGCAGCAGCACCAACACACCCTCTACTAACCCTCTCCTAGACTGGAGTGAAGATGGCGGGCGCGGGAGCCGCTATTTAAAGCATCGCGAGAATCCGGGTGCCGGGCGATGACGTTTTGCCCACGCAGCCGGATCCGAGTCAGACGGGAAGCTCCAAGCGCCGTTTGGATCTGGGCTCGGACTGATGATGTTCGTGTGGGCTCAGATCTCGGAAGTCTGAGCCCGCACATCCCTTCTAATTAACCTCCTTAGATCCCTGGCTCATGAAAAATGCGCTTACGTTCTATTTTGTGCACAAGTACTTGTTTATATTCTAAACTTTCAAGGCCAGTAACTGATCTCAAAGACATCAACAAACAGGATTGTAGTTATATGTCAGACAAACACTTACTGTACATTGAGTGCAGACAAAGGTATATTTGCAGCTAAGGGTGGTCACAGAATCTGCAGGCAAGGTATTGCAAGAAAAATATTTACGTTTATTCTCCAAAACTATTCAAAAACTATATAATTTAATATGTAGCAAAGTATTTCCCTGCTGACTACTACAGTATGTGCTTATACTGAGCTGGGTATGGGGAAAATACTAAAATAAACCAATATTAGAGACACATAAAACAAAAAAAAACTAAAAAAGGTATACAGTAGCTTTTAATTCAATGGTAAAATAGCCTAGAGTCTACCAATAAAATATCTTAGAATCTACCAATAAAATATTAGAAAAGCCATTTATATTCATAGTCGGCATTAAGACCATTAGGGATAAGGGTTTTTGGGGTAAAAATAATTTTCATTTCTAATTTAGCCAATCTAGTTTCAATGGGGCAGATGTATCATAGCAGCGCTTATCGCGCCGCTATGATACTTCCTGCTTCACCTCAATAGCGAGGCGAAGCAGGAAGGGACTTCGACAAGATGTATTAACATCTTGTCTGCCGAAGCGGGGGAGCGTTAACTCCCCCCTCCAGCGATGTCCCTTTCTGGAGATAGCGCATCAGTTAATACTGATGCGCTATCTCCTGTCCCCCGGCCGGCCGCACTGGGCATGCGCGGGATCTCGCTGTTCACGCGAGATCCCCAGCGCAGCCCAGACCTAACAGCAGGGACAGCCCTGTCCCTGCTGTTTAGATAGGGCTTCGCCAGCCTGATGCTGGCGAAGCCAAACCCGGCTTCGTGCTGACCGTTCATACATTCGGACTGCTATCATTTTGATAGCAGTGCCGATATGGACAGGGGAGCATAGCGCCCCTGTCCATTACCGCATCCCGGCTCCATCATACATGGGGGAGAAGCGGTATCAGTGCACATAACGTGCGCTGATACCCTTCTCCCCCATAACGACGGATCATACATCTGCCCCATTATCATTAGTTCTCCAGTTGTGTTTACATTGTGCGATCCATTCCAAGTTCTTGATGTCACAGTTATGTTTGTAACTCATAACCTTTCTTAATATTCCCAGCATGTTCTGCTAAGCGTTCTATAAGCATTCTGCTTGTCCGAACCACATACCGCTTCCCCCAAATGCATTCTAATAGATAAACTACATTTTTTGATCCACAAGTAATAAAATTCTTAATGTTATAAACCTGAGATGTAACATTGGACTTGTATTGGCTAATTTTGTATTCAATCTTTTACATTATCTGCACATAATGCAGGTCCTACAACAATAAAATCCTTTTTATAGGATCTGCATATCCCTTTTAGGTATACTGGGGCAGATGTATTAACCAGCGTTAAGTGCAAAAATGCACTTAACGCTGGTTAACTGGGGGGATTACGTCTGTCCCTAATGTATTACTAGCGCACCTAACGTGCGCTAGTGACAGCCCGCCGAGTTACGCTCGGCGGGGCTGTCCCTCCAATCCCCCCCAGGGATTAAAGTCCGGGGCGATGTATTAACTGCCTTCAAGGCGTTAATTCGCCCCGGCCGCTTCACCAGCTCAGGGCTAGCGTTGTCCTATCCCCCACTGTGGGGACAACGCTAGCCCTGCTTCTGGCTAGGGCTGCGCTGGAGATCTCGCGTTTTTTGCGAGATCTCGCGCATGCCCAGTAAGCCGGGCAGGGGGGGGCGACGGCGAGTGCGCATGTGCGGGGCGGCGAGGGAGCCGATAAGGAGAGCCGTTAACGCTGGGGATAACGGCTCTCCTTATCGTCATGGGGATGTTAATACATCTCCCCATAACGTGTGCCCGCTTCTCCTTCTAAGTTCCACAATAAGTGGGACAGATGGTGCAACTCTAGCCTGGCGAGTGGAGGAGTTTGACACACTAAGGGCCTTATTCTGGTTAGGTTGGTGAAATGTACATATGGTCCGTCTCACCGTACGTTTCCCGTACGCAAGCGGTGAGCGAAAGTCCGCCCACAGAACAGCCGCACATGGACGGTCACAAACACTGACAATGGGGAGTGGCGTACACTTGAGCGTACGCCACCGCGTACGGACGGATCTCCCTCTTAGCCACCGATACCTGGCATACATCAGAGCGGATGCCAAAGTGCATGGACGGATCTCGTCCATTTTCACACCGACACCTTCCCAAATATCTGAGCGTACGCCACATTGCAAGTAGAAATTGAGTCCAAAAACATCCTTGTTGCTCCTAGATGTGTCTTTTTCCATATAAAAAACAGGTATGTTTGTGCTACAGTGAAAAAGTTGACACATGTTGACTTCTGTGAATTGAGTGTCCTGCTTTTTAAAGTATACAAAACCACTTTCTGAATGGGTGTAGATGGTTATAAAATAACTACCTTGACATATATATTAGCAAGTCTTAGAATAAATCTTATCTAAAATTAAACCAACCTTTACATGTTGAAGTGTAGAAAGATATGCTTCCAATGTGTTTGAGGGCTGTGTGTGGCTTGCAGGTAGTGAAGTAATGGTTTTCACTTAATAGCCTGCTGCATTGCTTATTACATTCAGGTGTATGTAGAAAAAAGAAAACGTTGGATCACCCTTGGGCGCAGCTGCTACTGGATATCAAACACTTGATGAGGAGACACCACTCCTCTAACAACACATCTACTACACAAAATTTTCAAGTGGACATCCTATAGCGCTCTAAACACACAAAGTACACAAAATATACACAGTACTTCCCTTTTGAAACTTCTAGGGCAGTGGTAGCCAACCCTAGCCCTCGAGAGCTACCAACAGTTCACATTTTCCAGACAACCTAGCTGCTGCACAGCTGCACTCATTAATCACTGACACATCTTAAAAGATCCACAGATGGAGCTAATTAGCTCACTTGTGATTCTGTGAGGAGACCTGCAAAACATGCACTGTTGGTAGCTCTCGAGGACTAGGGTTGGCTACCCCAGTTCTAGGGCAATTGGATGGAACAGATGATCCTTTTAATCAATTTTTCATTGTTGATTTGCCATGTAAAACAATGGAAACAGAGGGATCATGTGATTAATAAACTGTCCATACATTCAATGGGTAAGTACACCCGTGTGGATTTTCATGGGATTCTGTGCAGATGTTATTCCTCCACCAAAATGGGATGTATAGATGAGCGTACCAAAGACTCACATCAAAGATGTGCTGGTTAAACACATAAAGGTATCTTTTATATGCGTACCCCAACTCACAATAAGTGGATGTAGTATTCACACATAAAGGTATCTTTAGACTGTAGTGGGTAAACCAATGTAGCCACCGAGATGCGTACCCCAACTCACTGAATGAAAGGCTGTAACGTTCACATCAAGGTATCTTTGGGACCACTCAGTAGATCAAAAAAGCTTTTAATGTCTTCCACGTCCAGAAGTACATAACATATAAAATGAATAAAAACAGGGTAATCACTGTGACTGCCAGTAAGGGAAAAAAGACAATGGCGAAGTAGGAGTTCTACAACCTGGAGTGTTTTCCGGATAGTCCACCAGGTGGAAGTTTCAACCAAGGTCCCAAACTGGATAGCAGCAGTCCAACAGCAAAGCCCCTTCCTCTGGTCACACAACGCGTTTCGATCCACTCTGGGATCTTTTTCAAGTGTACAGAGGCATGGCTTACATGGGGTTTATATACCCATGAGACAGGAAGTGAACAGGACTTCCTGTTCCTGTATTCCTGTGTTCCTGTATTCAATGATTTAATAACGAACTGCATTGAATACAGGAACAGGAAGTCCTGTTCACTTCCTGTCTCATGGGTATATAAACCCCATGTAAGCCATGCCTCTGTACACTTGAAAAAGATCCCAGAGTGGATCGAAACGCGTTGTGTGACCAGAGGAAGGGGCTTTGCTGTTGGACTGCTGCTATCCAGTTTGGGACCTTGGTTGAAACTTCTACCTGGTGGACTATCCGGAAAACACTCCAGGTTGTAGAACTCCTACTTCGCCATTGTCTTTTTTCCCTTACTGGCAGTCACAGTGATTACCCTGTTTTTATTCATTTTATATGTTATGTACTTCTGGACGTGGAAGACATTAAAAGCTTTTTTGATCTACTGAGTGGTCCCAAAGATACCTTGATGTGAACGTTACAGCCTTTCATTCAGTGAGTTGGGGTACGCATCTCGGTGGCTACATTGGTTTACCCACTACAGTCTAAAGATACCTTTATGTGTGAATACTACATCCACTTATTGTGAGTTGGGGTACGCATATAAAAGATACCTTTATGTGTTTAACCAGCACATCTTTGATGTGAGTCTTTGGTACGCTCATCTATACATCCCATTTTGGTGGAGGAATAACATCTGCACAGAATCCCATGAAAATCCACACGGGTGTACTTACCCATTGAATGTATGGACAGTTTATTAATCACATGATCCCTCTGTTTCCATTGTTTTACATGGCAAATCAACAATGAAAAATTGATTAAAAGGATCATCTGTTCCATCCAATTGCCCTAGAAGTTTCAAAAGGGAAGTACTGTGTATATTTTGTGTACTTTGTGTGTTTAGAGCGCTATAGGATGTCCACTTGAAAATTTTGTGTAGTAGATATTCAGGTGTATGTGTTTGAGTAGTAATCAGCGTTAATTAACAGACCCAGGCGTCCGCTCTCATGCGGTATCTCTAGGGGTGGTCTGGAGCTATCTTTGGCGTCCGCCTGTTTTTGGTCCAAAATGCACGGTGCATTCGCCGATCGAGGCGGTTGTGGCACCGTGCATTTTGTGTGCACACCCCCATGTACGCCCATGTTTACGCCCAGTTTTCCTCATTATTCCGGCCGCTCCCATAAAAACGCCCACATGCCGCCCGCAATGACCGTGCTCTTGCGGACAGGTTTTTTCACACGGAGAGACCCGTCCGGGAGCGGTTGGAGGTCGCCGCACATGCGCATTTCGAAAGCTACGCATGCCCAGATGAAAAAAAAAAACGATCCGCCCGTTTACGGTCCCAACCGTACCAAATAGCATAAACCCCTAAGTTTTCACACCAGATTTTTGAAAAACATTCACAAAGCTCCCTCTTGTGTGTAGGGAAGAAATTGGACTTCCGTTTAAATACTTTTACCTCACCTATATTTGCAGTTTCTTTTCCCACAAAAAATGTAAAGAGCATGTTTCCTAATAAAATGCTGCAAGTCAGATAATACTTAAAATGTATCTTTGTGGTTGGATGATGAGAATTTTAGACCCTTTTCTAAAATGTACTGTTCCTCCTCTAGATAAGATAAAATACATTAAATAAGGGAAAAAGTAAAGATGTATTTATGTATTAATTTCCGGCATTTTCAACTAGAAGGTTGCTATTTGGTCACGTGATCAATCAAAGCCGAGGCTTGGTGTAGGAAGACCAGTGGATAGGCGATTCTTAGTTACATCATGTCGTAGTGATGAGGCTTGGATGCAGTTATAGGCTGATTAAAAAATATTACCACACCACACCAAACCAAACCACTTGAGCGTAGTTTTGACAAAACTAAAATCAAAACACAATTATAAATTAGAACCAAAGCTAAAACCAACCCCCCCAAAAAAGAGGTCCATGTACCTATAATAATTATATCGCTATGTGTCAGTCCCTGATGTTTTGCAAATCCACTAAGATTATAGGCAAGTTTTACACAGAACAGACAATGTTAAATAGCCCACAGACCCCAAATAGCCACCCTGAAGTGTGAAATGACCCCCCCAATTGTTAACGCCACCCCACGATCAACGTCAACCCGAAGCGTGGCGAACGCAGCGAGCCCGCGAGGGGCGGCGGTACGCGTCCTCCGACCTTTTCATACCCCCACTATCAACGTCGGCGTGGAGTTGAGAATAGAAAGTGTGGCGAGCGCAGCGAGCCACCGAGCCCGAAGCATGGCAAGCGGACGCGGATACCTTCACAGGTATCCGCGTCCCCTTGCGGGCTCCACAGGTATCCGCTGCGCTCACCACACTTTCTTTTCTCAACTCCACGCCGACGTGGATAGTGGGGGTATGAAAAGGTCGGAGGACGCGTACCGCCGCCCCTGGCGGGCTCGCTGCGCTCGCCATGCTTTGGGTTGACGTTGATCGTGGGGTGGCATTAACAATTGGGGGGGCCATTTCACACTTCAGGCTGGCTATTTGGGGTCTGTGGGCCATTTAACATTGTTCCCTATGTAAAATCGGGTCAATTAGGCCATTTTACATTGTTCCCTATGTAAAATCGCGGTAATCGCGTCGGTCGCATCGCATGCGTTTTTTGGCTGCATGCGATGCGACGGAAGCGATTTACATTTTAACATGCATTTCTATGTGAAATCGCGGGCATTGCATCGGTCGCATCGCATGCCATTATAATGGCATGCGATGTACATGCGATGCCCGCTATGGGCGCCGTTCTAGGTAAAGAGTACCGCAATATATATTTGTTGCATCGTGAATAAGGCTCAATAGACCTGATTCAGGTTCAGTCACCATGGCACAAAGTACGTAAGCTTCCAATGTTCAGTGCAATGCACATGTGCCAGACCCGTACTGCACTTATGCAGTACAAATCCTGCACCGTTGGCTGCTTTAAGGCTGTAGACATTAGTTGATCGATAGTCTGCATCCATTTGAGGGTGATGAGTAGGCGGTCAGGGCCTTTGTTCCACAAAATGTAGGCATGTTAAACCATTTTGTGGTAATGCCAAGACCAGGGTCTCCTTCTAATGAAGATTTCCTCGCATCAGTGATGGAGCTAAGGCAGCCAGTTTGCATGGCCTTGAGGATCACACAGACAGCCACGGATCTAACGCTGCATAGATGGACTCATCACTGTATTACACATGCATATAGAAGTCCTCTACTACCAAGTAAGCAGAAGCGGTGGACAATGTAATCACATCTGAATTCCCTCTTATATTATCTATATTTGGACATCTCACTTATCCCTAAAGTATTCGTTAGTGTTTCATTAAATCTGAATCTACCTGATCAGGTTAATTTTCATTCCTTATTTAACTTTATGTAAAGGTTTTCATGAAAAAGTTACTGTATTCTAGTCTCATAATAAATTTAAGAGAATCTGACACAACATTGAATAACTTGGACCATTTTGCAGCATTACTTTTCTTATATTGATTAAGCAATACATAATGTTGTGTGACCCTAACCTCGAGCTAAGTAACACTTAATCAACAGCCTTAATGAGCTGTAATAGTTGAAGTAGCAGCCTTTGGAAAGAAACTGCATAATGTAAAATAAATAATAATGTACAGTAGTATTATTGCATTGCAAGAAGTTTAGCTATCATGCAGACCTTACAATTAGTTCCCTGAACTCCAGAAAAAAAGATTTTCTACTGTCAAAGTCTCTGATTGTATCTTAGCAGAATGTTCTAGTTTCAGGTTCCCAACCTTATGTGTCCATTTTTAGAATTAAAATAATGATATGAACATACAGTATGAAAGCTGATAAGAACCTCTTGGCTCATCTAAGTCTGACCTTTTCCATTTATCCTTTTACCAACTTCAAATCTATTTGTTCCTTAGTTCTTTGGAAGGATATTTGTATGCCTGCCCCAAGCATGTTTACATTTATCTACTGTTTAGCCTCTACCCCATCTGATGAGATGCTATTCCACATATCTCCTACCAGTTCTGTGAAGTCATTTTTCTTAAAATTTCCCCTGAACCTACCTCCCTCCAGTTTCAGGGTATGTCCTCTTACTGTAGTACTTTTCTTCCTTTGAATAATCTCTCCCCCCTGTGCCGTATTATAACCCTTGGTAAATATATTTGCGAGTTTCTGTCATGTCCTCCCTTTGTCTTCTCTACTCCAAACTATACATATTAATATGTTTTTATTTTTCTGGTAAGTTTTGGGATGTTGCCCTTCTTTGTACAGCCTATACTGTAGAGCAGAACTGGCCAGAATGTCGATCGCGATCTACCCGTCGATCGCAGAGCTCTCGCCGGTAGATCGCGACCAACTTCTGAAGTTTAATTACCTTTAGTCATTAGTTGCTTTCTGCAGCTAGCAGCAGATGCAGCCTTCCCAAGGATGCATCACGGCTGGTGTGTGGGTGCACGGGTGACATCACCGCACACCTCCACACCTGCACACCGCTAGTGAGGAGCTACAGTATAGCAGCGTTTGGTGAGGCTGCCTTGCACTGGTGGGAAGTCTATGGGGAGCAGCGGCTGCTGGAATGCTCATGGACAGCAGTGGCGGCAGCAGCAGCAAGGCTCCTGAGGATCAATTTTGGACAGAAGGGTCATGGAGCAGCAGCTGCAGGAAGGCTCAGCGGGAGCAGTGGGCATCGAAACTGCCTTTAACATGTAATATTGGATGGGAGTATTGGTTTCTACTAATGTCTATTTTTCATGTTAAATGACAGGTATGCAGCAGGAGGGGGTCTCTTCAAAGACAGTACTGTAGTTTATCTCTGATAAATGGGATAATGGGATGGATTTGTGTGCCCCCTTAAAATAAATAAAAAATAAAAAAATTATATCTCCTATATATTTGGCTACATCTGTCACTCAAAGTGGGTGTCTGTGTCTATAACGCTCTGTTCCTGGACTTTCCTCTTAATGTGTGATTGCCTTCATCTGTGCTGAACACCTTTCTGAGAAATTAACCTGTTTAAAACAGGTGATGGCAATCATACATTAAGGGGAAGTCTAGAAACAGAGCATTGTGTCCCTCCTAGAGAGGGTCATGTTGGGAGGTATGTGACAGAGAACCAGCCCAGTGAGCCCACAGACAGTGCCAGACACCCACTGCATTCCCATGTTGCCCAGCACTGCTGCTACTCCACAGCCACCAGGTGAGCGCCCCCCCCCCCCCCCGCGTGCCCCCCCCCCTCCCGCGATTCGCGGCAAAAGCACCCGCTCCCCCGCGACCCCCCCTACCGCGATTCGCAGCAAAAACACCCCCGCGACCCCCCCTCCCGAGATTCGCGGCAAAAGAACCCCCCCACGACCCCCCCTCCCGCGAATCGCGGCAAACCCTCCCCCGTGACCCCCCCCCCGATTCGCGGAAACCCCCCCCCCGCGACAACCCCTTGCACGATTGGCGGCACCCCCCCTGCGACCCCCCTCCCGCGATTCGTGGTACCCCCCCCCCGCAATTCGCAGCAGACCCAGGATTAAATGGCACATGCAAAACACTGGCACGGCTATGGTCGACAATGAAAAAGGTTGACATGAGTTTTTGAAGATTTATTTTTAATTTTTTTAATTTTTTCATATTCATTGTCATGTGTCGACATGGACACCAATGAAGTGGCACACTTATGTCAACATTTACATGTGTTGACCTTTCTGTGTTGATTTTTTCTTGTGGCGATTCGCGTCACACCCCCCGCAACCCCCCCTCCCGCGATTTGCGGCACCCCCCGTGACCCCCCACCTCCCGCAATTCGCGGCAACCCTCCACCGGAACCCCTGTGAACCTCGCCCTCCCGCGATTCGCGGCACCCACCCCCGCGACCCCCCCTCCCGCAATTCGCGGCACCCCCCCGTGATTCGCGGCAGCTCCAGAATTAAATTGCACATGGAAAACACTGACACGGCTATGGTCGACAATGAAAAAGGTTGAAATGAGTTTTTGAAGTATTTTTGTCATTTTTTTAATATTTTCATATTCATTCTCATGTGTCGACATGGACACCAATGAAGTGCCACACTTATGTCAACATTTACATGTGTTGACCTTTCTGTGTTGATTTTTTTCTTGTGGCGATTCGCGTCACACCCCCCGCAACCCCCCCTCCGGCGATTCGCGGCACCCCGGCACCCCCCCGCAACCCCCCCCCCGTCCCGCAATTCGCGGGAACCCCCCACCGCCGGAACCCCCATGAACCCCGCTCTCCTGCGATTCGCGGCACCCACCCCCCGCAACCCCCCCCCCCCTCCCACAAATCGCGGCACCCCCCGCGATTTGCGGCAGCCCCAGGATTAAATGGCACATGCAAAACACTGGCACGCCTATGGTCGACAATGAAAAAGGTTGACATGAGTTTTTGAAGGTTTTTTTTTTATTTTTTGAATATTTTCATGTTCATTCTCATGTGTCGACATGGACATCAATGAAGTGCCACACTTATGTCAACATTTACATGTGTTGACCTTTCTGTGTTGATTTTTTCTTGTGGCGATTTGCGTCACAACCCCCCCCCCCCCACAACCCCCACTCCCGCGATTCACGGCACACACACACCTCCCCCGCGATTCTCGGCACCCCACCCCGTGACCCTCCCTCCCGTGATTCACGGCACACCCCCGCGACCCCCCTCCCATGATTCGCCGCAACCCCCGCCCCGTAACCCCCCCTCCCGCGATTCGCGGCACCCACCCCCGCGACCCCCTCTCCCGCAATTCGCGGCAGCTCCAGAATTAAATTGCACATGGAAAACACTGACATGGCTATGGTCGACAATGAAAAAGGTTGACATGAGTTTTTGAAGGTTTTTTTTCATTTTTTGTATATTTTCATATTCATTCTCATGTGTCGACATGGACACCAATGAAGTGCCACACTTATGTCAACATTTACATGTGTTGACCTTTCTGTGTTGATTTTTTCTTGTGGCGATTCGCGTCACACACCCCCCACCCCCCCCACTCCCGCGATTCACGGCACACACACACACCCCCGCGATTCTCGGCACCCCACCCCGTGACTCCCCCTCCCGTGATGCACGGCACACCCCCGCGACCCTTCCCTACCATGATTCGCCGCAACCCCCGCCCCCGTAACCCCCCTCCCGCGATTTGCGGCAACCCACCCCGCGACCCCCCTCCCGCGATTCTCTGCAATCCCTCCCCTCCCGCGATTCGCAGCATCCACCACCCCACAACCCCCCCTCCTGCAATTCGCGGCACCCCCCGCGACCCCCCCTCCCGCGATTCGCGGACACCTAAGTTGCAATACAGGGCATCTTTCATACAATTCTAACCATATTTCTCATATATAAACATTCACAAATTAAGGGGGCGCAGCCCCTTACGACGGTGTGAAGAGCGCCCGTAGGGCGCGATGAATCACCTAGTATATATATATATATAGTGTAGCGTGGGGAAGCAGCGGCACTCTGAGGCTTGGACAAGGTCCAAAAAATGGTGAAAATTTATTGAACACTCGTCTACATGTTTCGGGGAATACCACCCTTCTTCAGGACAACCACACTGTGTTACAATTGTGAAATAAATACCCCATGCTGAACTTACCCCGCCCGCCGGCTTTCCCGTGTCTGCCTAGCCGCCTTCCTGCATCTCCGTGCTCGCCGAATTCTGAAGGCGGAAGTGTATCGTTGACCCCGGCGGTTGCTAGGGAGCCGCAGGGACTCTCACTCCCTCGTCACTCCTGCCGCCGCCTCACGTCCCTAGCAACCGCCGGGGTCAACGATACACTTCCGCCTTCAGAATTCGGCGAGCACGGAGATGCAGGGAGGCGGCTAGGCAGACGCGGGAAAGCCGGCGGGCGGGGTAAGTTCACCATGGGGTATTTATTTCATGATTGTAACACAGTGTGGTTGTCCTGAAGAAGGGGTGGTATTCCTCGAAACATGTAGACGAGTGTTCAATAAATTTTCACCATTTTTTGCACCTTGTCCAAGCCTCAGAGTGCCGCTGCTTCCCCACGCTACACTGTACATTAGGCTCATCACCTACGCAGATTGGCAACTGAGCAAGTTACCCCACGGAGGGGTCGGAGTGCCGGGTCTTTGGATTCACTATATATATATATATATATATATATAGATCCACAAAGAGCCTGCACTCGCACAAAAATATGGGCTAGGCAACAATGGGGTGTTCTTTAAGGACCACAGGCTAACCTATGTCCATAAACACAGAAAAAACCACCAATAGGTGGTAAAGAACACTCGCCACACAAACAACCGAAAATGCTCCTGGTTGTTTTTTATATGAAAAAAGCAAAAAAACTTTTTATAATATATATATAAAAAAAAACCTGTATCACAGTTCCGTTTTCTCCGACGTTTCGGTCATCCTCAGTGACCTTTGTCAAGGAACAAGTCAGGGTCAGCAATGTTCTGGTGGTCTCAAAAGACAACAGGATCAATATCCAGATGAGGGGAAGCCACAGACCACAGACCCCCGTGTCCGGCTATTTATACCCATTAACACTAGTGTTTTGGCGCCATTGCGCCTCTCGTTCCGGGCCTTGGAACGCAAGCCTCAGCTGCTTCCGGCCGGTGGAACGCAAAGCCGCACTTCCGGTATTTCCGGGAGTCGTGGCTGAACCAACTTAGCAAACAAGTGTATGGGACAGCGCTGAGTTCACAGGGGAGGCGGCGCCGCGGCGGGAACCACCACCTCCACTCATACTCAGCGAATGCATTGTCCAAGTCTATCTATCTTAGCCGCTCCACCAGTCTTACCGATGGAAGCGGTCAGGACAATAAAGCCGTTTGAGCATTTGTGGTAACCATGGTGAAGAGGGCGGCGCCCCTGGGGGAATCGCCTCCCTTCCACTTATGTTATCACTTACAAGATACATCATAACTGGGTACAAGCCGGACTTTGTCATGACAGACCAAATTACCGCGGTGGACAGTCACTGTCACCCATAGTGAAGACCCCCTCACAACAACATGAAAAGTGAACAGTGAATTGTGACTGTGTGTAACATACATGACATGAATACCCTGGTTGTGAGTGTCAGGAATGCGTGCTACTTGAGCACTGTCCCTACTTATTTGTAAACGACATATGTATGTATGTTAAGTAACACTGTGGTGTCCCTTTTAACATTGATGTGTGGGATAACCATCATGATATTGGTTATGTATATTAAATATGATTTTAATTTTGATTGTTATTTTTATTTTGGTTTTTATTATTATTAATTTTTGTTTTTATTTTTATTTTTATTTTATTTAAATTTGAATTTTTATTTTAATTTTTGTTTTTATTTTTATTATTGTTTTTTTGTTTTTATCTTTGTTTTTATGTTTATTTTAATTTTTGTGTTTATCCTTAAGTGAGTGAATGTGGGTGTTGACATAGGTGCTGGTGACCATGATGGGCACATGATTTACAGGAATGGTTTTGTTTGTTTGTGTGTTGTCCGCGTCAGCATCAGGCTGCTCGGGTCACCACGACCTTAAAATTGGCATCATCTCATTAAGATGACACAGAGGTTCTCTGTGTGACTCCACCGGTGGTGACACTCACGTGCTGTTAGGACTATATCAGTTCACTTGGGTCACCAGCACCTATGTCAACACCCACATTCACTCACTTAAGGATAAACACAAAAATTAAAATAAACATAAAAACAAAGATAAAAACAAAAAAACAATAATAAAAATAAAAACAAAAATTAAAATAAAAATTCAAATTTAAATAAAATAAAAATAAAAATAAAAATTAATAATAATAAAAACCAAAATAAAAATAACAATCAAAATTAAAATCATATTTAATATACATAACCAATATCATGATGGTTATCCCACACATCAATGTTAAAAGGGACACCACAGTGTTACTTAACATACATACATATGTCGTTTACAAATAAGTAGGGACAGTGCTCAAGTAGCACGCATTCCTGACACTCACAACCAGGGTATTCATGTCATGTATGTTACACACAGTCACAATTCACTGTTCACTTTTCATGTTGTTGTGAGGGGGTCTTCACTATGGGTGACAGTGACTGTCCACCGCGGTAATTTGGTCTGTCATGACAAAGTCCGGCTTGTACCCAGTTATGATGTATCTTGTAAGTGATAACATAAGTGGAAGGGAGGCGATTCCCCCAGGGGCGCCGCCCCCTTCACCATGGTTACCACAAATGCTCAAACGGCTTTATTGTCCTGACCGCTTCCATCGGTAAGACTGGTGGAGCGGCTAAGATAGATAGACTTGGACAATGCATTCGCTGAGTATGAGTGGAGGTGGTGGTTCCCGCCGCGGCGCCGCCTCCCCTGTGAACTCAGCGCTGTCCCATACACTTGTTTGCTAAGTTGGTTCAGCCGCGACTCCCGGAAATACCGGAAGTGCGGCTTTGCGTTCCACCGGCCGGAAGCAGCTGAGGCTTGCGTTCCAAGGCCCGGAACGAGAGGCGCAATGGCGCCAAAACACTAGTGTTAATGGGTATAAATAGCCGGACACGGGGGTCTGTGGTCTGTGGCTTCCCCTCATCTGGATATTGATCCTGTTGTCTTTTGAGACCACCAGAACATTGCTGACCCTGACTTGTTCCTTGACAAAGGTCACTGAGGATGACCGAAACGTCGGAGAAAACGGAACTGTGATACAGGTTTTTTTTTATATATATTATAAAAAGTTTTTTTGCTTTTTTCATATAAAAAACAACCAGGAGCATTTTCGGTTGTTTGTGTGGCGAGTGTTCTTTACCACCTATTGGTGGTTTTTTCTGTATATATATATATATATATATATATATATGTGTGTGTGTGTGTGTGTGTGTGTGTGTGTAAAGAAGAAGCATGGGCACTCGTAGACTGTAAATGCAGGTGTAACTTCGTAACTTCGTAAAGGTCAGATCAATGTTTCGGGGACTGAACCCCGTCGTCAGGACATGTATAGCAGCATATTAAAAATGTTGTTTATATTTTTTATATGTCCATGTGCTCTAAAGTGAATTTTGGCTTGTACCGTGTGGCAAAATGTGAATTTTGGCTCATACTCTGTCTCCCAATGTGAATTTTGGCTTATACCGTGTGGCAAAATATGAATGTTGGCTCCTACCGTGTGTCCTAATGTGAATTTTGGCTCAAAACCTGTGTCTTATTGTTTATTTTGGCTCATACTCTGTGCCCTGATGTGAATTTTGACTCGCACCGTGTCTCCTAATGCGAATTTTGGCATATTCCCTGTGGCATAATGTGTAAGGGGCACTGGGAATGGAATATTTTTTTTGCACATGGGGAAATGCCAGTAGATCACGGGTACGTAAGTGTACAAAAAGTAGATCCCGGGTTACAAAAGTCCGGCCACCCCTGCTGTACAGTATATTAATATCCATCTGGATATATGGCATCTAGAACTGAACATAGTATTCCAAATAAGGCCATACCAATGACCTATACAGTGGCATTTTTACTTCTTTGTTTCTCCTGCTGATTCCTCACCCTATGCAACCAAACATCTGACTTGCCATCTTCATTGCTTTGTTAAATTGCTTACTTGCCTTCATGTTATCTGAAATAGTGACTCCTAGATCCCTTTCCTCTTCATTAGTATTAAAGTGCCATTAATACTTTATTTAGGCTTTGGGTTTTGAGACCCAAGTGTATTATTTTGCCTTTTTTACATTAAACTGTAATTTACATATTCTTGCCCATTTGGTCTAGCTAGACCCTTCTGGTTTGATAACCTGTTGCATATTTTCGTGCCGATTGCAAAAAAAAAGGCATAGTTTTCCTTCAATACTTTGTTCAATGTAACCAACAAAGATAATAAAAAGCACAGATCCCTGGGGTACTCTACTTGTAACCTTCCCGTTCTGTGAATGAAGTCCATTTACTACAAATACAGTAGCCTTTTCCTATTCTGCAACAAAGATCTTATTCATGCAGCAGTCATAGGCCAACATTTAGTAAGGTGAAATTTTTAATTTGATGTTATACAGGTTTATGTTTGAATGGCATTGAAATACTTTGCCCTTTTTGGTCATTGTTTTGTCAGAATGAAAATGCAACATTAACTATGCTGCCAATTTGACGCCATTTATGTTTTCCGATGCCACTTAAATTTATAGACATTCATGTAATGGCTTGTTTATTTGTCTTCGGATTTGTAGCTACGTACGTATTTGACATCGGACACCTTGTGCTAAATCATACATGATGGTTTGAAACTCCTACAATGCCTGACCATTTGGACTTTGGTTTTGTGATCGGTTTACTCCTTGTGGGTTTAGTTAGGTGTGGATTGAGAGAAGTTGTGAGGTGCTGGAGTGGATTTGGAGTTTGGTGAGTTGATTCTGTAATTTCTGTTTGTTTGTATAGTGAGTGAGTTTTGCCCTGTGTTTTACTGTCTTCTGGTAAACTTAGTTTTATTCCATGTGTATTTTTGTGCTCTCTGTCAGTGTATAGTGTGTGTGTGTGTGTGTGGAGTTAAGCGCGGAATGTGTTTTTTGATTGTGGTTTATTTTTCTGTGTTAAAGGTGGTGTGGGCCATGTCTGGCAGTGAGAGCAGTCAGGCTGGAGAGGGTGAGCTGCAGTTTGAGGAGACAGTATCATCTCCCGAAGAGACTGTTGGTCCCTCTCATGGGCGGCTCAGGACCAGGGGTAATTCATGCACACAGAAAACTTGACCCTGGTCACGGAGCTCATGAAGCATCAACTGCAGCTCTTTGGCTGTCAGCCTGTGAAATTGCCAGCCCATAGGAAAATGGCACTGTGGAAAAGCAAAGTGACAGCTGTCAATGCAGATTTGCCTATGTGCAGGACTTTTATGTGTCATAAAAGATTTTATGACATTAAGTATTTGGCAAAGGCCAAGATGGTGCGGGAGGCCAAATCTGCATGGGGGACTGGAGGTGTCCGCCATATATATAGCTACCTTCTACAAATATGAGGAGCCCATACAAATACTCATCCCCCTTGAGGTTGTGTGCCCTGCTGGTGTCATGGACTCTGATGCCCCCAGCCAGGTGATTATTGTACAAACACAAATGTAAATGTAATGTTTTTACGCTGTTCATTAATTTAACTGTTATTCATATACTGTATGTCTTTACTTTTTGTCACAAATTCAGTTGTTTGCCTTGGTATTTAAACTGGGCATCTCTTATGTACTTGTTGTGTCACTTTCATAATGTTGGTTTTGGTGCTTGAAATTTGCTTTTATTTTTAGGATTATTATTTATTTATTTTATTAACAGTTTCTTATATAGCGCACACATATTCCGCAGTGCTTTACAGAGGATATTTGACCATTCACATCAGTCCCTGACCCAGTGGAGTTTACAATCTATATTCCCTACCAAACATATACACGCACACGCAGACATTCTAGGGTTAATTTATTAGGAGCCAATTAGCCTACCAGTATATTTTTGGATTGTGGGAGGAAACCGGAGTACCCGGAGGAAACCCATGCAAGTACAGGGAGAATATACAAACTCAGCGCTGTGAGGCAGTAATGCTAACCATTGCACCATCCGTACTGCCCATAATCTGCCTAAATAAAAAAAAAAATATTTAAATAGTGTGCATTTTAAGAAACCAAATAGTTTTTTTTTTTGGTTTATTAATAATGTCTAAACAATGATCACATGTCCTAAACATTATACATGTAGGCATGGAAAAACCATTGTTAACAAAGTGGCCACAATAACCATTTATTAACCCCTTCCCGACATATGACGTACATTTACGTCATATGTCGGTTGCGGGGGAATCAAGCCAGCTCACGGAGTGAGCTGGCTTGAAAGAGAGCAGGTAATGGCTGTATATTACAGCCAGGCACCTGCTCTCACGGCCACGAGCGGCGAGTTCGCCGCTCGTGGCCGTTTAACCCTTTAAGCACCGCGGGCAAAGCGCCCGCAGTGCTTAAATAGCTGATCGGAGGGGGGGCGCCCCCCTCCGGCGCCGATCGCGGCCCCCCGCGGCGAGATCGGAGGGTGCCGATCGGTTGCCATGGTAGCCAGGGGTCTAATGTAGACCCCTGTGCTGGCCGTGTCAGCATTCCTATTACATCCTGCCTGAGGCAGGATGTAATAGGAAGTGCTGAAAATCACTATGTTCAGCCATAGAGCTCTATGGCTGAACCTAGTACAGGCGATCGCGCCCCCTAGTGGTCAAGTACACTAGGGGGCCTTGTAGTAAAAGTAAAAAAAAAAAAATAAAGTTTAAAAATAAAAAATAAATAAAAAAATATTAAAAGTTCAAATCACCCCCCTTTCCCCATTTCACAAATAAAAATAAATAAAAAATAAAAAAAATAAACATATTTGGTATCGCTGCGTTCCTATAAGTCCGATCTATTAAAATATAACATTAGTTATCCCGCACGGTTAAAGGCGTAAACGGAAAAAAGTTCCCAACGCCAAAACTATGTTTTTTGGTCGCATCGCCTACCCAAAAAAAAATAACTAAAAGAGATCAGAAAGTCGCCCATATCCCATAATGGTATTAATTAAAAAGTACACTTCAGCCCGCAAAAAATGAGCCCTCACCCAGGTCCGTAGGTGGAAAAATAAAAAAGTTATAAGCCGCAGAACATGGCGACGCGACGCAAATTAGAAAAACCGTAAAATTTTCTATTTTTTTTTTAGTGGTAAAACGTATCGAAAACTATTTAAGTTTGGTATCACCGGAATCGTAACGACCCATAGAATAAAGATAACCCATCATTTTAAACGAACTATGAACTCCAAAAAAAACCGTAACCAGCGCAAAATTGTGGAATTGCGTTTTTTTTTCTTTTTACCCCACATTGAATTATTTCCTGATTCCCCAGAATATTATACGGTATAGTAAATGGTACCATTAAAAAGTACAACTTGTCCCGCAAAAAAAAAGCCCTCATGTGTCTATATAGCCGGAAAATTAAAAAAGTTACGCTTATTTGAACGCGAGGAGGAAAAAAAATAAAAAAGTTAACAAAAAAGGCAATGTCGGGAAGGGGTTAACATTTAAATTGCAGATATACATTATGTATGTGAATTCAACAGTCCAGAAGATGACGAAGGGTCATGTAAATGTTATTTGCAATTGTGAATAAACACATATTTTTGGGTTTTGTTTTGCTTATTGTGTCTATATATTTTTTAGACCCTTCACAACATAGTGTACGCTACGTAGAAGGCTTTCTTCGGTGCAGGATTTTCCACCTGAGCAACCGAAGCGCCATCTTCACAACAGTAAGGTGAGTTGTTATCCCTACAAAACAAATACACAGCACAACATATTACACAACGCATACACAAACATGTTTTAATATTATTTTATACTTTTGGAGCTCTTTTATTCCCCAAAAAACACTTTTAAAATCAAGGTCAGTATGTCTTGATCTTGCTATGTTTTCTTTTAAATACAATTTTTATGTAAAATTTGAAACCATGGAAACTAAACTTAAATTTGCAAGGTAAACACATGGATTAATCCTTAAAATAAAAGTGGAAAAAAAATCAATTTGTAAAGGCCCATCCAAACTAAAAGAAATCAACATGTTTGTTTGAACGGTAACTTCTACATTAAAATTGTAAAAATATGATTTCTGAAATACTTTTACACTTTAAAAAATAAGTACACGTGATGTGGAATACTTACTGCTTGAAAAAGCATCTACAGTATGTAGTTAAGAGATACTCGTCCATTCAGCGTGACCTTCACAATATTGGCATTTAGTTGTTGATTATAGAATGTCAAATAAAAATAAATTCAAAAAGTTACACATTGCTTTGAACCTTTTAATAGATGTCCTTTATGTGGCTTTTAAAAATCATGATGGCTCTCGAAAGTAAAATTGCTTGAGATTTGAATCAATCTCAAGCAAAAATTGCTTGAGATTTGAATCAATCTCAAGCATTGTTGATATTGGTTGCCCATATCAACAATAGCCCCCATACATATTTTAAAAGCCATATTTTCTCCTGAGCATTCATTTTTAAACGAAGAAAGACTCTATTTGGACCATAGGTATGTTTGGACTCTAAATAAATTATAACTTATTTACAGAAACTACTGTAAGGTCAGCAGGTGAGCTGCTTCAGCCGGGGCAAGAGGAGGAGAGGTTTATTCTAAACCTAACTACAGTGCCTCCACCTCCATCAACACCTCCTCCCCTGCCTACCCCAACACCACAGTTCAGTTCTGAGCCCACAGATCATGGTGTTGGGGCAGAATTACTCACCAATTTGCTGTCACAACAGGCAGCAGCACAGGCACTGATGAATGCGCAGACCGCTAACCCCCAAACTTTGGCACAACTTTCCTACAGGATTTACTGGGCAACAAATTGACTAGATACACATGTGTGGAACATCGATAACCACCCCCTGGAAAACAGGAATATTACCATACAATTTCAAAATCGGTTGGAGTCATTGGTGAGCAACCAAACAACAATCCTATGATTGATGCAGAGTCACAACAGTGCAACTAGGGAGCTGAACATTGACTCACAAAGTGAAAAGCTGTGCCTCTGCTGGGTCCCAATCGTCAACCAGATCCCCAACAATGATGCTGTGTACACACAGGGGCGATAGGGGCTGAAATCGCTGGAAATATGGTTGCTGGCGACCATATTGCCATTGATTGGGAGTGTGCCCCGTGATAAATCGCCGGGTGCGCGCTCCCGTTTTCAGCCCCTTTCTAATCGCTGGTCGCTGGAGCTTGCACCTGCGACCAGCTAATTACCCCTGCGGCACCGCCAGCAGAGGTTCCTTTTCATCAGCGACCATCTGTTACGATGCCTACTGTGGCACAAGGAGCAACGGTTGGCGGATGTAGACAGGTGGTTAGACACTGGGTTTTGGTTTGTCAGGAAGAGAAAACCGACAAAGAAAGAAAGAAAAACGCTTTTTGGGCGCACTCTTTTTTAAATGATTAAGTTAGATAATTAATACATAACTTTTATTTTAGACTTAATTTAAAATATGGTGGCACAAAGGATTAATTTAAATTAAAGATATTAAAATGTAGTGTGATCCTTGTACTAGTTTAGTTCAAGGAGAATTCGCAGATTGGTCACACCTTTAATATGTCATTTAAGCACTGTTTTTATCAGAGGTACAGTTACCAATGATAGTAGGCAGTGAAATGATTAGGTTCTCCTCAAATGTATAACAATTAATGCTTAATAGCGTCAGGTAATGTACCTAAATTGGTAATATGAGGAGAGAAGAAAGTTACACAGCCTCAGTATGAAATTCTAATTTTTAATAAAACACTCACTCCGGCAGTCATTGTTGCAGGTATTTTATTTGATACAGCGGCCCTTAACCCTAATTTTGATGTTGCCACACCTGGGCTTCCCCGGGGGTCTCCCACCTGGGTACTGACCTGGCCCTCCACTGCTTGGCTTCCAAGTTCGGAGAGGGTTTGGGCAGACCAGTGGGGTATGGTGGCAAAATCTTAGGGTTCAGTGTCCCATCAAATATGGCCTGTAGGGCTGCAAGAGGGGATCACTTCACCAGGCGCAACAGGTGAATTTTATGCAAATGAATTGTATATATGTGGAAAAATATTGATTTGAGGGATTTGAAGGTCCCTGGGTAATTGGGCACTGGAACACTAAAAGTGATCCTAAAATAACTCTGTTTTTCCTGTAGGTGTATTAATTAGGTGGGGAAAAATGATCAAAGATGATCAAAAAAGAGGTAGCAGTTGGCTGCTTGCTGGTAGCAGGAATTTGGGAATTTTTTAAAGAATTTATTTTTTAAAGAATTATTTAGGGTATATAGTCAAATGCGATAATTGCACCAATTAGGATAATGCTACACACCATGCGATTAAGGATGTTTAGAGGTGATAATTGCACTGTTCAGGGTAACGTTATACACTGTATAGTAGCAGATTTGAAGATATAGTTACCAATGATGATCAAACACTCAGTAGCAGTACTTTAGAAGGTGCATGGATAGATTGTTGCATTAATAGGAAAAAATACATATGTGCGGAGATCGCTCTGTGTAGCAAGACAGCTACCCCGCTGCTGACTGCAGTGACTGCAGTGATTAAAGAATTATTTCGGGTATATAGTCAAATGCGATAATTGCACCAATTAAGATAATGCCACACACCATGCGATTGAGGATGTTGAGAGGTGATAATTGCACTGTTCAGGGTAACTTTATACACTGTATAGTAGCAGATTTAGTTACCAATGATGATCAGACACTCAGTAGCTGTACTTTAGAAGGTGCATGGATAGATTGTTGCATGAAATAAGAAACAATACGTAAGTGCGGAGATCACTCTGTGTAGCGAGACAGCTACCCCGCTGCTGACTGCAGTGGGGGAGCGTCTCTCTAACCTGTTGCCGCTGCCTAGGTTAGCGGCTGACGTGGATCGAGTAGGAGTCCCGTACTGAGGTTTCACATACGGATTGGTGACCCGCTGACCGCTAAGTGACGGCGCCGGAGGTGAGGACCTGTTGCCGTCAGACTTGCTGCTTGGCTGCGCCGGAGCTCGCTGGTGAGCGTGTAGATAGAGGCATATAGGAGCCAAGGGCTGCCGCTGATGTGCTTGCTTGGTGGCCGGAGGAGTGGGAGGCTGGAACTTGCAGTTGGACACGTGTTTCGCCTAACGGGCTTCTTCCTGCAGATGTAGACAGGTGGTCAGGCGTGAGCCCGTAGCCGGGACCGCCGGTTAGGACGGCCACAGCGGATGCTACTCTAACTCTTTTGAGTCCCTGAGGCAGATGGTAAACCCCTGCAGAGCTAGGCTTCACCTGTGGCCGCCGCGTCCGAAGGAGCGAGTTAGGCCCAGGTCTTATGAATTGACAAGGGGTAAACGATCGCCAAAGGGTACACAAGAGGACCGCTAACTACTGGGCCTAGCTGGGAGTTTGACCCCTGACTGCCGGCACCAGGCCAAACTGGGATGCGACCAAGTCGCAGGCACAAGTAAATGGGAAGAGGAGTCCCCAGCAGGCTACTCCCCAGGTACGGCGACTCCTCAAAACTAGGATGGAAATAGAGGACACTCCCTGCTTGAAAGATACTAGTAAAAGACAAATGAGAAAGAACCAGGGAACAAAAAGGATACAATAAAAGATGATAACAAGAATGTACCCACAGAAGGGCACGACCACGGTGGGCCACTGGAGATGGATGGAAGGGAAAGAGAATGAACCCACGGAGGGGCACGGCCACGGCGGGCCACTGGAGATGAAGAGTAAAGACCGAGGCTCCACTGGAGCACTTACGTGACCCACGAAAAGATGGAAATAGTGGGCCAAGCGCAGGCTCAGGCTGAAGCAGGTCTTCTGGCTGCAGGCAGGATACAGAACAGGACACTCCACGGAAGGCTGGGGGAAGCAGCCCCCGGAAGAACAAGGAACTGGACGAGGACTGTGGGCTAGTAAGCCCAGGAGACCGGAGTGCAGAGTGATCTGCTTAGCTGGGCAGAAAGCTTGTGGCTCACTAAGCTTACAGCTATAACCGGCGTCTGTGCCCAGCAGACGCCGGCTTTTTATTTGAATTTCGCGCCGCCTGACTGACGTCAGGCGCGCGCGTCATCTGGCGGAAGCTCGAGACGCCCTGAGTCAGAGAGAGGCTTTGGACACTGCCCGGCAACGTCCCTGGCCACGTCCCTGTATGCAGCATCCGCCGTCCGTCCGGGTGCACTACAACCCGGGCAGCGGCGTGCAACACCATCTCTGGTCGCTGATACAAAGGAGACACTGGGCAATATATTGCTTAGCAATATATTGCTGAGCAATATATCTCCCCCCGTGTGTACGGGGCTTAAGTATCCCTGTGCACTCTCTCCCTTGGAGGTTGACAAGGCCAAGAAGAGATCAGCAGCAAAACAGTGCTCCAGCATGGGGCAGAGGGGCCTAAAAATAACCACTTGCACATCTTATGGCTCTATGTTTGTGTTCAAAAGAAAATAAATTGAGTTTTAGAAAATGTATTTTACATTATGGATATGGTACTAAAGGTACAGTATAATAAGTAAAGTTTGCTACTTAGATTAAATGTGTGCCTTCATTCAAACGGGTATTATCCCTTTGAGTGCTAACTTCTTCTGTCTTTCTATACAAAGCCACAGTTTACAAGGGAAGATCATATTACTTATCCTACTGTATTTCGTTCGTCCACCCACCTATTTTTAGTATGTTAACTCTTATGAGCAGGGCCCTCCTTCCTCACGTACTCACCCTACCTCATTACCTCACCTGTGCTCCTGTCCTGTTCTTCCCTTCCTCTACTTCATCTTCAGTCTCCTTAACAATTTTGACACCTACTTCTGAACTGATGCTGATTTTAGTTCTACCAGCTATACCCCTATTTATACTGTATCTTTCAACACACCCTGTACGTTACCTTGTAATTTTAATTTTTTTTTGCTATGTACGGCGCTGCGGACACTTTGCAGCGCCTTATAAATAAACGTACTACTACTACTATTAAAACACAGCCAAGGTAACTAAAAAAAATCCAGGTAAATTTTTCTTAATTAAAATTTTTTTTATTTTTTTTTGCTGTATGCTCATAAGTATGTTCCAGTATAATTCCGAAATGACTGCAATTTACACAAAACTTGGTACACATATCAATTACAATCTTTGAACAAATACTGTGGGGGTAACAACCCCCCCCCCCCCCCCACACGGGTGAGTCAGCAGCACAGAGTATTTCAGCTGACCGTATAACTCCAGATTGGCTGGAGCAATTTACACAAAAGTTGGGGCCTTATTCTGATTGACATGCAAAGCTAAATCTCCCCACACACATGCAATGGACGTTTTGCATAACTATCCATTCACAGCTTGCGTATAGGGAAGAAATCATTCCACAACAGCTGTAGGGCCATGAGTTTGACACCACTGGTCTACACAATTGTACTTTGATTTTGATGTCTGAACTACAAATGTCATACATAATCTAGTACAGATACAAGCGAAAACACAACCAGGACTGTTATACCAGTACCAAGCCTGGTGACAAATTCAAGGAAAACCTTATTTTCATATGTTTCATACACAACATTATAGGTCCAGTCCAATCTTAGCATACATCAGCTAACACTGTTGTAGAAGGTACTTTTGGGAAATGAGGATGAAGACACATTTGGTACCAACAACTCACCACTGAAGTGCTGGTCTATGACTCACTGCCTTACATTCCTCCCTTGTTTAGTACCCAATTGTCACCAGACACCTAATTTGTCTGCTTGCTCACGGTCTTCTCCATCCTCATCATGAGGCAGATTGTGTTGCACACATACAGTATGTTATGCAGAAAACAGCAGCAGAACACAATTGTAGCCACCTTGGTGCTGCTTTACAACAAAAGGCCTCCTGACTTATCCAGACAGCAGAAGCAAGATTTTAGAATGTCAAAACATCTTTCTATCACTGATCGAGTAGCCTCCTGTGCATGCTGATAATTGTGTTCAGCATCTGAATCGGGCAGCAACAGTGGCGTAAAGAGCCAAGGCAAATATGGATACCCAGCATCACCTGAAAAACATTCAGATGAACCTTCATAAGGTTTTATCAATTATGCATCATAATGGATTCTGTCTAGACATGATTGTGGCAGTGATGCAGTAACTTACCCAGAAGCCACCCCTCTGGCATTAATTTGGTGTCAAATGTCCATGCCTCTGCCAGTGACATGTTGAAAACTACCTGTAGACAGAAAGTGCAACACAGCCAGGAGTTTGTGCAGGCCTGAGACAGTGCATGAGTGTCCTGTCCCAGGTTGTAGCTCCAGTCTGATGAGGTCATACAAATGGAGTATGCTATCATGATTGATCTGGAACACCGGTATGACCTCATCATTTGGCATTGCATTGAAGTTACAACACTTTCTAAATAAAATGAGGGATACAAAGCCTCTGCGGTACCTGCACAGCCTGCTGATCATGTTCAGTTTGCTGACCATGCAGTCTTCTTCTGTGCTGCTGGCAGTCTACCAGGTACAGTATCCCACGGCCTCAAGTACCAGGATATTGTGCTGCATAAAACTATGGTAGCTAAATTGCAGACAAGTGTGCTTGTGTGTGTGCTTAATGGCACACACTTGGCTGTTGAATGATTTGCTATTAGTTGCACAAAACATTCTGGTTGAAATTCGTATTTCCATACTAGAGCAAAATACATAGGAGATGTGAAATATGAATCAATAGTAAATTTGCCAATATCATTGAACCATATGGTGAATTAAGTCCGAGTTCTATCGATGATGTATTCATTCATATAGCCCCATTCGTATGAAGTTGCCAGTCATAAAACGTAAATTCGTACGAATTAAGCAGATAGTAAATTTGCAGATCACTGTGTTCCGGACATGACTTTGAGCGAATTGGTACGAATGATTAGTAGCCATGGATGATGGGGTGAACACCCATGGCTACTAATGATACACCGAAGCGGATCCTTCCACTGAGATACCCAAACCAGGTATTATTGGAGGACCAGTTAAGGATGTTATTCAGCTGACACCACTCTACAGGGCAATACGCAGTCACATTTGAGCTTGATTCCCATCGTGGGATTGATGGGAGACCCTAAAAAAAGACTGTCCTTTTGAACATTACCTCAATTGAAAACAGCACATATAGGTAGAGATGTGAGGTTCGCGAACGATCCGGTTCTTTTGAACGGATCCATCAAAAGAACGAGCGAGCCGCCGATCCCAAAATGGTGATCCGGATCGGTTTCGCTTAGCATTACATACAATACAATGCACATTGCATTGCTTGAGCTCAGCACTGCCCCCTTTGGCAGCTGAGATATTTTCTTCTAATTGGCTGCTTGTGCTGCTGCTGCTGCTGTGTCACGTGCAGATCTAGATTCTTCTGAATCTGGAAGCCCTGAGGGAGGTCTGGTGACTACACATCAACAGCAGACTAAGCAGAGCAGAGGCATTGGCACTGGCAGGCATTTCAAGATTGCTTCACCTGAGTTCACCAGTAGTATCACAGAAAGGTGTGTAGTAGAAGTATGAACACACAGACACACAGACACACAGACTTTAGTTAGGCAGTGCACATGTTTTTTTTTTTTTTTTACTAGATCTCTGTTTGCTGGGCTGTGTAGTACATTTAACTTTAATTTGGAGGGGGAGGGGGCCTTCTTTTAACTTTCATTTGGGGGGGGGGGGGGCTCGGCAATGAGCAAATTTAGTCTCCCTTGGCAACGAGCAAATTAATACCCCTTTTACACCGCTGCAAAACCCCGGGTCTTCAGCGGGTCAGACCCCTGTCAGCGGCAGTGTAAATGGGACACGCCGTGTCCCTTTATACGGGACTTCTACCCAGGTCCTGGGAACTGGATTGTTCGTCAGACAAGCGTTGGTCAGACAGTCACTAGGTCGACATGCAGAAAGGTCGACATGGGAAAAGGTTGACATGGGAAAAGGTAGACATGGACGTTAGGATGACATGAGGAAGGTCATAAGGTCGACATGGGGTTTTCGCTGTTTTTTGACCCGAATGTCAACACAGTTGACATGGACACAGTTGGAAGTGAGAATCGGACCCTCGCATCGCTCGCAATGCTTTGGGCACAGTGTCTCACTTCGCTCGCCACACTATTATAATCTCACTCCATGCCCTAGTGGAAGGTAGGGCATGAAATACCGCCTGTCGGCACATGTCGGCTCAAAAAACAGTGAAAATCCCCATGTCGACCTTATGACCTGTCGACCTTCCTCATGTTGACCTATAACCATGTCGATCTTGTTCCACGTCGACCTTTCAGCATGTCGATCTAGTGTTGTTGACCTAATGTCGACCTAGATCAGTCGACCAAACGACTATCTATGTTAAGTGCACCACCTAGGTCAGGGTTAGAGAACCTTTGGCCCCAGCTGTTGTTGGACTACACATCCCAGCATTCCCTGCAACAGTGTTATCATGGCCAAATAGCAAATTGTAGCAGGGCATGCTGGGATGTGTAGTCCAACAACAGCTGGAGGGCCAAAGGTTCCCCATCTCTGACCTACGACTTTGCTCTGTTTCTGGACTTCCCTCTTAACGAATGATTGCTATTACCTGTTCTAAACAGGTAAATGGGCAAGAAAGGTGTTTCCACACAGGTAATAACAATCAAACATTAAGAGGGAAGTCCAGAAACAGAGCATTGTGTCCCTCCTGGAAAGGGTCATGTTGGGAGGTATGGTACACTAACTCAAACCATAAATAACTGTCTTTTTTACACAAACTGATCCGTAGAGCCGCCCAAAGGATCTAGATCTTTTCAGTGACCGACCCGGGTCGAGCCGGGTCCGCGAAAAGATCCGTTTTGCCCATCTCTACATATAGGGCCATTGTAGGAACAGGATCTCCCATGAAGGAAAATAAGGGGAGACTATTCCCATATCCACGATTAAGCCATGAAAATTAGTTTCAAGTGACTATTTTTTTGTTTTAATTTTTAATGCATTGCTAAATTATAAAATGCATTTATTAATGTTTAAAACGTGTGTGATAATTGATTATCCCTCCAAAAGCGCAGTATACCCTTCTAAGGTTTTTTCTGTTTTGTTTATAAGCGATTAACTAACCCTAACACTGCTGCTAATTAGGAAGATAGCCCACCGCAGCGCCTGTTAAATATCCAATAGGGTATTTATTCTGCATTCTCTGATTTTTTAGCAATCTGCAATGTGGGACTGTGTCAAAAGCCTTAGAGAAGACATGTCTAGAGAAGATATATCTATGCCCCTTCATTGATCTATTACTTTAGTCACCCATTCAACAAAATCAATAATATGTGTTCGTCCACCAGTAAATACATGTTGTTTGGAATCCTGTAAATTGTTGGATTTGACTGTCCTTTTATTATCTTACATGATTACTCTCAATTTGTCTACTTTAATTCATTTTTACTGTACCTACTTTTTAGGTCTCCTCTCCAGGAGAAGCCTGAAGACGAGACATTGCAGGACTTCAGGGGGCGGGCTGGACTGTCTCATCATTAGGTCTTCCTCCAATATGAGTATACACCTGCAATTTGCAGGTCCATGGTGCAGGGGTGGAGCTAAATTAGATAACTCAGTCATTTAGCCCCACCACTTTTCACAGACCCCAGGATTATGGTGATTATCACAAAATCCAGCCCACTTTATTAGGAAGCCGGCAGGACGTGGGAAAACCGACTACTCCTTCGGAGCTGTGGGTCACTACACTAAAAAAACAGTCTACTGCAGTTTCCAGGAGGGTAGGCAAGTATGCTCTAATTACATGAAATAAAGTCAACATATTCCTACTGTATATAAACAAACATTATTTACTTATTTCAAAACAACACAGTATCTTTCTAGACTACTTTTTTTATTAAAATTACATTTTAGTCTATTTATTAACCTGAATTACATCTGTCTGGCACATGAGACATACGGCATATGCATATGAATTGTTTTACTTTAGCAAATATAATGACGATAAGGTCCTGGGAGGTTCTGCTCTTCATCAAAATACAAGATGTTATTACGTGAATTTTTTTTCCCCTAGTACTGGGATCAATATAACCTCAATCTTAATGAATACAACATGAGTTGTTTCTTCTGTTTTACTGTAGTTGTAACTGGATGTAATATATTAAACAATAATGAAAACAATGGCTTGTTTGAATGATGTCCCAAGTTTCATTATAATATCCAAACCACACAGATGTCTGCAACAAATTATCCAGCTGACTGGCTGTCAAAGTACAGCATGTTAATCATTTTTGTCTCCGTAGACAGAATTTAAGGCCTACAAGTAAAAATGCAACTATATTTTGTTTCCTATGCATATTGACTGTCATGGGTGGATTTAGTGGGGGAGGGGCTGCCCCAGCAGGGCCATAGTTAATGTGGGGCTAGGGCAGGAGGTCACACAATCGACAGCCAGGTGCAGCAGCAGCCAACAGCAGCGTACTGCCGCTACCAGGGCTTAATATGTCGCCACCGGACTCAGGCGCTGAATTTCTCTTCTCAGCCTCCCTTCCAGTGACACAGTGTGGGTGACATCATGACACCGACGCCATCCACCCATGCAACTGATGCGTAGGGCAGAGCCACCGGGCAGAGAACGGGGCAAGCCGCAGGCAGGCAGCCACAGCAGTGGTGCAGGAAAGGAGAGAGGCAGGAGCTGGGAGCTGCAGCACTGGCTAGCAGCGCACAGGGAGTATGGCTGAGGATGGCAACTTTATAACCTATATTGGGGGGAGAGCTCAGCAGAATGAGTGTGGCCAGATAGATTGAGTTTCCCTGCCATTGATATTACTGCTGGGAGGATTTGGGGAGGAAGGAGATCTGCTGCTGCTGATAATGATGCTGGGATGGGGACTCTGTCAACAGCAGGAAGGATCCTGCCTGCCATGAGCCTTCTACTTCAAACTTCCCACCTGCAGCTCAGAGCGGAGGCATAGCCAGGGAGCAGTACTCAGGTCTCCAATGTGTGCTTGTATTAGCGTTCCCTCTGCTCAGCATGTATCAAGTTACCGTCCATGGAGAGATCAAGTATTCCAGTGCTGGCCGGCAGTCGTGTCAGTAGGTAGCCAAGAAGCACCCATTGGAGATCGGAGGAGAGACACAGCTTGTTTAAAAACCTAAAAGGCATTCCAGCCTGTGATTTATTGGAGGAGACCATGCACTCCCGGGAGTGGTAACTATAACCCTTTTGCGTCATATGAAAAATAACAAACTAACACTATTCTTAAAAACTGAACTTTACCACTAAACTACTACTAACTTATTAACTCCCTGAATGTTGGATGTTTCTATGGATCAGTACTGTGCTTGACTGAACTATGGCACCGCAAACATTGAGATAAGATTAGCAGCTTTAATATCTGCATAGCACTTTTGCAGAGAACAAGTAATCCCTGATATGGCCAAGTTTTAATATTAGGATTAATATGTTAGCTGTATTTCAATGTATGTATGTCTGAATTTTTATAATATATGTTTTTTTTTGTCTAATATACCAGCCGGTAACTATGTGTGTGTGTATAGTTGAGGAACTTCCTCTCTCTTTTTTATGGATTAGAAAAAAGATTATTTGTCTTTGAATTTTGATTGTCTTTAATTAAGTTAATTCTATGGAGCACTCATAGCGCAGCCTATAATTTTACACCAGTCCCCTTTTTTCATGTAGCCACTCCTCTATTTTCATATGACCATGCCCCCTCACGGCACATGGCCACACCCTCTTTTGACTCGCGCACATGTGGCGTGCACTATTGCTACCACTAAGGAATACTTTCTACTTGCGGCACTTGGTACAAATCTCTTTTGAGGTGACAACCATGTTTTATTCGGCTATACACTCTTTTCTAAAAAAGTTCTCACACAACGGCACGCCCTTTATTAATTGTGGCACCCCCTTTCATTTTTTCCTGGATCCGCCCCCTTAACTGTCATGTAGGACACCAAGAATTCTGAAGAGCAGACTTCTCAAAAGGTCTCATCTGTATCTCTTATCAGACTTGCCTATCCCTATGGCTGCTGAGACATGTTGGACTTAGGGGGTAACTCAGACCTGATTGCTGGGCTGTCAGCTTTCAGAGCCCAGAGATCAAGGAAACTCTGTCCAACCACCACTGCTACGTTTGCAACCCCCCCACCCATTTGCATGGCTGCGAATGCGATCGCAGCTGTGCGAATGAGGGGGAAATTATGCAAATCCACTCACATTCAATGGTTTCCCCACTCATTGCAGTAAGTCTTGACTTACTCATCGCTGTGATGGCCGTTCGGAGGAGGCCGCAGCGGACGGCAGTGGCCCTCTCTCCCAATGGCTGGGAAATGACTGAGTTTTCCAGGACACTCACGGAAAATGCTGCGTTCCAGCCCTCAAACACCCACAGGGTGTCAAGCATCCTGCAGGCTGCCTGTGATGGCTCATACTGTGCCCATGCACTGTCATTCAATAATTTGCAGGGCTGTATTTTCGCAGCCCTGTATCCCAACCTGAATCGGGCCCTTAGTGATTTTCTATTTACTATTGGACAGGGATAAAAGCATTAACCTCCAAATCATAGTAACATCATAAAAAATGCCTGTCAGTTTTTAAAAAAACAGATGACCTACAATATCAATTCATGTAATACTGTATGGGCCTTATTCTGGTTCGGTCGGTGAAACGCACGTACGATCCGTTTCACCGTTCGTTTCCCGTACGAGGACGGTGAGCAAAATTCCGCCCACAAAACATCCGCATACGTAGGTCACAAACGCCGACAAAGGGGAGTGGCATACACTTGAGCGTACGCCACTGTGCACGGACGGATCTCCTCTTAGACACCGATAACTGGTGTACAACAGAGCGTTCGCCACCGTTTACGAACATCTCTCGTCCGTTTTCCCACCGACATCTTGCGTATATCTGAGCGTACGCCACAGTGCATTGACGGGTCTCGCTTTTTTTCAATGGAAAACTCAGCGTGTGTTACCGATCGTGAGAGTGAGCGTACGTCCGTGCACGGTAGCATACCCTTCACATATATGGACCTGCTAATCTAGCCTTTCAACTATAATTAAGACAATTAATTAATTATTCTAATTGTTATTCAATTATTGTTTTCTGTTACCTCAATTGTCTACCTTAATGAACACCCTAATAAAACAACATTTTAACCCTCATTACATGTATATTTATTATGTTCTAATGTGGCATTTTAATCACTATCTATGTGTCCCCACATTGCTTTTATTTTTACAAAAAGTTATGTTTGTGTTAGAGTGAAAAAGTTGCCACATGTCAAATTCTGTAAATTGAGTGTTCTGCTGTTTAAAGTATATAAAAACACTTACTGAATGTGTGGAAATGGTTATAAACATCAATACCTTGCCATATATAAGCAGGTCTTAAAATGAATCTTACCTACAATTAAACCAACCTTTACATGTAGAGAAGTGTAGAAAGATATGCTTCCAATGTGTTTGAGTGCTGTGTGTGGCTTGCAGGTAGTGAAATAATGGTTGTGACTAAATAGGCTGCAGCATTGCTTATTACATTCAGGTGTAGTAATTTGAGTAGTAATCAGCGTTAATTAGCAGACCCAGGCGTCCGCTCTCATACGGTATCTCAGGGTTGCCGACCCTCCCGGAATTTGCGGGAGTCTCCCGAAAATCGGGTCCTTCCTCCCGGCCCCCGGAAGGGTGGGCAACCCTCCCGGAATCAGGGGGACCCCCACTGAGCCCCCCGATCGCAGCATTTATATGCCGCAATCCGCGGGTCTCAGGGGAGGGGGCGGAGCTAAAACGGCACAATCGTGACGTTTTAGCCCCACCCCCTCCATGGATAAAAGTTATTTCGGCTATTTGTCGTAATGGGGGCGGGGCTTAATGACGTCACAGTTAAGCCCCGCCCCCAAAACGCGTAATGCAAGATTCCTCTCCGGGCTTCTCCCGGAGAGGATTTTTTTAAAGTCGGCAACCCTGCGGTATCTCTAGGGGTGGTCTGGAGGTATCGTTGGCGTCTGCCTGTTTTCTGGCCGAAATGCACGGCTCGTTCGCCGATCGAGCGGTTGTAGCACCGAACATTTTTGGTGCACACCTCCGTGTACGCCCATGTTTACGCCCAGTTTTCCTAATTATTTCAGCCGCTCCCCTCAAAACGCCCCTATGCCACCCACAATGACCGTACTCTTGCGGACAGGTTTTTTCGCACGGAAAGACCCATCCGTGAGCTGTGTGAAGTCGGCGCGCCTGCGCATTGCGAAAGCTATGCATGCGCAGAACAAAAAAAACCCCGATCCGCCTGTTTACAGTCCCACCGTAGCAAGCAGAATAACCCCCTATGTTATTAACAAAAGAATACATTACAACATTGCACACTGTCAGCGGTTTCCTGCAGTGACCTTCCTAAGAAACAGTGCAAATTAAACATTTGTTTTACTACTGTAGTTTGGATGTTATAATTAACAGTAAATGTGCAGAAAAGGAATCGGTACATCTATCAGAATGAACTAAGGTCTACAGTCATTAGGTCGACCCCACTAGGTCGACTGGCGGGAAGGTCGACCTGACTTAAGGTCGACATGTGCCAAGGTCGACATGACTTAAGGTCGAATTTGCATAAAGGTCGACATGAGGAAGGTCGACTGGTCATAAGGTCGACATGGGTTTTTCACTGGTTTTTGATCCGAATGTCGACACAGTCGACATGGACACAGTTGGCAATGAGAATCGGACCCTCGCATCGCTCGCTTCGCTCGCGATGCTTCGAGCACGGTGGCTCGCTTCGCTCGTCACAGCTTTAATAACCTGCTCCACGCCCTAGTGGATGGTAGGGCATGAAATACTGGCTGTCGGCACATGTCGGCTCAAAAAACAGTGAAAAACCCCATGTCGACCTTATGACCAGTCAACCTTCCTCATGTCGACCTTTATGCAAATTCGACCTTAAGTCATGTCGACCTTGGCCCATGTCGACCTTAAGTCAGGTCGACCTTCCTGCCAGTCGACCTAGTGGGGTCGACCTAATGACTGTAGACCTAAGTTCATTCTAATAGATGACCGCTTCCCGTAGAAAAATAGTTATTGACTTTACTAAATAAATCAGTTTATTTTGTTATGGAAGTGAGAACCCAGGCCTAGGTCTGCTGGAGGGGCGCAATGTTGCCACCATTACCTGGCAGCAGCAGCTATAGCATCGTAAAATATGATTTTGTATGTTCATTTTAGCCCTCCTGTGATATAGCTCACTATATTGCCCAGAGTGTATGCCATGCCCAAAGGCCATTGTACGCTCCTGTGTGCCGCTAATACCCCCCTCCATTGTCTGTGCATCTACAGATGAGGGCAATGCTGTAGAAAGCAGCATTGCCACCCCCTCATGCTCCCCCCCCCTCCACCCCTGCTATCACCTGCCGGCATCAGCAATTGTGTGTGCAGGACTACATACTATAAATATATAAAAAGGTTTACAGAGCAGTACAATTAATTAGGGATGAGCGAGTTAGGATTAGGGGAACCTCTGAGCCAGCACGGGATTTCCTGCCCAGGCTCCAAGCGCTGGTCTCGGGAACTTGCAAGATCCTGCCATTGGATCTTTCAAGATCCGGACCCTATATATATATATATATATATATATATATATATATATATATATATATATATATATAGTGGAAGTATGGCAGGCACCGCCTATATAAGCTTGATATCTTGTATTTGCACTTTTTTTTTGCACCTTGAAAAAGGGGCTAGTCCCCGAAACGTTGGAGTTAGTTTTTTGCACCAATAAAAAATCCTAAGGAGTGCCGCCGTCTGCCTTCCATACTTCCACTATCCATGTGACCCGGAGGGCACCCAGGTACTTTCATCAGAGCGTTGGAGTGCCGACTCGCCAACAAAATCTCTCTCTCTCTCTCTCTCTCTCTCTATATATATATATATATAAATATATACATATATATATATATATATATATATATGCGGGTGGGTGGCGCCATTTCCTCACTCCAGCTTAGAAGAGGGGAGAGGAAGGGTGGCCTGTGCAGTGCTGTGGTGTGATGTCGTGACTTGTGTCAAGTCCTGCTGAGTCCAGTCCAGTGATACTGCTGCCGTTAAAGTCCAGTCCAGTGAGTCTGCTGTATAAGTCCAGTCCTGAGATACTGCCTTTAAAGCCCAGTAATACTGCTGCAGTTCCAGTCTAGTGATAGTACTGTATAAATCCAGTTTAGTGATACTGCCGTTAAAGTCCAGTCCAGTGATACTGCTATAGTTCCAGTCCATTGATAGTGCTATATGAGTCCAGCCCAGTGGTACTGCCGTTAAATTCCCATGATACTGCAGTTAAAGTCCGGTGTTACTGCTGTTAAAATCCAGTGATACTTCTGTTAAAGTCCAATGATACTGCTGCGGTTCCACTCTAGTGATAGTACTGTATAAGTCCAGTCCAGTGGTACTGCCACTAAAGTTCAGTCCAGTGATACTGCTGCATAAGTTTAGTCCAGTGGTACTACCGTTAAAGTCCAGTGGTACTGCCGTTAAAGTCCATTGGCACTGCAGTAAAGTCCAGTGATACTGCAGTTAATTTGCAGTCCAGTGATACTGCTGCATAAGTCCAGTTCAGTGGTACTGCCAGTAAAGTCCAGTGGTATTGATGTGAAAGTCCAGTGGTACTGACGTGAAAGTCCATTGATACTGCTGTTAAAGTCCATTGGTACTGCCACTAAAGTCCAGTGATACTTCCAATAAAGTATGGAGGTACTGCCAATAAAGTCCAGTTGTACTGCCATTAAAGTCCTGTGGTACTGCCTTTAAAGTCCAGTGATGCTGCCGTTAATGTCCTGTGGTACTGTTGTTAAAGGCCAGTGATACTTTTGTTAAAATTCAGTGGTACTGCCGTTAAAGTCCAGTGGTACTGCTGTTAAACTTCAGTAGTACTGCCAATAAAGTCCAGTCCAGAGATTCTGCTGCATACATCCAATCCAGTTGTGGTGCCATTAAAGTTAAGTGAGGATGAGGACAGAGTATGACAGCAGTCATCCTATGGCAAAGCAGATAAATCAGGCCTTGACAGCTACTGTATGTTGGTGTTAGAAATGCATCCAGTGTTCACCATTTGTGGAGTGGGATTTAGATGATTCATGGAGGTATTGTGATTCCATTTCATTAGGCATGCAATACCCAGGATGTACAGAGACGTCCGAAAAAGTGTCCTCAGCGCCCTGAAAATGCGGTTGTACCCACTGTCAACTTAATCATGGAGACAAGTGGTAAAGGGCAAACTAAGGACTATATGACTGCGACAGCCCACTAGGTAGATGCATCGCCTTCTGCAGCAACAGCAGCAGCATCTCCGTAACACCAGCTTGTTCCAAGGCAGGCTACACTGTGTATTACCAGTTTTACTAAGAGGCACAATGCCAACAATCTCTTAGAAAAACTGAAGGAAATCATTGCTCAATGGCTTACTCCACCAGGGACTCTCCTGGGGATTTGAGGTATTGGACAATGTCAGTGTTACCCGTCAGTGGCGGCGGCGGGCAGGAAGGACAGCAGCAGCCTTCAGTGCCATCCGCCTGCCTCCATTTGCAGTTCCCCGGTAGGTGGAGCGGCGGCAGCAGGGCTTCTTTTGGCAAGGATGGAGACAGTCCCCAGCTGGGCTGGACCTGGCTCAGGTGATTGGACACCTGAGGCCTTTTAAGGGATACAGGCTATCACAGACCTGCCGCTGATAGCGTATATTTTGAGCTCACTCACCTGCCTCTCTGCTGGTTCCTCTTACCCTGGTTCCTTCTGCTGGCCTGCTCCTGCTTCCAGTAGAGCTGCTGTTGGTCAGTCCGGATCCTTATCTTCTGGGTTTACTGGCGCAAGAAAGAGGGGGTTTGCAGGTGCACTAAAGGTTTACTGGTCGTACAGTTCCAGTACCGTAAGTGGAGCCATTGGTTTCCACTATTCTTCGGCTACTTCTGTTGGACAGAAGTGCCCCCATTTCTGTACCATCTTACTCCTTCCCTGGTAGGTGGTTCAGGTTGTGCTTTAAGCACATAGACCCGTATTGGGTCCATACTTGTGTTTGGTACCTTTGGTATCATTTTGTGTGGTTTGCTCTTTGTGTGGTATTATTACTTTTATGCTTGCGATTTAGTCAACTATTGTATGTGACGAGGTCGCTTGTTTCGGCTATCAGATCCCAGATATTGGCTCAGGAGCCATAAGTTAGTGCCCTCCCCAGTCAGGCCCTTGTTAGTCAGTATTTTACCTTTTGACTGTTCCCTAAGGATCTCTGGTACTTTGTCCCATCGTAAGACCTAATGGCACCGGAGTTGGGGTGGATCTAATCTACCCCTCCAAACATAGCTATTAGAGGTGAAGCCGTAGCATCTGTAAGTACTAGTCACCCTCTGGGACGGATAACAGAGGCAGAGTAGGACTTGCTGAGGCCATTCTAAACAGTGGTCATGGCTGTTGGATTAACACCCAGATTCATAACAGTCAGTAACATTGTGCAGGCATTACATATGGGCAAATTCCAATATGTGCCATGTTTCGCCCACACAATAAATTTGGTAGTGCAGCTTTTCCTAAAAAGTGGCAATGGTGTGCAGGAGATGCTTACAATGGGCTGCAAAATTGTAAGATATTTTTACCGTTCTGTAAACTGCCTGCAGAAGGACTGGAGTGCCATCAAACCCTCCTGAACCTGCCCTGCCATCACTTCAAACAAGAGGTTGTGACGGGGTGCAACTCCACCCTCTATATGCTGCAGAAGATGGAGGATCAGCAAAAGGCCATTAAAGCCTACCCCTTCACCTATGACATAGGCACAGGAGTGGAGATGCACCTGACTCAAGCGCAGTGGAGAATGATTCCTGTGTTGTGCATGGTTTTTCAGCCATTTGAACTTGCCACACATGAAGTCAGTTCTGACACTGCCACCATGGGTCAGGTCATTGCCCTGACCAGGTTGTTGCAGAAGCAGCAGGAGAAAGTGAAGGAGGAGTTTAAGAGTGGGGATTCCGCAAAGCATGTAGGTCTTGAGGAAGAAGACCTTTATACGCTTTGCCAGGATACAAGGGTGGTCAGTCTATTAAAGTCATAGATTTTGGCCACCATGCTCGATCCTCGGTTTAAAGCATATGTTGTGTCCAGTGGACACAATTCTACAATGGTGTAAAGACCTGCTGGTTGGGAGATTGTCATCTGAAGCAGACCATGACACAGCAACAGCTCCTCCTCAAATTTCCTATCTGACCTGCTGGCGGTGATGCAGGGCAGGCAGAAGCAAGTTTGGACATCTGGTTCCGGGCGGAAGGACCTTCCAACATTTGCTGACATGTCTACTGTCACTGCATATGATGCTGTCACCATTAAAAAATTAAAGAGTTTTCAGTGCAGCCTGGAACCTAGTCAGCGATCGGCATAGGAGGTTGCCTCCACAAAATGTGGAGAAGATGATGTTCATCAAAATGAATTATCAATTCTTTATCGAAGACCAGCATTTGCCTCTAGATGCAGAGGGACCTGTGATTGTGGAGTCCAGTGGGGATAAATTGTTAATCTGTGAGGATGAGAAAGTACACACTAAAGGGGGTGAGGAATCAGAGGATGAGGAGGACATCTTGCGTCTGCAGAGCCAGTTTGTACAGGGGGAGATGAACTGCTTCTTTTCTTTTTTTGTGGGGGCCCAAACAAACCAATCATTTCAGCCACAGTTGTGTGGCAGATCCTGTCGCTGAAATGATTGGTTTGTTAAAGACAGTGTGCTTGTCCTATTTATGCGTCGGAGGGCCCAAGGACAATTCCACCTTGCACCTCTTTTTTTGGCATTATGTGCTCTTTGGGGTTTATTTTTTCAAACTGCCATCCTTATTTTTTCAAACTGCCATCCTATCTGCCTTCGCAGTGCCGCTCCTTGATTTGCCACGTGTTTGTCCCACCACTTGTGTCGCTTAGCATAGTCATCCATCTACCTCGGTGCAACCTTTTGGCCTAAAAACAACATTGTGTGGTGTGAGGTGTTCAGGATAGCCTGGAAATGAGTGGAAATTAATGTTATTGAGGTTAATAAGTAGTGTCAGAGCAAAGAAAAAAAAAAATTCAGTGATTTTAGCAATTTTTATGGTTTAGTAAAAAAACAAAAAAATCCAGATCTAAAACACAAAACATGGCCGGAGATACAGGCCCAAAACACAAAACATGAAAAGGGCCCAATGCACACCCCTACAATTAAATTTTTTTAACATTCATAATATATAAGAAAGCGGTTGCTGTATATACAGCATTAAGATGATTTGCATAATGCTGTATTGTAGGTATTTGTATTACCGTATTTTTCGGACTATAAGGCGCACCTAACAGCCTTAAATTTTCATCAAAATAGGCCGTGCGCCTTATAATCAGGTGCGCCTTATGTGTGCACTGAGTTTGACTGTCTGACCATTTCCTGCTGACACTGGGACGTAATACGTACACTACGTATTACGTACACTGCAATGACCCCAGACAATGGCACCAGTGAAGTGACATGCTGTTTTAGCATGCGCCTTATAATACGGTGCGCCTTATGTATGGGTCAAATACAGAAATAGACCCATAATTGAGACTGTGCCTTATAGTCCGGTGCGCCTTATAGTGCAGAAAATACGGTACTTCTTTTTGATTGCTGTGCTGCTAATTTCCTCTGGCAACATATCATTATGTACTATAAATATATTGCTAACTATCCAATGGCAACATATGATAATGTAAATCTATTTTGGAGCACAGGTGTTGCAAGCTCCCTGAATTCCAGAGCACAAGTTAATATGCAGCGGTCACAATTGCATTTAAGCAAATTGATTAATTTGCAGCTGTTAAGTAAAATTATTAATTTCCAGATAGGCTTTGTAGATTCATTCCTTTGTACTCTTGGTTCTGCTGTCTACATCTTTGTCCTCCCTGTATCAGATCACATGGAATGTCTACAGCTAGCAGATAATGCACTGAATGTTTATGGTGAATGGTAACAGTAACTTATTAACTATCATTTAGAATTTGTCACTTTGATCTCAGGAACTCTTCTACCCAACTTAAATGTAGTGAGTCAGTAAAATGTAACTTCATGTGAAACTTCTTTGAACTAGTTTTACTCTAGGAAAATGTATGTAGAATGCAATTTGGTAAAAAAAAAAATACTTTCTTACTTGCTGTACATTTGCTTCTAAATCTTTAAATATTCTTTCATTTAGTGTCAGTTTGACATTTTTATGAAGCAAGAAGTGTGTAGCCTCCTTTTGAAATCTGACATTTTGTGTCTGTAGCGTTAGTTCTTGACCAGTGGGTTATCTAAGGATAGGTTTAAACTGCATTTTTATATTTTCGCATTTATCACTTTTAAATTTGCCATGCTACCACTAGATGGCACTACCGCATATTATATACAGTATACTGTATGTGTACAGCCTTCCAAAACGATTTTTTTCATAATTCATGTATATACTGTATATATATATTTTTTCTTTTACTGTAGGCTGCATTGATTTAAAACTTAAGTGAACACTGTATAAACAATTTTAAAGAACAGAGCTGTAAGTGTTCAGAACTTTGAAAACAATGGCATATAAGTAAGAAATAACCATGTGTTTTCCTTTAGGAAATATCAGTGATTTCAATAAGTTTGTCTTTTAAAAATCTGTAAATGGCCATGTTAACCATTTTATATTCAATTTTCAGATTAGATTCTGCCAAACAGCTTCACAAAAGTATTTAAGCATTAAAGCTAATTTAATATATATTATGTTACTGTGGTAAAATAGCAAACTTAAATGTTATTTTGTTACACTGTAGTTTAATGTGACACATAATTCTCAGTTCTAATATGTATATTTACTGCAGTTTTATAGATGTGGGCATGTCGCTCTTAAGCTGCCCATACACCTACAGATTTATCTTCAGATTTGGCTGGTTGGAACAAAAACATGGTTATGGTTGTGGGCAAATGATAGTTGACCATTTGCTTGGAAATGCTGGAAAACTGACATTCAGATAGTACCAGGTGTTTATTCCAACCAGCCAGATCTGAAGATAAATCTGTAGGTGTATGGTCACCTTTAGCAAACAATCAGATAAGACTTATCTAACACCTTCTGGAAGATAATAGTTAGAATTTGATTGGATGCTAGAGGCAATTGGGGAAATTTATTAAGATGGGAGTTCTATTTCTGATGGGATGTTGCTATGGGCAACCAATCAGATACTATTATCTTTTAGAAGATGCTAAATAAAAAGAGGATTCTGATTGGTTGCCCATAGCAACATCCCATGTAAAATAGAACTCTGAACTTTCTCCCATTATTTCCACTTATATAAACCCTCACTTTAGTAAATATACTTATGAGAGTGGTACTATCATAAACAGTGTGTCTGTGGCAATACAAATGTGACTCATCATGATTCCACCTGAAACCTGTAACTTACAATACTAAGGAGCAAATGTATTATACTCACATATAGCACCACTCGGATCCCGGCTCGGAATAGTGAGGATCTGGGAAATCCGAGCCTGCACATCTAATATATATATATATATATATATATATATATATATATATATATATATACAATTTTTCAAATGAAGTAGGCACTCACCAGCACTGAGAGTTGTGCAAAAAATGCAGATAAAGTTTTATTCCATCAAGTCATCAGTAATAGTCGATGTTTCGGCCCACCACAGGGGCCTTTGTCAAGACAGCAGTATCTGGATACAGCAAGAGACAGAGTAACATAATATATAATATATATATATATATATAGAGAGAGAGAGAGAGAGAGAGAGAGAGAGAGAGACGATTTTCACTGTAGCAATGATGACAGGAGGCGGCACTCTCAAAGGCTTAGAAGCAGAAACTTCAAATAGGACCAGCCACACAAAATCCACTCACCCATTGGTTCTTACCCCTGATGAAGTCTTAGAGACGAAACGCGTCGGGTTTCTTCACCAATAAAATAACTATTTACCCAGAGATGGACTGAGCTTATTCATTGGCAACATCCTCAAATACAAGAACACTATTTCAGAAATGTGTATTCTGTTTTGAAATTGTAATGTTATATTGGGAGGTACAGTTTCTATACTAGGTAGCGCACCCCAATCACCCCCCACTTTCCTCATATATATATATATATTTATATATTTATTTCTCCCCAACAGTGGTACAGCGCCCAAATAATTTCAATAGTCCACACGTTCCATCAGAATCCAAAGAATTAATAAAGTGTTGAGTTTCCAATAATGTGTTTTATTTCGCTCTTCAATAGTAGTATGACAAAAATCCCTACTATTGAAGAGCAAAATAAAACACATTATTGAAACTCAACACTTTATTAATTATTTGTATTCTGATGGAACGTGTGGACTATTGAAATTATTTGGGCGCTGTACCACTGTTGGGGAGCAATTTGTGGGTATTGTTTCCTAGCCATCTGGAAACCTTGTGGTTAAGCAGCCTAAATTTTGTTATATACAATTGTGTTATTTGTAAATAGTTATATTTGGGAAATACGACATATAAGCGCGCGAGAAGTATTGGGATATTTATATATCTATACATATATATATATATATATATATATAGATATATAGATAGAGAGAGAGAGAGAGAGAGAGAGAGAGAGAGAAAGAAAAGGGAATGTAGGGCGCCACTTGTGTCCTGAACTAATTAACACCCTGATAATTGGGTTTGAGTAAAAGAAAAAAGAGAATAATGCAGGTATACCTTTTAAAAAGGGTGTCAGCTAACCTCTAAGAATAAACTCCTTGGTAAGGGGTGTAACATAAAGAATACAATGGATTGGATAGAGGTGTAAGTGACTACAAATACCTGTATAAAGTACAGTACTAGACGTGTTTCTTTTTAAAACATATAAGAATTTATTTTATATATATAAAAAATGCACAATAGCACTATTATAAGAACAAACAGTATGAGAAAAAATTACATAGAAAAAACAGTAATATGAAAAATGCGAGTCTTTATAAAAATGCCTACAGTACATATGATATCGCTAAAAAAAGGGGGAAATAAAAAACGTTTTTAGATGGAATATAAAAACATGACTTATCTATTAGGAGGAGTCAGCAGGCAGTTTCCAATGCATTTCGTCAGACCCTCCTGAACTTCAAGCAAGAGGTTGTGATGGGGTGGAACTCCACCCTCTATATGCTGCAGAGGATGGAGGATCAGCAAAAGGCCATTCAAGCCTACACGGCCACCTACGACATAGGCAGAGGAGCGGGGCTGCACCTGCCTCAAGCGCAGTGGAGGCTGATTTCCATGTTGTGCAAGGTTCTCCAGCCGTTTAAACTAACCACACCTGAAGTCAGTTCCGACACTGCCAGCATTAGTCAGGTGATTCCACTGATCAGGCTGTTGCAGAAGCAGCTGGAGAAAGTGAAGGAGGAACTAAAGTGTAGCGAGTCCGCAAAGCATGTCTCTTGTGGATGAAGCCCTCCATACGATTTGCCAGGATACGAGGGTGGTCAGTCTGTTAAAGTCAGAGCAATACATTCTGGCCACCGTGCTCGATCCACGGTTTAAGCTTATGTTGTGTCTCTGTTTCTGGTGGACACAAGTCTCCTGCTGGTCAGGAGATTGTCATCTGAAGGGGACCATGACAAAGCCCCAGCTCCTCCTTTATTTTCTCCCACACCTGTGCCTGCGAGGAAACATCCACGATTTCCCACATAACCCACTGGCGAGGATGCAGGGCAGGCAGGAGGGAGTTTGGACATCTGATCCGGACTAAAGGACCTGGCAACAATTGGCATGTCTACTGTCGGTGCATTGGATGCTGTCACCATTGAAAAAATGGTGTAGGATTACTTTGGTGACAGCATCCAAGTAGACATGTCAGACACTCCTTACCTGTACTGGCAGGAAAAAAAGGCAGTTTAGAAGCCCCTGTACAAACTGGCTCTATTTTACATGAGTTGTCCCCCCTCCAGTGTGTACTCCGAAAGAGTTTTTAGTGCAGCGGGGAACCTGGTCAGTGAGCGGCGAAGGAGGTTGCTTCTGCAAAATGTGGAGAAGATTATGTTTATAAAAATGAATTATGAATTATTCAATGAAGTCCAGGAATTGCCTCCATAGATTATAGCGGGGCCTGTGATTGTGCAGTCCAGCGGGGATGAAATGATAATCTGTGAGGATGAGGAAGTACACACTGAAGGGGGTGAGGAATCAGAGGAGGAGGAGGATGACGAGTGACAATGATATCTTGTCGCTGTAGAGCCAGTTTATACAGGGGTATATTATGAATTGTTTTTTTGTGTGGGGGGCCCAAACAAACCAATCATTTCAGCCACAGTTTTGTAGGCCCTGTCACTGAAATGTTTGGTTTGTTAAAGTGTGCATGTCCTATTTTCACAACATAAGGGTGGGTGGGAGGGCCCAGGACAATTCCATCTTGCATCCCCATTCATTAATCCTACTGCTGAGATTCATTCATATGTGGGACTTGTCTTTCAACGCATACAACTGTTTGCATTCCACTAATGAGAGTAATTGATTGCTGCACCAATCGCCCACTGCTCCTCAGCTGGTAAGCCATTCTGCAGTGTCGTTAATGTAGGCACTGTACCATTATCACAGATAACTGATACATGACTGTGTCACTGTAATGCAGATGGTATTCCCTATATTATTCCGGGAGTCCGACGCTGCCACTCTCACCCTGCATTATTCTGGGAGTCCGCCACTGGCGCTCTCACCCTGCATTATACCGGGAGTCTGCCACTGCCGCTCTTACCCTGCATTAATCTGGGAGTCCGCCACTGCCGCTCTCACCCTGCATTATTAAAAAAAAAGGTAAAAAACCCCGTAATGTTGTGTCCAGGACAAACCATGTTGCCATGCAAGGGGAGCAAATACATTTATATTGTTTTTCTGAAGGGTAAATAATGGCTGCTTTTCTTGTAGCCCCCAGATACAGTACACACAGCTTTATTTTTACACTGCAATTTATGTTTTACTTTGAACACACCCCACCCAAATCTAATTGTTTCTGCACATATTATATCTGCCCCACTTACAGTACAACATGGTTTTAGAGGGGTCCTGTTAAGCAGGAGAGGGCTTCTTGCATAGAAAGGCTGGATGTCATATAGGGAGTACAGCAATTACTAGTCCCAAAAATGTTTAAATGTTATTTGTAGGAGTGGGCCTGGCTATAGTGGAAACTGATCTGGTGATCAGTATTCATAGCACATGATGCACTGGGTATGGAGGTAACTTATGGGTAATTGTTTCCTAGCACTGCGCCCATCGCATACCATACTTAGTGGTGTGCGATGCGATATTCATGTTAAATGAACAGGAGTGCTTGTACAATGAAATATAGCATTGCATGCCAGCAAAAGGCATGCGATGCAATGTCATTTTTAATTGTACAAGCACCCTAATGGGTGCTTACAATGTTAAATGCACCCCCATTGTCAACGCCACCCCCACTATCAACGCCAACCCGAGGGGCGGCGGTACGTGTCCTCCAACCTTTTCATACCCCCACTATCCACATCGGCGTGGAGTTGATTTTAGGTAGTGTGGTGAGCGCAGCGAGCCACCAAACCCGAAGCATGGCGAGGGGACGCGTAATACGAGTCCAAAGCGTGGCGAGGGGATGCGGAATACATGAAAAGTAATCCATGTCCCCACGCGGGGCTCGCTGCACTCACCACGCTAAAATCAACTCCACGCCGACGTGGATAGTGGGGGTATGAAAAGGTCGGATGACGAGTACTGCCGCCCCTTGCGGGCTTGCTGCGCTCGCCACGCTTCGGGTTGGCATTGATAGTGGGGGTGGCGTTGCTAATGGGGGTGCATTTAGCATTGAAAGCACCCATCAGGGTGCTTGTACAATTAAAAATCGCATCGCATGCATCGCATGCCGCTCTATTGCATGCGATGCGATTGTGTAAGATGTACACCGATCAAAATCGGGGGCGCCGTGCTGGGAAACAAGTACCAATTTATGGGTACATATTGAGATTATGGGATTATAGTATCACCTACTGGGTACCTATACAAAGCCTTACCTTCCAACATGACCCTCTTTAGGAGTGAAAGAATGCACTCAACCCTCTTAATTTTTTTACAATCACCTGTATTGAAATACCTTTATTTTTCACTTAGGATCTGATTCAGATCCGCTAGCTAAGCAGAGTCATTTCGCTGCTTAGCCGGTGAGTAAATGCTGCCCACCACCGTGAGAAATGCCTGCCTCCCCCTGCCACCCAAATTCCCTCAGTAGCATGCGAGGGGATGTGTGTTCCCTAACACATCCCCCGCATGTGGCTGCTAGCAGGAGAAACATTTGATGGACCGCCCCCTCCCTCTCCTACCAATGCAAACGCCTCACTGAGGGGGTTATTCTAGTCCATTCTTTCTGACAAAATCCTTCTTAGATGGACAAAACCATGTGCACTGCGGGTGGGGCAGATGTAACTTGTGCAGAGAGAATTAGATTTGGGTGGGGTTTTTCTTCAAAGTGAGATCTATATTGAAGTGTAAAATCATGCAGTCAGTATTTTCCCTGCACAGAAACAAAATAACTCACCCAAATCTAATTCTCTCTGCACATGTTACATCTGCCCCCCTGCAGTGCACATGGTTTTGTCCATCTAAGAAGGATTTTGTCATAAAGAATGAACTAGAATAAACCCCTGAGTGTGATACTCGCCAAAGGCGTTGGCACAAGGGGTCTGCACATGCGCAAATATGCACAGGCGCATACAGACCCCCTCACCATCAGAAAGGGGCGATGTCTGAATTACCCCCTTAACATGTTCAAAGCAAATTAAGAGGGTAGCACAGAAACAGGGTATTGTGTCCCTCCTGGAGAGGATCATGCTGGGAGAAAGGACTAAACTTGCAGAGGTTGAAAGAAGCGGACAAACTGGTACTCCAATGTCTTTGCTACCTCTTACGGGATCCTAAAACGTTTCTGTAAAACAACTACCATAGTGAATTTCCCACTGTTATCTTCCTTTTCGAAAGACAAGAGGAATGGCAGGCCAGTGCTGTATAAAAGATTGCAGAGACAGAGCTGTTTTTTAAGGTAACCAACATTAACGTGAAATCTCTTTTGCATTTTCTTATCTCCAAAGTACCAAAATAATTATGTGAAATGTGAAAGGAGCACACCTACGTAATTAGCAAAAAGTAATTACCAACTTTCATTGAAGTGCTGGGAGCAAGAATTAGATTGTATATCATGGCTCAGTCAATAGCTAATGAAGTTGTTAGTGGCAACAGAAATGTTATTTATGATCTCAGCACTCGGTAAATGTTCTTAATTATTCTTTTGCTTATCTACTGCACATCCTTCTTATATCGCTAGATCCTTTATTTTAGGTCAGTATTAGAAAGGTTGTTTCTGACATTACTGACAAAGTTACTTCTAGAAGTGTTATTATAAACAGATGATTATTTTGCTATTTAGGTTTCCGTTTACATTCTATTTAATTTGCAAAGAATGTTATAATTGTATGTTATATATTGCAAGTAATAAAATCACTGCTGCTGATAATGTATGCTAAATTGCATCGCATCGCATGGTACGTTTTTACCGTGCGATGTGTGCGAAGCGATTTCACGCCCTCCTCTCAGTCAAAACTCCAGAGGTGCCAAGACGATGTAGCCACAGCTACAGAAGGCATTTTAGGTGCACAACAGGAGTGTGGATCGTGTCCCTGTCCCTTATATAAAGTAAGTTCTTTTTTTGCCTTATAAGGTCTGGTATCCGGCGCCTGGGTGGTGGGGTGGGGGGTCATGTACAGGGTGGGGATTAGGTGATTATGTGCAGGGGCGGCAGGGGGGATCATGTGCAGGATGTGGGTGATGTGATTATGTGCAGGGGTGTTGATGATGTACAGGGGGTATCATGTGCAGGGTGGGGGTGAGGTGATAATGTGCAGGGTGGGGGTGAGGTGATAATGTGCAGGGGGGGTGATGATGTTCACAGTACACTCACGGTTTGCAGTTCCTTATGCGGGTTTGACGGGTTGGTCCCGGTACATACTGGCCTATGCCTGTGGTGTCTTCATCTACCAACAGTTGTGGCCAGGCTGCCTGTTCTTTCTTCAGCTTGCGTCTCTTGCCGGGTGCAGGTGGGCGAATCCGCCCCGCTGTGAGATCTTTCTCTGTCCCCGGCTGTAACGTGCGGTCTCAGGCTCATGGCTCTCGAGGGACTTCAGTGGCTACGCCGTCTGGTGTTGTTTCTCCCAGATGTGTTTCTTCTTTGTTCTGTGTGTTAATAAACAGTGATATATGTTTATTTGGTCTGTGTTCAATGGGTATGCTGACCACCACGTTTCGGCTTTCGCAGCCTTTTTCAAGGTATACACCATTACGTGACAATTCCTTATCTCAGCCTTATTCTTTCAATTCCCTGCACTTGTAACATTCAAGCAAAACCCAGGCAGCGCTCATGCCTATCGACCAAATAAGGTCTGTATCCGTTTATGCTGCTGAACACTAATTTTCCCTACTCCTCCCTCCTCAATAGATTATCTCCATTCACTTGATGTGATCATGCCTACACCGCCCAGGCCCTCCTTCAATCATGCCACCACAGCACCCTGTGTTCCATCTGGTACCACCCTCCCTGTGTCACAAGCAAAGAGTGAACACGTTCTTTTTAAAGGTAATTATGCCAATAACCAAACTTAACCAAAATTATAGATTTCCAATGAAAATAATCAGAACTTAATTTGAAAAATCTGTTAGTAAAGCCCTGGCATTACAGTATAAGACCTGATGGGACTTTGCAAATTGGCCAAACCTGCTTTTTGCCTTCTGTGTTATTACTGTACCTGTTAAAATCTATTAGTTAACACTCTGAATGGGTATGGGTCATAGGGTCAAAAGTAAGAAGGTGGACAGTCAATAGGTCAACCTAACATGGCTGGCTTCACTCACCATGCTTCGGGCATGGTGCCTTGATACGCTCAGGATACTCTTCTAATCTAACTCTATGTCCGCTTGTAAAGTAAAGCATGACATTTTTATTTTTGGGCAAAACAAATTAAAAACTCATGTCGACCTTTTTCATGTCAACCTTTTCACCATGTCGGCCTAAGGTATGTCGACCCATTTCATGTCAACCTTTGGCTTGTTGACCAATTGTGGCCGACCTATTGACTGTTGACCTTTTTATTGTTGGCCTGCCGACTGCATAACTTCTGAACTATTGCAGATGCTTTCAACTCACAGGCTATTGCATTTGCCCCATGGAGGAAATAAAGAAACACCATTGTGCTCCTGCATCATTGGTTCCATGCTTCCATTTGGTGCATTTTGAGATGTACCATGGTCACATCATCAAAACTTACATCGGCTATGTGGCAGGTGAAGATTTTCTATCTATATGGCTTCTGACATGAGCGATCTATTGATGCGTGTCTATACAAAAACCTCAGTGACATGCTCTCGACACTTCCATAACATACCCATATGCCAGACAGTGCATCTGAATATCCACCTCTCATTGACCGTACTTCTCTATGCATGCATTTGAAAATGCAGCTGCAGTGCTGAACAGACACAATCATGCATTCATGTGCGGTACAAAAAAATATCACTCAGCGTCATGAACTTCGACATCATGTCCGAATCAGCCCATTTTCTTCTGTAGGGTATTTCTATGTAGAAACAATGAGGTTACTACTGATTAGCATCTCAGCTAGTTTTGCTTGTATTGCAATGTAAAGTTAATTTGGCTGCGGTTTATTAAATAAACAGTGTTTCGGTAGACATTAGAAGGTCAACACAAGGAATGTCGTCAGGGTCAAAATGTCAACATGAAAAGGAAGACAAAGTCACAGCTATCGACATGGACCCCCAATTAGTGTAACGCCTACTCGCTGTGCTCGCCAAGCTTAGCACACAATTATATTCTCTCTCTATGCCGCCATGGATGGTAAAGCAAGAACAAGGCGGTTAAAAAAAATCACGAAAAACTCATGTCGATCATGTCATGTGTACGTTGACCTTTTGACCCTGTAGATATTTTGCCCCTGTTGACCTATTGCAGGTCAACCATTTGGTGTAGACCAATTGACTGTATATCTAGACATTGTAGATGTTTCAACCGGAACCAGCTCATTTATATGCTGGCAGCACTTTTGATGTGACAACTATAGTGCACTAAAAATGTTTATATAATCATCACAATTTTATGTCAGTTTTATTAATTCATACTAGCACAAAATATTACACTTCATTATATTGAATTTTCCAGGAAACCTAGAGATTAACACCCTCTATGTGATATAGATTAAACAAGCAGAGGAAAGCAAAAGGGAATGAATTTTATCCCAGTGAAAGATGTGATTGAGCTACAGTACTTCTGTAAGTTAAAGGTCACTGTCTCAGAACTCATCAAGCAAGAAAGGTCAACTGTTTATACTGCTAGTCTATCAATGCTGGAAAAAATATCCGTACGCTGTTTGATGTTTATGTTTAATGAAACTATACATCCAGAGCTATAGCATTTAAATTTGATAGGCTTTGTCATAAAACATAAGGGCACTGTTACACATTCAGAAATGTTATGAATGGTCATTAATATTTCCAGGGAATGCCGTGTCATGAGTGTATGTGTTAGACACATGTATAAGTACATTGCTGTCTGGGATTTACTGTTATTGCTATTTCCCAGATGTTGCTTTTTATGACATTTTAATTATATTTTGTTCCTAACATTTTACGTTTTTCTGAAAATAATTTGTTATTAATGTTAGTAATGCTAAATAAACTTCTATCTTTATAGTTTATAATGAGTGCAAAGCACTTGGACAAAGCAGCATATGTCTTCAATTGCTAAATAACCAATGTTGAAGAATACAGAGGAAGGATGTTTATTTGCGGTCAGAATTGACTTTAGAAACATAGAATTTGATAACAACAACAACAACTGTCCCTCTGTGTGTCCACAGGTGTCCCCGTGAACATTGCAAATTTTAAGAGGGGACATGGTCATGCTTCCCCCAGATTGGCCAAGTCCAAATCAGGAATGGGCCTCGTGGCTGCACTCTATGGGTAGATGATAAATAGATAGATCAATATCCCCTGTGCCCTCTGTAGACCATTTTGAGCAATGTCAGATGAATGGCTCAGTGCAGAGAGCAGGGTGGATACCACTGCCTGAGGGACCTGCCCTTACCTTAGGACTGTAGGGCTGACCTTTTCTATGTTAGCTGGTGGAAGAGTCCTGCAATTTTTTTTCCATTCACTGCTTTGAATTAAAGGCAGCTCTCACCCAAAAAACACAATGAGCAGGGGCCCCTGTCACAGACAGAGTAGAAAGCACTGTGTTCCTGCACCTCCAAGGTATATGCTGCCAACTGCCTCTTCCTGTCACCCAGTGTTCCCCTTCACCCTTTGCATCCCCCTGTGTGGCCCTGTCACCCTCTGCCTCCCCTTGCATTTTGTTGTCGCCGTCTTACTCTATATGTCAACCACTCACTGTAATATGCAATGACCCTTTGCCTTTCCCTGTCTCCCAATGGGCTCCCCTACCTTCTACTGATAACCTCTCCTTCAACTGCCATATGCTTTCACTCTTTGCCTCTCACTGTCACCCACTGACTCCCTATGCCCTTCTTACACCCCTGATATCCACTGATACCTTCTGCCTTCCCCTGACTATACTTTCACCCTCTGCCTCTCCTGTCACCCATTGCTGTATAGCATATTGTGAACTAGGGTTGCAGTAGAGGCAGGGGGCCAAAATTATATTTTTGCACTTTGGCCAACCACTCACAACTTCTGCCACTGATCCTACGTCCACCACATATGCACACCTCTATTCACAATGTCTATCTGTATCATGCCAAATGAAGCCGGTGGTCTGGGAGGGCAAAAACACTAGGAAACCAGGGTTGGACTGGCCCACAGGGAAAGAAAGGGTAAACCCTGGTAGACCCAGCTGCTTGTGAGCCCTCCTCCTCCTGGTGGGTGCGGCATAATTGCGGGAGGCATGGCCACCTCCCACAATTATTCCATGCCCCAAAATTTTCCAGGGGAGGGTAAAACCCTCTAAAGTCGAGGGGGAGTGTTATTGTTGTCACCCCCTACCTCCTCAGCAGCAGCACACACGTACAGCATGTGCTGTGCTGACAGCAGGCTTAGCATGAGCTCTCACGCAGTCAGTGAGACGCTCATGCTGAGCCTGCTGTCAGCACAGCACATGCTGTACATGTGTGATGCTGCTGCCGCCCGGGAGGGACGGAGGGGACAGACCACGGACCAGGGCCCCCGCTGGGCCCCTCCAGCAAGCCTGGGTGATTAGTATCTGCTGCCCTCCCCATTCTCGGTGGACCTGGGTGCAGGTGCTTTCTGCAGATAAAACACAACCTGCTGGCTTCAGACAGTTTGGTCTAGCTGCCGTTCCCTGTGTCCTTATTTGGTCACAGTCACTGTTGCCGACGTGTATCAAGCCACTTGGGCTCCTCTTCAAGGCAGGATGAGCCCAAGTGGCTCACGGATATGAATCAAGCATCAAATGCACACACTGCATTTCTGCAATGCCATTCTGCCATGCTGCTAGATATTCTCTATTTCCTCATTCAGCATGGCGTCTCAGCACAGAGCAGTGAAAGGGAACATGATGAGCATACAGCACATATTTAGTCAAATCTATCTCCTGTAAATTATTCAGCTAAGACATTATTTTAGGCATCATTTAAAATTACCTATTTTTGCATTCGTTTTGGGATAAACTAGAGAGAAAATTGCTGTTTTTTTATATAAAGATTAGGAAGTTAATTGAACACAGATTCAAGGACAATTTAGCTTTACTTTCTGCCTACTCTGCTTTTATGTGAATTATTCAAGTAGTATTTAATGAGTGAATATAGGTGCTTATAAACACTCCTAGCTAACATATAATGCCCAGATATATGTTATTAATAATAATAATAATAATAATAATAATAATTTTTATAAAAGAAAGAATAATGTATTTATTAATGCAAGAAATGTGGGCAATGCACCAAAAGGTTTATTGTAGTCCTTGTATGAAGCATATTGCACAAAATAAATTGTCCTTCATGCAAGATACACCTAAAACTACAACCCCATGTGGATGACGAATCAGAACCATTGGAATATTTGACCAGGCAATAATGGTATTAATTTGTATATTTAATCTTATGTCGGACTTGCTATGCTTAGTTGGAAGAACGTCAATGTTTAACCCTTTTAGTGCCAAGAGAATTTGTCAAAATTGGTGTGAAAAATGCCAAATAAACTTTTTTTTTCATCATAATGACCTGTAATGTTTACCTTATATAGGGAATATAATCTTTTTTTATACAACATTTTTTATTTGAATTCATATAACAAATGTGAGCGATGCTGGCATTTTTAGCCGATATTTTGCATATCTCTCACAGAGCTGTTGACACTCATATTTTGCCTATCTTTCACAGAGATGTTCACACTCAAAAATGTTAATTGTCATAGCCGAGAAGCATACTTAACTGGTAATGCAACTGTGCAATGGCGGAATAACATGCATTACACAGTGGTGGGTGGGGCTACAATGATGCTGTTTGTGTCATTTGGTCCCACTGAGGGGGAGGTGGTGGTGGGGGGGGGGTCACGGGAGACTGGAGGCAATGTAGGGGATTTGCCATCCTTTTCAGAGGGCTGGGAGATGGACACAATTTTTGGGAGCAACCTGGCCATTCCAGTCTGTAGCATTACATTCTCTATTCACTATTTGAATTTTCACATTTAATGTTTACCATAATGCTTTTGGCACATGGGAGGAAATTAATGCAACCACGGCAATCATGTAGTCCACACAGATTTTGGTTGCAGTGCCGTGAGTCCACAGTAAACCCCTGTACCATTGTGGTGCTGGTGATACTTAGGGATAATAGTATTTAGGTTTCATTTTGTTCTTTTAAAATGTTAATTGGATCACTACTGTCCAATTCCTAAATATCTGTAAACAGTGGCATAAGTTACTTAGGTGTGCAGGGCTGCAGCCATCCTCAGCAACACCTGCCCCTGCACTGTCTGTGGCAGTGGCTTTCCATTGTAAGGGATTTCTGGTTATCACTTTCTGAGGGCCAGATGTACTAAGTTTGAAAAGTGATAAAATGAAGAGTGATAAACCACCAGCCAATCAGCACCTTCCTGCCATGTCACAGGCTGGGTTTGAAAAATGACAGGTAGGAGCTGATCAGCTGGTTGTTTAGTACTCTCCATTTTATCACTTTTCAAGGCTTTTAGACAGGCAGTCCCATTGGCTTCTGCTTTATCTCCTGTGACTGTACTATGAGGGTAATTCTGACCTGATAATGTCAATAATGTGATATATATTTACACTGACTTTGTTTGGATATTCACCCACTTAGCCACCTTGAAAAAGCCGCATTTAGCGGTGAAACGTGTAGGCACTTGCAACCCCAATTTCAAGACTTGGATACAGCACCCAGCACATCGAATTACTGCCCATTGCTATCCAGCGGTCATTATCCTCGGCAACATCACACCAGAGGCATCTTCCTTTATTCACTCGCCGTGGCACAGAGATCTTCTGGGGGAACACCACCTCCTAAGGACCCGGCTCCAATCTCAAAGCAGTGAGAGGAATTTTACTCCGCTAGGATTTTAGCAATTCCATTCCATACCTTACATGTGGACGGACTTCCCCAGTACTGGTGGCTAAGTGGGTGACTATCCAAACAAAGGTCAATGTACCTATATATCACATTATTGACATTTTAAAATTATTATTATTTTTTTTTTTTTACTCATTGATTTTTATGTGTATTGTCTTTGTCATCATGTCATTATTTATATAATATTAAATTAGTTTTTAAATACATTAACCCATTGTCATACATCTAGCGCAGTTATCCATCTTCCTGTACTTGGTTGTTTATATTGGGGAGTGACTATCCCCCTTTTCTCCTAACTGCTGCTCACAGCAAAGCACACTCATATCGGAGCGCCCTCCCCCTGATATCTTGATATCAACCCAACAGTATGCCTAGTGAAGGCTTCTCAGCCGAGTGAATATATCCAAATCCAGTTACAAGCCACCCACAATGGAATGATTTTTACAATGGTTACCAGTCATCGTAAGCTGAGAGTAGCCATGGACTTACGCTGTGGCTGTGATGAATACATAAAACTACATAAGGAGTATTATAGATAATAGATCTTGGCATTAAATATCTCTAAGTTCTGGATAAAAATAATTAATTACATCTTCACCCTAGAAAAAGGATAATAATAAATAAGTTGAAATTTTAATGAATGACTCAATGATTCGAACTATGATTCAGATTAACTAACTGCTGTGTTACAATCAGTAGACATTTCAGAAAGTTACTGGATTCTAAATAAATATAATACACAGGTTTAGGATAATAGTAACTGCAAAGTTAGTTTTATATATTATTTTATTTTTAATACTGACAGTTTTATATATTATTTTATTTTTAATAATCACAAGCACAATGAGAATATAATTTAGAACAAATGTTATTATTGGTCCTTGTAACACATCAAATCATAAACTTGTTAAATTTGTATTAGCAAGGTAATGTCAAGCGCTCACCTAATGAAGGTAGTTTATGCTGTCAATTAAGCAGTGACGTGCGGTGAGGTGCTGGAAGGTCTTCTGTGTCATTATGTGTGGGGTGTAAGGCACCATCTATGCATCTACACACTGCTCATTGCACACTGGGACTAGTCTGACACGGTGATGTAAGGTGCACATAGATGCAGTATAGATGCCGGGTGGAGGAAGACTGGGGAGTCCCATAGAAGGAGACTGAGCCGTACCTGGGCTCACATAAGCCAGATTTCCCCCTGGTGCAGCGTTCAATGGCCTCCTGCAATCATCTTTCAGGAGCAGCACAGCAGCCAGTTACCGAAAACAGCTGAATGCACCCTGTAACCACATGCTGTGCTCCCCCGAGCTGCTAGCAAACAAGGACAAGGAACACTACCGTCCTGGCCCCTGCTCTTTATGGAGACAGGGATGTGCTGTGCTGTGAACGAGTCCCACTTCTGCCGCCGCAGATGCCCACTACCACCGGTGCTGCCCACTACTATCGCCACTGATACCTGCCACCGCAGATGCCCGCTGCCAGTGTCCGACATTGCAGGTCATACTTTCTGGGGAGGGGGTGTCTGGTAATTAGTGTCCCCCGGCTGGTCCAGCTGCTGCATGCTCTGATACTAGCAGATAGGGCCGGCTCTGACAGCGGATACAGGCTGTCAGTGTATGACAGCCTGCATCTGCTGTCCTATCACATCTGTCTCAGTGACAGCCCTGTCACTGAGGCAGATGTGTAGGTGCCGCTTCCCCATTGGTATCTAATGGGCTTTTCAGACACTTTTTGTGCCTGTCCTTAGCTCCGGCTGCCTCCCAGCCTCCCCACCACATAAATTATATAAAAAGAAATACAAATACGATATTTATTGCACACTATACTGTATGTGTTTTAAATATCTTTGTATTTATTTTTTCATTTATGACAGGTGAGGCACTGCCTCCCCTGCCTCCCCTGATTGCACGTCCCTGCAATTAAGTGTATGAAAGAGTAAGAGATCAATTTAATGTGAATAAAACATGTTTATTTGGTACTTGTGAGTTATCTGGGCGCCCGATTTTGGGTACTTGCGATTTGCATGCGATATCGCATGCGATATCGCATGCGATTTGCATAAGATTTGCTATTCATTTCATTACCCCACTATCCCCAAAGTGTGTCTATCAACGTGAACCCGAAGCGTGGCGAGCGCAGCGAGCCCGCGAGGGGCGGCGGTACGCGTCCTCCGACCTTTTCATGCCCTACTATCCACTAGGGCGTGGAGTGAGAATAGAATAGTGTGGCGAGCGCAGCGAGCCACCGAGCCCGAAGCGTGGCGAGCGCAGCGAGCCCCGCGAGGGGACGCGGACACCTTCACAGGTATCCGCGTGCCCTTGCGGGCTTCACAGGTGTCCGCGTCCCCTCGCGGGGCTCGCTGCGCTCGCCACGCTTCGGGCTCGGTGGCTCGCTGCGCTCGCCACACTATTCTATTCTCACTCCACGCCCTAGTGGATAGTAGGGCATGAAAAGGTCGGTGGACGCGTACCGCCGCCCCTCGCGGGCTCGCTGCACTCGCCACGCTTCGGGTTCACGTTGATAGACACACTTTGGGGATAGTGGGGTAATGAAATGAATAGCAAATCTTATGCAAATCGCATGCTAAATCGCATGCAAATCGCAAATCGCATGCGATATCGCATGCGATATCGCATGCGATCTAGTACCAAAATCGGGCGCCCAGATAACTCACAAGTACCGTTTATTTTTATAATTGATAATGTACAAAAGTCAAAGTTTGGAGTGATACTCGACAGGTGTGCCCAAACAGTGCCACTTGAGAAGAACCTGTGTGTGGAATGAAAGTGTCAACAGACCCCTTTTAACCATGAACCCTCGAGGGCTTATGTATCCAAACAAGTGAATGCAGTTGATGTATGGGGCTGGTGGGAAGTGTAGAGGTATAGTCACTACGTAGTGCTATACAGTTAAAGTCAGTGCTGGAGATGAGTTATACTCAACTCCTTTCTGGGTAGTGGGGGTTGAAAGTCAAAAGTGGGGGAGGGGGTTTAGGCAATTATAATTACTTGTTGTGACAATAATAACAGCCAGGCTCATGGGCGCCATTAGCAGCCCATCCTTGCATAGTATTACTAGTAAAGTTATCACCAATACAATCACTTTACTTATGGCTTCTGGAAACACATTATGCATATGCACATTCTGCCTATTCTGCACATTCTGCATATTCTTCAAAGTCATCAGACTGCAAATGTGTGAGGGGTCATTAATGGGTGGGATCATATGGATTTTTCCCCCAGACACTTTTTCTACAATGGAGGATGGTATTAGATACTGGGGCTAAGGTCTGGAATGCTTGGTAAATTTAGCATTTTAGCAGCTACATAAAAGCCTGTTGTCCAAAATGAGGGATCACAACCGATATCTCTGATGCCTGCTGCAATACCCTTACATACATTTAGGGGATCCTTAGTATAGCTAGCTCCTAAAAACAACAGTGTTTTTAGTATTTGTGGGTAGAACGCCAAATTATTCCGACACCCACTGGTGGCTTGTGAGTCCCATCAGCTACAGAAATAAATACCGTATGCAGCATCACTCACAAATCAGAAGCTTATGAGCAGCATTATGGTCGCACAGCATGGGCACCAGGCTAGCCCAAGTTGGTTATGGCGTGCATAGGTGCCGATTTATGTTTTTGCTGGTGGGTGCTCAAGTCGAAAATATAGGGGAGTGGCTTACTGGGAAAGGGGCATGGCCACAAAAGAATACTGATTTATATTACGCAGCACAATGTCTCCAATATTCAAATGATGGCAACAGTGCAGAATACATAAAGGGGAGTGCAGTGGGACATGGGTGGGTGGGGCACTGCTGAGTGGGTGGGTCTAAAGTACCCACAGAATCAGCACCTACAGTATGATGGTGTTGTGGGAGTTGAATTTTGTGTGGAATGGTCAACAATTTAGGGACAGCCTACACAGACCTGGTGTAGGTACATCAACAATTTATTTGGGATGGAAATGAAACTACCCTCAAGGTTTTTGTGATCATTGATCATCTTAGCACAAATTAGTTCAAAGTTATTTTTTTAGATTTTGCTGTGTATATAGAGGTTAATGCATTGAAAACCAAAAATTATGTTAAGCAATTGGATTGTAACTTGTTTATCGAGTATTCCAGTAATCACCATTTTAATTTGCTTAAAGGCATTCCCAGAAGTCAGTTTCAATATATTAGACATAATTGTACTGATATTAGTACTTATGTGAAACAATCAAGAGTCCTTAGGGAACAATTTACCTCAAAAAGATATAATAGTGTGGTAATAGAGGAAGCTAGACACCAAGGGAAAGAAAAGGACAGGAAGGAAATTAACCTTGGAGGAGGTAAACAGAAATATGATTACAAGTATACCTTTTATTACACAATACATTAATTAATATAAACAAAGGAATCATTGAGAAACATTGTATAGTTTTAGTTAAAGGTTCACTTTTAAGAACATAGATTCAAAATAATCTCAAATTTGTATTTAGGAATGCTGGGAATGTAAAAAGATGCTGTAGTGCTGAGTGACAAAGCAATGCCCAAACAGTTGGGCAAAATTAAATTGAAGGGATTTACAGTTTTGGCTCCTGTTGCATATGTAGTGTATGCAAAAGTAAAGTTACGCAATACATATCAACAGAAACAGCATAGATATGAGGAATTTGTGTCCTGAAATTCAATGTACTATATTTACCCATTGGAATGCTAATGCAGATATCAGTATGTGGGAAAAACCACAATGATGCTTAACCCGTTCAACGTCTATTGAGGCTGAACAGCCCTAGCGCTAATAGCAGATCCAATGGTGAGCCACTTTAAAATAAGAACATTAACATCATTCAACCTTCAATGTAGACCATTTTTGAATAAAAATAAAATGAAAATGACAATTAATTGAAACACTTAAAGCAAAAAAAATTGGGCTGCAAAAGGTTAAAGTACCGTAAGACTTGCAGAGCATGTAAGAAATATAAAAAAGGGTTTGTAAACCTATTATGTGTCTATGCACTTTAAGAAAGCTTATAAGGGCAATATCGATCATAGTGTCTCATTTTGAGGGATACAGATAGCTCACCCGCATCGGAGGAATAATGATAGAGATGCTGCCAGAGCCGGTGCTACTCGCTCAGCAAGTCCTGCATAGCAGGAAGAAGAAGAGCTGGATAGGCGCTCTCCCTACTCTGCTACATTCCTGATGTGGACTGCTGCTGCTGGCGTCTGCAGCCTATGCCTAGCTAACTATGACACAGGCAGTGGCGACAGCAGCATGATGAGTGGAGAGTGCCTGATCCCTCCTCCGCAGCCCGGAGCACTGACTCCTCTCAACACATCCAATCTGTGGCAGGATTTATAATTAATCTAAATTCCTCACAGCAAAGCACTGTTAACATTGCCAGGAGGCTTTTTGATTGAATATAAAGTCTACCACAGACTGAATTAGCTGAGTGCTAAGCAAAGCACCTGAGAATCTCTGACAGGGCCCCCAGTCTAGCTGCTGTTTATCTTTAGGGACAAAGGGGTGGCTCAGAGACTCAGAGTCTCTGTCTACATACAGAGAGTGACCCTGCACCCCTCCAAATAGGTCTGTCCCAGGCAAGGAGCATGTAATCTCCCGGGGCCATGAGCTTGTAACTCTTCCTGGCATTGAGCCTGTAATCCTCCATGGCAACAAACATGTAACCCCCGTGGCAGTGAGCATGAAACCACTGGAATGATCATGTTTCCCCCTAGCATTGAGCAAGAAACATACAACAAATAATATAAAATATACAAAAAAACCTATACAAAAATAATATAAACCGATAAAAGCTGCCCTTTAGCAAGGTTAGTTTGATGCATACATAATGTAGTGATGAGATGTTGGTTAGTCCATATTGATTAATAGCTGAAGCACAACTGAGATTTGATTAGTATGCCAGTTCCAAATAGCAGAGTGTAAGCAGAATATTCAGAAAATTAGTAGTTTGTTTAGTATGACAGTTCCTTGCAACAAAGTGCATGTAGAGTTAGTGAGAGATAAGTTGATTACTGTAGGTATATTTACCACTGTTCCTCACATACTGTAGATGTATTCTTGTGGGTGCACATGTGGCCACCTGGATAATAAGGAGGATATATTTCCTGACCTGTTGCAAAGTCCCAATTCCACCTTAGTGTAGTGAGAAACTAAGGGCATACCAGAGCCAATAGGTCACTAACGCATTTCCTCGCCTCAGTCAGTCGGCGGCTTCCTCAGAGAATGTATTGGCTTCATGCCAATAAATTGGCTATTTCGCGGGTGCTCGGGGTTACATCGAGTACCGCAGAGAACCCGCAAAATAGCGGGATTCTGCATTGTACTTAAATAGCTCTCTGCGACCTCCATCACAAGGCCGCTCGGCACATGCGTTGACTGCCAATTATCTCTCAACTTTGAAAACAATGAGTTTGTGTAAAACTAATCAGCCCAATGTCATGTTGTAGCTTACATTATAAGTCTATGCTCAGCATGTTTGGGAATGGGCCACTTGCATCATGGTTGCAACAAGCCACATCTGTGCGTGATCGCAGGAGCAAATGCACCAGATGATTCTTTGTGCCTTACATTAGAATTACATTAGAATCTGTAATCTGGGCACTGTAATTGTGGAAAACGACCCACTAATAGCTAGGTTTCCTCTATAAATTAATCTTTTATATATTAAAATTTAGTAGATATTATACAACTTGTATGTTTACTGCTATACTCATAATAAAAAATGTACATTTTATATTTGGTTCAAGTTATTATCACTTATACGTTAATGAAAATAATTCAAACCAATTAAAAGTCACAGTAATCTGATAATAATGTTCGAGACAACAATATAATTAAAAGAATAATTAACAATAGCTGTGTTGTAACAGAGACAGATTTACAAGTTCATCTTGGTATTTAATGGTACGGAATCCTAACAATCCTTTACCATGTAGTCGGAAGCTGTATTAAATCTATAAAACTATATTTGCAAAACTGTGATAAAAAAATAAAAATAAAACAGTCTGCATATTCCTAGTATGCCCTTGTGCATAATAATATTTTCACCAACATACAGTAACAGTTGTTCCATTTGCACACAGGTACACTCTGCTAAGATGATTGAGCAAGCATTGTTTCTCCGTGGGCAATGAGAGCAACAAGTATATAACATTCTGGGAACAGAAGTACTAGTAATGTTTTGAATATGCCTGACAACTCATGAATAACAATATTGCTTTCATTATATGAAGACGCAGCATGCAATCTCATGTATCATTTTTTTATGGACTACAACTAGGGTGGCCAATCCCGGGATCGGGATCGGCGGGATCCCGGGATTTGGCCTAAAAAACGCCGGGATTTGAATCCCGGGATTGGATCTTCCAATCCCGGGATTTCGGGATTATATGCGCATGCGCATATCTAATGCCGGGCAGCGTCTGAGCGAGTGCTCAGACGCTACCCAGGAGTTCCTGATCCCCAGACTGCAGTCTGGAGCTGGTATGGGCAGTCCGACCTGCACAGTGTGACCTCTGACCATCACGCTGCGCAGGTCGGACTGCCCATACCCGCTCCAGAATCATCTCTGACCTGGACCGGACCTGGCAGCGTCGGCCGCCCGCTCTGCTGCCCGCCCGCTGGACCGGACCTGACAGCGTCGGCCGCCCGCTCTGCTGCTGCTACCGCCGCCGACGCCTCCCGCTCCTGTCTGCCCTGCTCCTGGCCGCCGGTGTAAGTAAATGAATGTGCGGGGCGGCTGAAGCAGGGGGTGGACTGGGCTTCTTGTTTTATTGTAGCGTGTTTTATGGCCTAAACTGACTTAGAGATGCCAATCCCGGGATCCCGGGAATCCCGGGATTGAGCATTTTTCAATCCCGATTCCCGGGATTGAAAAAATGCCCCAGGATTGGCATCCCTAACTACAACCTTGTGTCTTGTTGAATTTTGAAGTAGTTCGTTCGACCCAGACTGGGGAAATATAATAGTGCCATTAAATTTTCAGAGCAGGCTTGAACATTCCCTGTTGTACAAACTGTGCAATTATGTTCTCACCCTCCACATGCTTACTGTATTTTGACGTTCTGCTTAATCTTCTCTGAGATTTATAGAGCAAGTTCTATTTTTAAAGTTCTACCCTTTGTTTTCACAATCTGTTCTGTTTTTCTGATTGAATTGTTGTCATATGGGCCCAATTCTCGCAGATTCAATATTGTTACTTTGTTAAATGCATCTCAGATCTTTACTTTTTCCTCCGTAACTAAATACTTGAACATGAGTAATGCACTGTAATAACCTTCACATATATGCTCCAGGGAGAAAAACACCCAATGCCGGTTATGTGGGCACGCCTATGAAATGCCAGTTGTCCACCGCGGAACACCACCTACCTGCCACTCAGTCTGCGATTGCCCTGGCGATTGAAAATATTGCCAAAGACACTTGCAGCAGGGGTCTGCATATGCACATTAGCACCTATTTTACATGTGTAGACCCCCACTATTGACAGAGGGACTAAATTCGCTGCTCTAAGAGCATATCTGAATCAGCCCTAATATGCGCAAGTGTCAGTAGGTACAGCTTCGGTGGATACTACAGATGACACAGTAAGCATCAGTGCGAATACAGCACATGGGCACAACACACAGCACGCACAAGTTTCAGTGTGTACAGCTTCAGGGGACACTGTAGGTGACACAGCAAGCATCAGTGGGGCTGTTATGGCATCCACAGACAGTGCAAGTGACACTGGGGCAGATGTATTAAGCCTTAACAAGAGATAAATGCAAGGGTGACAAAGAGAGATAAACGCCCAGCCAATCACCTGCTAACTGCCATGTTACAGGATGTGTTTGAAAAAAGTCAGTAAGTAGCTGATTGGCTGGACGTTTATCTCTCCTTATCACACTTGAATTTATCTCTTGTTAAGGCTTAATACATCTGCCCCATTATGCCTTCCAAGAAGAGTGGTGGCATAAAGCGTAAACACAAGTCTATATCGGCGCAGGCAAAAGTTGAGATATTACAAAAACTTGACCGTGGTGTTTCAGTCAGGAAGCTGTGTGATACATATGGTATTGGTTCAACAGTGCACGACAAAAATACAAAGAGAGAAAATATTGCAGTTCTTTGCAGAAAGCGAATCTAAGAAGTAAATGAGCATTAGCACTATGAAAGCTGGTAAAAGCACTGATCTTGATCAAATTAGATATCTGGGAGAGTTCACGGGAAATCTAAAGAGCTTTGTAGCTTCAGATATGTCTGCATAGTAGATGGGGGGCTAAAGAGTGTGATTACAGTGAATGATGGCTGGATAGATTTAAGTCACGCCATGGAATTTTGATGGGTAAAGTGTGTGGTGAAAAAGGGTCTGCAAACCATGAAGCTGCTGATGAGTATGTGGTTGAGTTCACAAAGGTTCTGGCTGAGGAAAACCTCACCCCCCAGAAAGATTATAAATGCCGATGAAACTGCACTATACTTGCTATGTACAGTACCCCTTGGAAGACTTTATCAATGGAGGATGAAGAAGTGCCCACAGGGTTTAAACAATCTAAGGACACAGTTTCTGTCCTAGGTTGCTCCAATGCAGACGGAGCGCACCGATGTCAGCCACTAGTGTTTTGAAAAAATAAATACCCTTAGGTGTTAAAAGAGGTTAAAGTGTACCTGGTAATTTATTGTGCAAATAAAAATGGCTGGATTACCACCAAACTAATGCTAGAATGGTTTTAAAAGTATTTTGTGGCAGAAACCAGAGCACACTGCACATCTGTACCAGAGGACTGCAAAATCCTTCTTATCCTGGGCAACTGTTCAGCTCCTCCTAGAGCTGAACTGCCGCGTAAGAATTGCGAGTTTACAGCATACTTACCACCAAACTGTACATCTCTTATCCAATCACAAGATCAAGGAATATTGCGCTCTGTGAAGGCCAAGTATTGTACACATTTCATGAAACTCATGCTAGATGTGGTGAATTCAGACAAGCCCATTGAGTCATTTATCAAAGACTTTAACATGAAAGATGAGCTTTGCTTTGTTGCTAGTGCCAGGGAGAATGTAAATTCGCTAACATTAAAGAATGGGTAGAATAAGTTGTGGCCTGCAATGGTGTTTGAAAATGCACCTAATGAAGACCTCGGTAATGCCTTCACAGGATTTTATATAGCAAATGACAAAGAGTGTTACTTGAATATGCAAAAACATGTACATGTCCTGGAACTGCTGCCAACAATCTATCAAGTAGGCTGAATGAAGAAAACCTGGCAGAGTGGATGGAGGTTAATGTTGAAACACCTGTTGTGCTATAAAAATCACTGAAAGACGATGGTGACAGTGAAGAAGAAATGTTATTGAAATCCCCACTGGTATTGACAAGCTGATTGAGATGATAAGTGAGCTAATCAAAGGACTAAAACAGCAAAACTTTGTGAAAGAATAAGAACTAATGCATTTTCACTTGATGAAAGAAAAACTGTACAGGGAAAGGTCAAAACTTTTGACACAACCTCACATTGATGCAGTGGTTTAAATAGCGAGAGCTGGACCCAGGTGCAAGAATATGATTTGGGGTCTCCCACTCTATAGGAAAATGATGAAGTTATTATCGTGATGGAATGTGTGCCTCCTCCTCAGCAGAGTGTTCCCCATATGCCTAACTGTGTAACCAAATACCCTAAGCTACTGTCACCTGGCCCCTCATAACGTGTCCCCCCACATGCTATTGTGTGTCACCATATGCTGCACTACATAACTACTCTATATCACTACTCTACATCCCCCTATACCTTGCACTGCATCACTACAATACCCTTATACCCTGTAATACATCAGTCAGACTACAAGCCAAGACACTCCCAAAGATGGATGTGTTCCCTTGTGCCTTCATGGTAGCACAAGTCAACTCATGGATTATACTGTTAATATCCATCAGCAGTTGGCGCACATTCAAGTGATTACTGGGAGTAGTTACCGCTAGCCCCCTGTGTGTATATGCTTACAGGGCACCATCCGCTGTGCATGTGTGTGCTTGCAAAACATGCCCAATATCAATGCCTACTTGAAATACACACATATGCCTGGTGGAGAAGACTAACCCATCCCCCACATATGGCTACTGGGCACACTTACCCAAACACCTTTGTCTAAATAAAAGCTTGCTCTGCCTCAAGCACACTTATCAACTCTCTACTATGCATGTGTGTACAGACATTCATAGACACCATATGCCCACTGGTAATATAACATTCAACTGAATAGGCACCCCCACCAACACTTATTGGGCTCAATGTAAGCACCTGCATTGGCCTAATGAACACACAAACATCCATTAAGCATGGCCATTCCCACTCACCTACTGTCCCTGTCACACTTCCCTTATGTATGTGCCAAACCTCTGACCTGCTGGGCACACTTATCTTCTCCTCCCTGCCCCAATTGCAGAGAGAGAGAGAGAGAGAGAGAGAGAGAGAGAGAGGCACAGATAGAGGGGGGAGAGATCGAGAATAGGAGCACAGGGAGAGTGTAAGAGGGAGAGAGTAGAAAGAGTGAGGGAGAGATTGAAGGAGTACAGTGAGAGAGAGATATAAGGAGCAGAGGGAGAAATGTACTTAGTAAGGCAGCAATGGGTCCCCCTGTCCTCAGTATTGGCAGCAGTATGTTCTTGGCCTTAGCGCCGGTGGCATCAGGGTCCCTACTTCGACTGCGGCAGGAGTAGGATCTCAACCTCAGCACCGGCGGCATCAGGCATCATGGTACTGATCTCGGCTGCGGTGGGAGAAGGGTCTGTAACTCAGCAAGGGTGGCATCAGAGTCCCGACCTCGGCTGCGGCGGGAGAAAGGTCTCAGCCTCAGTCCTGGGGAGGGACCCCAGCCGCACCACAAATTGCTGATTAGGTTGCAGTGGGAGTTAGGCTATGGGAGGGTTAAAGCTAGGATGAGGAGTTATAGTGCTTATGATGTAGAGGGAGTTAGGCTGTGAGTGGGTTAGTGTTAAGATGGGGAGTTATAGTGGTTATATTGTAAGGGGAGTTAGGCTGTGGGAGGGCTAGAGTTACAATGGGGAGTTATTGTGGTTATGTTGTAAGGGGAGTTAGGCTGTGGGAGGGTTAGAGTTAGGATGGGGATTTATAGTGCTTATGTTGTAGGGGAAGTTAAGCTGTGGGAGGGCAATAGTTAGAGTTACTCCCAGAAAGTTTATGGATAGCCACAGAGTACTGTACTTGTAGTGTCTGTTTCATTCATACGGCACTTTAATGTTTGTTCAACGTACCTGTTATGCTGATATAGTACATAGTACACTGTTTTAAACAGTTTTGCACACACCACAGTGTTAAATCATTTAATAATAATCAACTATAGCATATAACTATTTATTGCTTAAGAAATGTACTGAAGGTGCAAAGTTAGTAAAATTATACATAGTTAACTTTTCCACTGTTAATCCAGCAAAATCGAGAATCCGGAACATTGGTTGTTTACCTGTATTCAGTCATGTAAATCTCTAATATGCAAACCTACTCACAAACCATGTTTTAGCTCTGGTCTTGCTTTGTATATTAAGAAATTATTTTCAAAGTTTTTTTTAGTAATCTGTCACTTTCCAATGTACTGAATCAGCAGAAGCTACAGTAGCACGCAATACAAGCTACAGAACCCTTTGTATGCATGCTGCTGTTCAACAGTTTTTGAATCCTACCATAAACCCCGCTGATACATACAGATAAATATTTATACTCACATCATCTGTTTAGTTTACTGCAGAGAAAAGCGTTATGATGTTAAAGGTCACAGCACACATGATTCCACCATGACAGCTCAATATATCTCAGTCAGTTTCTGAGAATCTCAGCACTCAATGCACACCCATTCTTATATACTGTACAGTTTATTTGCTGTTTATATGAAGAATGATATTGTGTATCCTATGAAGGCTTTGTTGATGTTTAACGAACTAAGACACTTTTTTTATTTAATATGGGGGTATTCAATCCCAACCGCTATTTCAGACAGGGGAAATTCAATGTGCCTAATTGCTTCTGCTTCTGCATTTGCATAGAAAAAATGACAGCATTGAAGAAGCAGCGCAACAGAACGGATGTGACTTTAAAACCAGTCAAATCCATTTTGTCTAAAACGCCCATGAACTATTGAGTTCATGGCCGGATCTCGACAATCCATGACTGTTTACACCGACATGTCCCATTTTCACCAGTTGACAGGCGTAACAGTAAATTACGCCTGCTGATAAAATGTTGAGCAGGGCAAAATGGAGGCAGGATTTTGAATGCCCGAACATTCCTACGGTCGAAATCCAGGATGGAATGTCACTATGGGGTTTATTCTAGTTCATTCTTTCTGACAAAATCCTTCTTAGATGGACAAAACCATGTGCACTGCAGGGGGGCAGATGTAACATGTGCAGAGAGAATTAGATTTGGGTGAGTTATTTTGTTTCTGTGCAGGGAAAATACTGACTGCATGATTTTACACTTCAATATAGATCTCACTTTGAAGAAAAACCCCACCCAAATCTAATTCTCTCTGCACAAGTTACATCTGCCCCACCCGCAGTGCACATGGTTTTGTCCATCTAAGGATTTTGTCAGAAAGAATGGACTAGAATAACCCCCTATGAAACTTATATATTATATTCATTGCAAATTTATTTCAGTCTAAAAGTTTGGGAAAAACACAGAGCCAAAGTGCTGATCACAATGGCCCTTATTCTGGTTGGTGCGGTAATGTCCGCGTGCGGTCGGTCCGCTGATGTTTTGTGTCTGCGCATGTGCAGAGGCGTCTCTGCGCATGTGCGAACAGGACGCACGTCCAAATTCCGCATGAAATGTGTACACTACGAACAGGGGGTGGAGAGGGGCGTGAAGGGCTGTTTGGGCTCATTACCATATGTTTACACCCCGGGTTTCATGGGCGTTCCCATGAAAACGCTGGGCGTACGTATGGTAATGCGGTTGTGACGCACGTGTAGGGGGCGGACATATGACATTGCCGGATGTCAGCTGCCCGCCCAGATCCCTGCTTTTGCACGGAGAAATGCCCGTGTGGTCTGAGGTTGCGGGAGCTGCCTGACCACTCGGTCCTGCATTCGATGGTCTGCGACCATCGAATGATGGGGGAGGTTCCCTGAGATGGAGGAGGTGTATTCATGAGAAATACACTTGTGGTCCGTTCGGACAGCTTCTTACCGCGTTCGGACGGAGTGAGCGATCCGTACGAAAGGCGGGGTTTAGGACGCACGGTCCTGGCCGCATATTCGGCTCCGTCCGCACAGACCAGAATAAGGCCCAATGTGAGATATGGATGAGCTTCCCGTGTGGATTTCATATTTGATAACCCAATCTGCATATTCTGCACTGGAGCAAATGCAGCTGCAATAGATTCTGTAATGGCATCAAATTAGAATGACTATCACATTGTGTGAAATGTTCTTATTTAAATAAATAACTGGAAAATGTTAAACACACAATAAAATTCAAAATTATTGTTATATGCAAATATTTTATGTAATTGGTTCCATATAAAAAGATGCATATGTCAACATTGTGAATGAAGCCTTTCTTAGCTTTAGGCTTCCTTGAAAGGATATTTATACAAAAAATTAACTAAAAAAAACATATGTTTTATTTTTATAGAGTATTAGTTATTCCAAGATCTAATAAAAGAATGAAGCTAATTATTTCAAACTGATTTCTCAGGCTATCCTAAGATGTTATCTATTTGCTAATATATTTTCTCTTGGTTCATTTAATTAAAATTGCTCACAATATAGTGTCTAGAACACATCCACTGCTGGCTTCTCTGATCAGCTTCTGCATCCAAAAACAGAGCATCAGATCGACTACCTATGGGCCTTATTCTAGTTCACTCTTTCTGACAAAATCCTTCTTAGATGGACAAAACCATGTGCACTGCAGGGGGGCAGATGTAAAGTGTGCAGAGAGAATTAGATTTGGGTGAGCTAGTTTGTTTCTGTGCAGGGTAAATACTGACTGCTTTATTTTTACACTGCAATATAGACCTCACTTTGAAGTAAAACCCCACCCAAATCTAATTCTCTCTGCACAAGTAACATTTGCCCCTCTGCAGTGCACTTGGTTTTGTCCATCTAAGAAGGATTTTGTCAGAAAGAGTGAACTAGAATAAGGCCCTATGTGAATATCGGACCCTCACAATACTCAGGATGTGTGACAAAGATGCAGCCAATGGCTGTGGCTCACTCAAAAAATGGAGATGACATGCCCCCCAGTTTACTGTAACACTTTCTATTGCTGACTTCAAGCACCAGCAGTTTGCAGGGAATTGTACAAGTTCTGCACCCTAAATACATGTGTACGCACCATGTGGAATTTACTGGCACACCAGATACAATATACAGTATATTATGTGTAAACAATTTGGGTCTGAGTGTGTACAAAACTAGATGGTATGCTGTATTTTATGCAAATTCCCCTTTCAAATGTTACGAACATTGCGCTCAGGCCAATGTTTTCATGATTTTGCATCAGTAGCATAACTAGAACTTTGCGGGGCCCAAGGCAAAATCCTAAGCCCCCCCTGCCATTTTTTCTAAACTGCCACTTAAGAGAGCAAAAGAGGGCAAGGGTGTGAAAGAGAGAACTAGAGATACTAAGCATGAAAAGTAATAAAATGGAGAGTGATAAAGTACCAGCCAATTGGCTCCTGAATGTCAAATTACAGACTATGCTTGAAAAATGACAGCTGAAGCTGATTGGTTGGTGGATAAGCACTCTTTATTTTTATCACATTTCAAAGCTTCATACATCTGACCCAGAGAGAGAGACAGACAAAGGGAGGTGGAGATGGGGGATCGTGCCTGCAGATTAATGCAGTAGACGAAACAAAGAACCCTATTTTTCTGCCCAAATATACAGACAATACTCAAAAAGAATGATACACAGAATGGCAGTTGCCGAAAATGTATTGGTACAACATAGGTGAAAGGGGTCAATTCAAACTACATATAAAAATTCCCATAATGGGCCATCAAAATATATATACATGCTACATGCTAATAGAAATGCATTGATCTCTCACTTACATGCATTTACAAACAAATGGTAAGGCATCTCTAAGCTGGTGGTCCTATGCTACATAATAAAAGAACCTGCTTTGGGTCATGTTTCTAATTTGAAAGCAAACTGATTCAGAGGTACCCCAAAATCCTCCAATATGGCATTGCAAGGATCAATGGTATATGGTGATGATCCTAGGAGATGGGATGCCAGCAGTCAGAATACTGACGTCGACATTCAGAAGACTGGCGTTGGAATCCTGACTTAGATGAGGATGCAGACACCAGAATCTCAACTGCTGTCATCGCAATCATAATTATGTGGTGCATTTTAGCATTAGGCTAAGGAACATTGTATAGGTTTAGGCAAAAGTTAGGCTTCGAAGGGGGGGGGGGGTAAAGATAAGGCTGCAAGATGGAGGTTAAGGCACTGAGAAGGAGGTTAGAGTTAGCCGGGCAGGAGGGTTAGGTACTACTGGGGGGGGGGGGTTAAGGGTAAGGGGGTAATGGTGAGGGATTACATATTTCAGATCAGTATACCCTCCAACTACTTTTAATTTAGAAATGTATCAGTAGGTGCCTAGATTAGGTGCTATTAAGACATCATATATTCAATATTACAATACAATGCAGATAACATCATGTAAAAGGCTAATTAGCCATAATATTGTTACTAAAAAATGCTCAGTAGGTGCCAGGTGGGGGGGTCGCTATGGCAGAAACTTTTTTGGCCACGGGGGAGCAAAATTTATAGTTTTGCCACTCGTCCTCCTCACCCTGTAGCCCACTACTTTGATCTTTATGGATATGAAGGGGCACTACTACTGTGAAAATTATGTTTTAAAGGGGCAATCCTGTGGGCATTATGTGTATTAGTGGCACCTCTGTGTGCATTATATGTATAAACAGCACTACTTTGAGTATTATATGTAGGTTGCACTACTATTGTGGGCATTATGTGTAAAGGGTACTACTACTGTATTAATTGTGTATAAGGGGCACTACTGTGAGCATTGTATATAACATTATACAAATACTTTGAAAATGATATTGCACTGTTCGGCTTTTAACAACAGAGGTGGATTACTGGGACCCTTTCTGTACAGAAGCACTCCAGGGACGCCTGTTTGATTTACAACATGCTAATTTTGTCTGCATTTTTTGTAGTCCTCTGATCCGAACTTGCTGTTACATGTTTTATATGATTTTATTAAATGGTACTACACTATTCAATGTTTTTCCATCATATGTACTGAATCTTTAATGGTTGGAGCTGTTGGCGGATGAAAAATAGAGGGCTATGGTGACATAAATGTCCCTCAATAAGACATGCTCATTTTGTCTGCATTTTTTGTGGCCATAGTTCTATGGGGTCTGGGACGGATATTAGACAGCACTTACATCGACAGCCATTACATCGACACCATTAGTTCGACAGCTCAATAGGTCGACATGGTTTTAGGTCGACATACCATTAGGTCGACATGTCATTAGGTCGACAGCTCATTAGGTCGACATGTTTTTAGGTCGACACTACCATTAGGCCGTCAGTGTCTGTCGACAGTCAAAAGGTCGACATGTTTTTTTTCACTGTTTTTTGGCCGAAATGTCGACACAGTCGACATGGACACAGTTTGAAGTGTACCGCAGCCCCTCGCATCGCTCGCTTCGCTCGCAATGCTTCGGGCACGGTGCCTCGCTGCGCTCGGCACACTATTTTATTCTCCCACCACGCCCTAGTGGATAGTAGGGCATGAAATACCGCCTGTCGGCACATGTCGGCTCAAAAAACAGTGAAAAACCCCATGTCGACCTTTTGACTGTCGACATAGACACTGTCGACCTAATGGTAGTGTCGACCTAAAAACATGTCGACCTATTGAGCTGTCGAACTAATGGTGTCGATGTAATGGCTGTCGATGTAATTGCTGTCTAACAATAGTCCGGATACCAGTTCTATGGTGACGTAAATGTCCCTCAATAAGTGTCTGTGTCTACCTTATATGTAGACTTATAACTCAGGTATGGGTTTTATTATGAAAGTGAAACATATATATTTTTTGATGACTACAAGTGTGTCAGTATTACATTATTGTGGTTTTTATCTCTCTTTTTTTTAAGTACCATCACCCTGAAAAAAATACTTTGGAGAGGAAAGAAAAAACATATTGTGTCAAGTCCCCAGGGACCTTATAATATTTGTTGTGTTATTGTGTATAACATGTTTAAGGGATACCATATCATGTATTGTGCATAACAGGTAAAATGGTTACCATGGTGTAGTGTAACATGAATAAGAGGCACTTAGTGACATAATGTGAATAAGGGACATTATTATGTGGTGTAAAATAAATAAGGGGCTCTACATGTGGCAGAATTTGAATTGGGGGCGCTATTGTGTGACCATGCCCCTTTCTTGTGAGACAACTGTCCCTGTATAAAGCGTGGGATATAGAGCGCAAATTTATAGTTTGCTGAAAACCGAAGCACCGGCCCTGGATTTTCCTAATAGGAAGGGGGTGGGGAAGGTGGTGGTGGAGGGGGGGGGGGGGGGGGGGGTCTAGGTTGATAGGGAAAGTAGCCCCACCATCTCTCCAGGACCACTTTAAGCCTTGGCTTGGAAACTGCATTTTAATGTGTCAGATTGGAATTATTATAGAAAAATATTTGTTTAGCTCATGTCTATTCAGAAGCCAATTCTCTTGTATTCTAATGAATATTACACAGTAAATAAATAACATACAAGGTTATTCTTTTCAACATGCTTCAATTTTTTTTAACAATGTAGATGAAGTACAGTTCAATGTTATTAACATTAAAATCGCTAATGCAAAATCCACCTTGATAATGCACATGTTGTACAAAAGCATATATTGCCATAGTGTGATCCTTGTGTGATGCTTGCTATGAATTGCATTTTCCTTTTAAACAACAATGTTTTTGAAAGTTCAGAAATCTTTTCATTATGTGTCAGACGTATGTTTCTAAAGACTTAGAATATCTTTCAATAAGTTTTCTCCTTTCTCCCATTTAATGTTCTGTACTTCCATTATACTGTAAGTGTCCTTGTGCTTTGTATATTGTAGTTCTACAGTATACCTGTATACAAGTGTTAAAGATTATCTACGGCATCTTGCAGGCTCTTATGTTATAGTAACAGTGAGTGTGAGCATTCAGTGATCATGCCTCTATAGACAGATTAGCTTTGTGAAACATTCAAAGATGATACGTTAATTTATAGTTCTGTTTATGAGAAATGCTGTCATTTGTGAGAATTATAAAACTATAAGAAAACATAATAGAAATCAATTTACATTGTATACAGTACAGTAAAGACAAAAGGTTAGGAGTGTTCACAAGCTGTACATTTCCAAGACAGTTATAGCACTTTGATTGAATTGAAAACTTGCACAAAGAAGCATAAAACGGTCAGAATTTTTTTTCTTTTAGAGAACTCACGGTGAGCATAGTGCTGACAGTAGATGGCTAATTTGGAAGCCATCATGGTGGCAAACATGGCATATGATGCAGGGTTTGCATCAGATATATTCATAAGCATCTGACCTTACTATTGTTCTACGCAATGTGATACACACAGCACTGCAGAGGAATACTTCTATGTGCTACTGTATATACTGTATGATAGCGTTATCCTTTCTAGAAAAATTGATCAGCGTCTATCAATCAGATAATCCTGTTCATGGTGGGTTTATTAAAATAATGACAATGATGGTTACCAAAATTTCTAGGTGAGGTGCATCTTACTGTAAACAGATGTGACTTTGAGGGTTTGACCATGAAAATATTAGAAGATACTGTATAAGTTGCAAATAGCAATATCTGATAACAGTGGCATCACTAGGGGTATGCGGACTGCACTGGTTGACACAATCCCAGGGAGAGTATCTGAGCAAAATACATTGGAGGTGCGCTTTTTACTAGGTGGCACCAACTACAGTTTTGTCACATGCAGATAATATTATCTTTGTATTTATAAATTATTAATGTTTCTGAAACCCATATAATTAACCAGGAAAAATAATATAAAATGAGAATAACATTGTTATAAGAGTCAATGCAGTTATTCAGTTAAACCTGTTATGATCAAATAAGTTAAGATTCTATTCAGGGGTGTTTTAAGAAAGGAGATTGCCTGTGTGCAGCATCTGCATTGGCCCTCTCCTTTCTTCAGGCAGGACAGAAGACTTTGGGCAGTATTCAATGGGAAAAATTCACCATGTTTTGACGAGTTTGTGCTTTTCTCGCGTTGGATGGAGACTTTTGCTCTCAAAAAGCGAGCAACCCCATTCAATGTGCACTTCTCGCCGTCTTTCTAAGTGATTTTCGCCGTGTCTCTCCGTGTAGCAATTCTCCATCTTTTCATGGAGAAGTGGAATGTGAACTATTAAAATAAAAGTTTTTTTGTTTTAATTTTGGTGTACAAAAAAATCAGGAATTTTATTCTGTGAAGGGGCATGCTATTTTTATTCATGTGCTTATAGCACATGAATATATATTTTAATTAAAAAAAATATATATATATTTTTTTTATGTCCCTGTATAAAGCGTGGGATATAGAGCACAAATTTATAGTTTGCTGAAAACCTAAGCACTGGCCCTGGATTTTCCTAATAGGAAGGGGGTGGGGAAGGTGGTGGTGGAGGGCGGGGGGGGGTCTAAGGTTGATAGGGAAATTAGCCCCACCATCTCTCCAGGACCACTTTAAGCCTTGGCTTGAAAACTGCATTTTAATGTGTCAGATTGGAATTATTATAGAAAAATATTTGTTTAGCTCATGTCTATTCAGATGCCAATTCTCTTGTATTCTAATGAATATTACACAGTAAATAAATAACATACAAGGTTATTCTTTTCAACATGCTTCAATTTTTTTTAACAATGTAGATGAATTACAGATCAATGTTATTAACATTAAAATCACTAAAGCAAAATCCACCTTGATAATGCACATGTTGTACAAAAGCATATATTGCCATAGTGTGATCCTTGTGTGATGCTTGTTATGAATTGCATTTTCCTTTTAAATAACAATGTTTCTGAAAGTTCAGAAATCTTTTCATTATGTGTCAGACGTATGTTTCTAAAGACTTAGAATATCTTTCAATAAGTTTTCTCCTTTCTCCCATTTAATGTTCTGTTCTTCCATTATACTGTAAGTGTCCTTGTGCTTTGTATATTGTAGTACTACAGTATACCTGTATACAAGTGTTAAAGATTATCTATGGCATCTTGGAGGCTCTTATGGCAGGGCCGGTGCTAGGGTGTTTGGCGCCTCCCTGCAAACTATAAATTTGCACCCTCCCATTCTTTGCGCACACTGAAAACAAAGGGTATAGCATGCCCCCAGAAGTAGTGCCTCTCATACACATGTTCCCAGTCGCAGCAGTGACCTTTTAGTGCCCTGTACTAGAAATGGAATTGGTGCTTTACCCCCCCCCCCCTCCCTCTCTCAGACAAACAGCAAAGACAGGGGCAGTACGCCCCAAAGGCGTGCTGTATAAAATGTAGAGTGTGGCTTCGTGGAGAAGGGGCATGGCCCTGTGGGGAAGGGACGTGGCCACATGATAGTACCAATTCACATTACACCACACAGTAGTGTCCATGATTCACATTAAACCACAGTCCAGCCACTTTTACACATTGTACCAGCTAGAGCTCCTTAGGCACACTGTGCCAGGATTACGCACATCGTAATGCCCATTACAAATTATGCTGCACACCGAAATGCACATTACGTATTTTGACACACATTGTAATGCGCATTACACATTATGTCACACAACCTATTGTCCATTACACATTAAGCCACACAACATAATTCCCATTACACATTATGACACAGAATGCAATGCTTATCACATATTATGCCAAATAAGTGCAGCTCACCTATATGCTTTTACCAGTAGTTACATTCTCATTGCCAGGGGGTTTCTTGTTCGATTCCAGGTTTTTCATGCTCCTTGCCACAGGGGTTTCATGCTCTTGACACAGGGGGTTACTGTACATGATGGTTGCCACAGGGGGTTACATGCTTGTTGCCAAGGGGAATTACGTGCTTGTTGCCATGGAGAGTTAAAAGCTTGGGCCCAGGGGGAATACATGTTCTTGGCCCTATGCCCCCCACTAACACCCATACTGTACCTCCTGCATACCCATCACACATCTCTCCTGTGCCAGTACCCCACAATCATACACAGGTGTAAGTGGTGTGGGAGTATCTGACCTGACACAGGAGTGTCCATACCTCCCAACATGACCCTCTCCAGGAGGGACAAAATGCTCTGTTCCTGGACCTTCCTCCTAATTTATGTTCACCATCACCTTTGTGTCCCTCCTGGAGAGGGTCATGTTGGGAGGTATGAGTGTCAGTGGCACCATTCTACCCCTACAGATGGCCAGCAGCTAACCAGTGAGCCCTGGCAGAAGTTCTTCTCGGTGCTTTGCTCAGCACTCAGCTAATTCAGTCTGTGACAGTCTTTATAATCAATCTAAAAGCCTCCTGGCAATGTAAGCAGTGTTTTGCTGTGAGGATAGTAGATTGATTATAAGGGCTGCCACAGACTGGATGTGTAGAGAGAGGACAGAGGACGGAGCGAGTCTGTGCTCGGGCTGCAGTGGGAGGAACAGGCTCTGCTCGCTCTTCATGATGCCAGCGCCGCTGCCTGTGTCATAGTCAGACAGGCACAGGCTGCGGAGGCTGGCAGCAGCAGTCCATCTCAGCAATGTAGCATAGTGGGGATAGCGCCTACCCAACTCGGCGCCTCCCTGCTGTGCAGGGTTTGCTGAGTGGGTAGCGCCGGCCCTGTCCTATGGTATAGTAACAGTGAGTCTGAGCATTCAGTGATCATGCCTCTATAGACAGATTAGCTTTGTGAAACATTCAAAGATGATACATTAATTTATAGTTCTGTTTATGAGAAATGCTGTCATTTGTGAGAATTATAAAACTATAAGAAAACATAATAGAAATCAATTTACATTGTATATACAGTACAGTAAAGACAAAAGGTTAGGAGTGTTCACAAGCTGTACATTTCCAAGACAGTTATAGCACTTTGATTGAATTGAAAACTTGCACAAAGAAGCATAAGAGGGACAGAATTTGTTTTCTTTTAGAGAACTCACGGTGAGCATAGTGCTGTCAGTAGATGGCTAATTTGGAAGCCATCATGGTGGCAAACATGGCATATGATGCAGGGTTTGCATCAGATATATTCATAAGCATCTGACCTTACTATTGTTCTACACAATGTGATACACACAGCACTGCAGAGGAATACTTCTATGTGCTACTGTATATACTGTATTATAGCGATATCCTTTCTAGAAAAATTGATTAGCGGCTATCAATCAGATAATCCTTTTCATGGTGGGTTTATTAAAATAATGACAATGGTGGTTACCAAAATTTCTAGGTGAGGTGCATCTTACTGTAAACAGATGTGACTTTGAGGGTTTGACCATGAATATATTAGAAGATACTGTATAAGTTGCAAATAGCAATATCTGATAACAGTGGCATCACTAGGGGTATGCGGACTGCACTGGTTGACACAATCCCAGGGAGAATATCTGAGCAAAATACTTTGGAGGTGCGCTTTTTACTAGGTGGCACCAACTACAGCTTTGTCACTTGCAGATAATATTATCTTTGTATTTATTATGAAACCCATATAATTAACCAGGAAAAATAATATAAAATGAGAATAACATTGTTATAAGAGTTAATGCAGTTATTCAGTTAAACCTGTTATGATCAAATAAGTTAAGATTCTACAGGGGTGTTTTAAGAAAGGAGATTGCCTGTGTGCAGCATCTGCATTGGCCCTCTCCTCTCTTCAGGCAGGACAGAAGACTTTGGGCAGTATTCAATGAGAAAAATTCGCCATGTTTTGGCGAGTTTGTGCTTTTCTCGCGTTGGACGGAGACTTTTGCTCTCAAAAAGCGAGCAACCCTATTCAATGTGCACTTCTCGCCGTCTTTCTAAGTGATTTTCGCCGTGTCTCTCCGTGTAGCAATTCTCCATCTTTTCATGGAGAAGTGGAATGTGAACTATTAAAATAAAAGTTTTTTTGTTTTAATTTTGGTGTAAAAAAAATCAGGAATTTTATTCTGTGAAGGGGCATGCTATTTTTATTCATGTGCTTATAGCACATGAATATATATTTTAATAAAAAAAAAAAATATATATATTTTTACACAGAGCAGCCAGCAGGGGGCCAGGAGCCGAGCCGCTCATTAGATATTCATATATTCACTGCACCCGATCATTACATATGCATGATCGGGAGCAGTGAATATACCCGGTCCCTTGCTGGCTCTGGGGGGGGCAGCTTGTGCTGCCTGGGTCCCGGGGAGCCCACCTTCCCCCCACATACGTTCTGGGGCAGGCAGGGTGACTTCCATCTCCCTGCCTACCACCGTCCCACGGCTCCCTGCCGCAGACGCTCGTCTGCTGCAGAGGTTAAGATTCGCAGCGAGGGGCAACTCACCCCTCCGACATTGAATACGGAGAGAGCGAGTGGCAGCCAGCCCTCCGGAACACAGCGAGTGTGCAGCGAATCCTAAACAGGATTCGCTGCACACGGCGAAATTTCACATTGAATACTGCCCTTTGACTGTGTTCCAGAGTCTCCCGCACATGTGCAGATCTCCAGGAACATAGGGGTCTATGTACTAAGCATTGGTGGGAAATAAAGTGGAGGGTCGTAATATACTAGCCTAACAGATTCCAACTGTCAGTGGGGTCCCTGGCCAGTGGACACCGGCCTGATGGGGTTAAATCTTTCAATCCTAACATTGCTTTATACAGGAGAACTACAAGTACCAGCAGACCTCCCCCGCAGACTGGGACTTGGAGAACCACAAGTCCCAGCATGCGGGGCATTAATGGTGGCGAGGGGGGGGGGGTTTAGGGCGCCGCGCTGTGGATTACAAAAGTGTTTAAGGGCTGCGGAGTGTGTAGGTACACTATAAATACCTAAAAGATAGACAGAGGAGTGGGGGTACACCCTTAGGGTGTCACTCTGCGCTCACAGACACTTTGGGGGGTGGTAGATGGTTTGTACACTATATACTCAAACTTTGGAGATGTATATTAAAACATAAATTATTTTATTAATATTCCTGAGAATATACTGCACACAAATAGAATGCACACACACAAAAAATTTTTTTTTGCACAAACATAAGTAAATCAATATACATAGGTCGGAAATAATCATAAACTTACATATCGTCTAAAAACAGGCTAATACCGGTATACACAAACAAAGGGGGAAGGGGGAGGGGTTACGAACAAGTGCACAATAGTCCAATGAACCAGTGGTGGCCAGAGGGTCTTTTCAAGTTCAAAGTCCAGAATGAAGTTTTATAACTTACTGGTGGAATAGCAATTGTATGCTTTAAGTCTTTGTAAGAGATGGGCACCTTGCCTGTGGGTGGGAGTGGAGCGTCTGCCGGCAGACTTCCGTCGGGGCTGCTGGAATGTCACAGCAGTCCTTTAGGTCCAGATACTCACATCTACTAGTTTCACCAAACGGCTTCTTTAGGATAGTGGCTACCCCCGCACTGACAGCGGGGACAACCAACTTTCTCCGATGGAGCTAACAGCTTTAGTCGCGCTGTCCCAGCGCGACACAGGCTGAGAGCGTGATTGGGCGATGCGTCTCCATGGAGACGCATAGCTCAGCCCTGATTGGCTGAGCTATGCGTCTCCATGGAGACACATAAGCCGAAGACGCTCTCAGCCTGTGTAGCGCAGGGAGTCAGCGCGACAGAAGCTGTTAGCTCCATCGCAGAAAGACGGTTGTCCCCGCTGTCAGTGCGGGGGTAGCCGGCTCTGCAGAAGGGAGACCAGCGCTGGATCCTGGATCGGTGAGTATGTGGGTGTAAAAGTGAGGTGTGTGGATGTGTATGAAATAAAGTTTTACTTCTCTGTGTGTGTGTTTTCTTTTAACATTAATGCCCCGCATGCTGGGACTTGTGGTTCTCCAAGTCCCAGCCTGCGGGGGAGGTCTACTTTTTTGTTCCCCGTATTTTTGGAACCAGGACTGGCTCAATGAGCCCGGGGCTGGTTATGCTCAGGAGGTGGGACCCCACGCAATTTTTTTTTTTTATACAAACACAAAATCACACATAACCTCAAATTCGCACATTATCGCACTACATCACACTTTTCTTGCCGGAACACGCACCTCATTAAATATGCGAATCCATGGCAAAAATGCGATTTAAAAAAACTGACGTGCGAAAAACTGACGTGCGAAAAACTCTCATCCCATAGAATGTCACCCAAAATGTTTATGCTACATTAATATGATAAACTTTGATGTACATGACGATGTTGGTAAAAACTAAGATTTTTTACATATAGAAAATGCATTTTGTAAATGTAAATCAATATTCTTTCAGTGTACATTAATGAAAAACATTTGCTTTTATTTGTTATTTTATTTGTCTGCCTTACAGGGAACAAGCAGAAAAAGTTTCCAATTCCACTTTTATACTACTCAGTCTGCAGGCATGCTATGAGCATGTGTGATAACTATTACCAATTTCCAAAATTCCATTTTCTAGAAATTGATATCTAGCAATAATAAAGGTTATTTATGGACCTACAGTGCACTGTTTTATGAGTGCAATCTTCTTATCTACCTGCACTTCCACTGCCCGGTCCTTGTACAGGTCGAGTATCCCGTATCCGAATATCCGTTATCCGAATTATTCCGAAAACCAGACATTCCAGAAAGTGAATTTTTTTTTTTTTTTTTTTTATAAAAACTCACTGGGGACATTTGTAACAGCACTACTGGTGACATGATATGTAACTGGCACTATATATGTGCAAGACAATGATTGCTTGGCATTCAAATTCAGTGCTGAGATAGTACACACATTTTGTTTCAAGTTTTGAAACCTTGTTTTTTGAACAAATAAAATATATTTGTGTGTATTTTATGTGGTAATAAAATATATTTGTGTGTATATTATGTGTTTATACAACATAAATGCAAGATACTTCAAAATACATAATTGAAATATTAAAATATTCCGAAATACGGAATAATCCGTTATCCAAAATTCTCCTGGTCCCGAGCAAAAAAACCCTGGGCGGTATAAAATGAGGTGTGATTTTTTTAGGTGCCTAAAAAATTGCACCAAATCGCACATGTGACAGGTGAATAACTGGAATAAGGTGTCATTTTTAAGGCTAGACCACAAATCAATTGTAACGGGGTTGTGTGAGTTTACATACTGTAAAGTATTTTGTAAGGGGAATATGCATTTTTTTTCACTGTTAAAAAATGGTGAGCGGTCCCCTCTTCCGTGCTTAACCTTGCATTATGGGAATCTGGGATATGCGGACTGCCCCTGGCTCCTATACAGTGACGGGAGTCTGAATATCCATTTAATGTTACAGCGCAGCACCTAGCATTTTGGTGTCACCACTCAATGGGTGACACCCAGGTACAGCCTGCATCCCCATGTTGATGTTATTGGTTAAAAGTACTAAAAGGTTCCAATCATCATGGGTGAGGTCCCTGACAGCCATATTGAAAGGGTAAGAGTAGGGGAAGTTGCTTTGGACCCAAGGAGATAAATATCAAGATACTGTAACATATGTAAGGGAGGGAATTCAATATAAACTAAACTTGATACCCCTCAAACTTTTACCTGTGTGAGATGTTGAATGAACCTTGTTGTACTACTGTAACAACCTAGTGCTGCACTGAACGCAGCGTCATAAAAGCTCCTAATTGCTATTTACTTGTCTGCCCATACATAAATATTTGAAGCAATGAATTTTGCAAAAACATGCAGTACTTCAGTATAATTCTTCTTGGTGAAAAATTTAGAAAAGTAATGCTACTGTATGTATATTTGCCATGTTTGATGCATAAAATATGTAACATTAGTGATATTTGATATATAATATAAATATATCCAATATTCATATACAATGCTATTAGCAAACATAGGCATGCGCAGCACATTTTATTAGGGGGTGCACCACCTATTATGCATGTCTAACAACACCCATTGGGTGCGTCTAACACCACCAATCAGGCGTGTCTACCATCATCTATTGGCACTCACTACAATATAAAAATCTCAGCCACAACATAATCTCCTGCCTATTTCAGTCAATTTTTAATCTTCTTATTACTCTCTGCAACAGTTCATGTAAATAAAGTCAAAAACATATATGGATGATGCAGGTATGTAGTGATATGACAATGGTCTAGTACAATTAACAATGCAAACACACATAATTAAATGATGGGCTCTTCTTTTAATAGAATACAGTTCTAAAAAGCAAAAGTCTTTGGTAAAAGGTATTGCTGGTTGCTAGCGGCAGGCATGTGTATATAAGGTCAGGCACAGCATTAGGGGGTGCCTGTGCACCCCTAACACTCTATGTGCGCACGCCTACAGTATGTTAGGAAAGAAATTACTTTATATATGTCCATCTGCTTACACGCCACTATTTTCCACAGACAAACAATTCCCATAAATGTAATCCTATCCTTTTGTTACAACTTTAAATCAAATTGAACTTTTAACATTCTGTCTAACTTTTCCATTATGTATAACTAAATGGCCACAGACTGGAACTGCCAAATGTAATGTGTAATTTGACACAGAGCAATGACAGTTATTATCGTTTGAACAGCTGCAGAGAGCTCCCTACACCACAAGGTACACACTCTTTCATTATAAGAAGTATTTTACGTTTGGTGCTGCTCTAAGAATCGTCTGTTTCAGGTTTATCTAAAAGTCCAGAGAAGATGAGCAATTGTTATCCACTTTCAGCCACTGCTATCTGAAAGTAAATACGACAAATTGCACTATGGGGATTATGACTTGTTAAAGTGACAGATGGATCGATAGATATAGTTCATGAGAGAAATTTGATACATAGACTATACTGATGATAGATTAAATATATGATAAAACAGATAAATAGTTTAAATAGATAAATGATAGAGAAATACATTTTAGAAAAATATAGAGATATTGAATTAATAAATATATGGTAGATTCATAGATAGGCAGTAAAAAGATTAGAAAGATAAATGATAGAGAAATAGATTTAAGAAAGATAAATAGATAGTAGATAGATATTGAATTAATAAATATATGATAGATAGATAGATAGATAGATAGATACAACAGCTAACACTACCATTAGGCAGCTGCCTATGGTGGTGGCCCCTGTAGAGTGCAACTGAGCCACCTAAATAAATGAAGGATGTCTCTCAAGGAGTCATCCTTTGAGATGGTGCTGGTTTCGGCCTGTGGGACATACAGTATCATAGTAGATGATATAATTTTGGTAGGACTCATCATGATGAGACAGCCTATAGGGAAGAGATACAATATCTTGCTGCCTGGTGTAGTGATAATAATCTGCTACTTAATATTAGCAAAACAAAATATATTATTGTTATTTGCAGAAGTGAGAAGTGCAATCATGTTGTTCCTATCCAGATAAATGGATGGATGTTGACCAAGTTTCTAGTTTTACATTTTGGGGCACTTATATCTCGGAGGACCTTTCTTGGTCATGAAATATTGAGTTTAGTAAATAATGCCCAACATTGACCTTTTTTTCTAAGGGTGTTGAGAAGTCATTACTTGCCAGCATGTATACTGAAGAACTTTTATCGCTGTGCGATAGAGAGTATTTTGACCAACTTTGTTACAGTATGGTTTGGGAATTGTACAGTTATGGAGCATAAAATATTGCAGAGGGTGGTAAAAACAGCCCAGTGGATTATAGGGTCCTCACTTCCATTCAGTGAAAGCGTTGCAAGTGTTGTGCTCATAGTAATTTAAGAGATTTAACTTCTTTTGCCTTCTGGAAGGCATTTCAGATGTCTTAAAAATAGGAATGAAGAACAATTTCTTTCCTAAAGCTGTTTTAGCATTATATTCTGTTTAGTTTAAGGGTTATAATGAAATAGAGTTTTATATACTGTGAATACGTTTGATTTTGCGGTATACTGAAAACTGGATGGATGTAAATACTTAATTATGTTGCCCTGCTGTGGGGTAATGACAATTAAGTTAAATCAAATCTATCTAATCTAATCTATTCCTGTCACATCACACTATATTACTAGCCTACTTAGTGCCAGTAACAGGTGTCTACAACAAGACAGTCATAGGGGTTTATCACCAGCAACACCACCGTATCCATAACTTTACTCCAATGTTTTAGTTTACTCTTAAATATTTTTCAAGGATATACAAAGCAAACATACGGTACTTCTTTACTTTCACGGCGCCAGCATGGCGCCGCGCGTCAGAGTCCCCTTGCGGGGCTCGCTTCGCTCGCCCACGCTGCGGGCTCGGTGGCTCGCTACGCTCGCCACGCTAATTAAAATCAACTCAATGCCAACATGGATAGTGGAGGTATGAACTATCCATGTTGGCATGGCGTTAACTTCGTTTATTTTACTTAGTTTGTGGCGAGCGTAACCCGGAAGTAGCGCGGCGCCATGCTGGCGCTGTGAAAGTATAGAAGTACCAAACATACAAATAGGATAACCATGTGCACTGCTGTGTCTCTTCCACGGCAAAACATCCCTCTTCAGTTCTGTCATTAGCCCAGACCTGTATCATAGAGTCAGCACTCCCTAGTCTGTTAAGTCTGTTGAGTGGTTGCCTGCACTTGCTAAATAAATAATTCAATAGTAAATGTGTCCAGTGGTAGCGCCAGGGTCGGTGGCAACTGCTGCAGCCAAGAGGCCCCCTGCACATAACTTTGGTGTGTGTGTGTGCCCAAAAGAGCCATGTAAAGAGGATGTGGCCTAGCTGGAGTCCCACTGTCATCACTAAAGGAGTCATGGCTTTGCAGGGGAACATTCTGATTGCCTCCCCCCAGGGGCATGTTAACAGCAATTACCAGCTCCAATGCTGAAATGAATGTGCACTTAGATGGGTCTATCAATTGCCTCCTTAATTTGTATAATTGTATCCAACTGATAAGTGAAAGGTTTGTTACATTAGTTATACGCTTCTTATGCCATTTTTTTAAATATTTAATAAGATCCTTAAACAATCGGAGACAACAAACTAAATCTTATTATTTAATCTATTTCATCATTTATTGTGGACATCTTTCTATGAGGCACAACAGGAACGGACTTGGACTGATTGCAAATATAGCAGATACACCCCCATATACGGTACCTTATGGACTGACACACAATATTAGCTCTCCAGTTTGCCTGTTTAAGAAAATATTATTATTTCCTTTTATATTTACAATATTATATTAATTGGCATGTTTTAAGTATATTCAAAGTACTGTATATTGTCATTATTTACAGAATAATTGGCACCTCCATTCTTAGAATAGTACTTATTAAGTCTGTTGTATAGTGCAGTTTTCCATATTCTGTGATATGAGTACGACCCTGTGTATCCAATGTCTTATGCTTCTGGTAATTTACAATCATGTTCAAATTCTAAAAAGGAAAATGGAGGGGTAGATAGAAAGATGAAAGGGGCGTTATGTTCACTAGCTAACACATTTAAACCAAGTAGGAAAAAGATAAGGTAAATTACGTTGATGCAAAGACATGAGAAAGGATCAAGGTGGGGGGGGGAGGGGGGCAGAATAAATAATGATATATATATATATATATATATATATATAGAAACAAGGGGGGTACCCCAATCTGCGCCTTGATATCCTGGAGCAGCAACCCTGTAGGATCCCCTGTTAGACGGGACCCAAAATTTAGAGATGAACAAAGAGAGGGTACAGAGTGCGCTTATGATATACTAATATGCATATCATGTAAAAAATATTTATTTATAACAGGTTTTACCTTTATAATATTTTGTATACAAAAGATAAAAACAAACAAATACAATTCAGTTCGTATCCTGTATGTGTTTCATTCACAGCATGTGATCAAAACATATGAATCTGGGCCAACGCGTTTCGTCAGCTAGGTGACTTCATCAGGGGCGAATAGTAGTTTCAAAATGAATGATACATCAAAAGAGTGAATTCCTTCATACAATCAGGAACAGATTAAACAGCCCAGCAGTAGGTTCTTAAAGGTTCAGACAACCACAAAGGAATTTACAATGGTCCCAGGTAGGTGTGTTAGCTCTGAAGTCATTCCAGCTTTGGACTTGAGAGCTAACACACCTACCTGGGACCATTGTAAATTCCTTTGTGGTTGTCTGAACCTTTAAGAACCTACTGCTGGGCTGTTTAATCTGTTCCTGATTGTATGAAGGAATTCACTGTTTTGATGTATCATTCATTTTGAAACTACTATTCGCCCCTGTTGAAGTCACCTAGCTGACGAAACGCGTTGGCCCAGATTCATATGTTTTGATCACATGCTGTGAATGAACCACATACAGGATACAAACTGAATATGATGAAATGGACCCCGATACGTATTTATTTTCCCTGCCTCAGCTCAATAAATTAAACACACAACAGGGGGATATGGGCTCAATATGAAATTACCTCTATTGGACAGATATATGTAAATAACGATCTGAAATCCTTCTCTCAACTGCAAACTGAATTTGATCTTCCTAAAATGATGTTTTTTAGGTATTTGCAGTTGAGGGGTGCCCTATCTCAAAACAACAGGGATAAGCTTATTAACATAATTCAGACCCCAATTAAAAAAAATATATATATTAGAAAACTGAGCAGCAACAAATGGTTATCAAAATGTTATAAGTATTTGTTAGAAAGTACCCAAAGTGAAGATCTGGGGGTTTAATCCTGAAATGGACTGGTGACATCTCAGAAGTAAATGCAGAAAATTGGAGGTCAGCATTGTTGGCTCCTGGGCTGGCTACTAGTTCTCATAGAGTTCAACAGATACAATTAAATATTCTATATAGAACCTAAAAGAATGAGTAAATTCTCCCAAAATAATTGATGTCCAAAATGTAAGGATCTGGGTTGTAACTTCTGGCACCTTGTATGGGACTGTCAAAAATTGCAAGTATTTTGGCAAGAAATAGGAAAAATAATGACCAATATGGGGATTCCAAGTCGATGTCTACAACCCCTAGGGTATATTATGGGGGTCTAACCTATTAATACAATGTCTTTAGAGCTCAGATAGCTTGCGATCAATCTCTGCACAATTGCTGAAGTGGTAATTGCCCGCTCCTGGATGGTGCAAAGTGGCCCGAGAATCCAAAACTGGATTAGCTTAGTATGCTCATGCACCATGGAGCATGAGAAGTACATGTTCCTATCAAGAAAATCAATTACTAAATGTTGTGGTATATGAGGGAAGTGGTATTATTCCAAATATAACAATGCACAATAGCACTTTAAAAGTTGTATGTCCACTTAGACTTAATACTTAGGTGAATGTGTTGTTGTTAGAACACGTCTTTTCAATGAATTAAGTATTTTGGGTAGCCCACTTTCCCTATTTATTATAGATGGGATTGATAAGTAATCTGTGTCTTGGTTTATAATGGTGAGAATGAAAAGTTGATCAGTGGATAAGTCTATAACTGCACCTCGGCTGCTGTACAATTGTACATGTATGTTATTTATGTCTCTGTGTATGTATAAGTATTGTGTAATTTTTTATAGATAAAGATTAAATAAAAAAAATGTTAGAGGGGATCTTCACTTCATAAAAAAAAAAAAATCCTATATAAGGTAAACATTACAGGTCAATATGATGAATAAAAATGTTTGCTTGCCAATTTTCACACCTATTTTGACAAATAAACTTAGCACTCAAAGGGTTAACATCTCTTTCTTAATGATCAAAAAAGCTCTTTAGCAGAACATTTTCTTCTTATTCTTAGTCCTTTTTGGAATATTGGTCTTCCATGGTGGTCCCCATAAAAATGTAAATAGTTATGTGTTTCTGTTGGTTTACAGTAACTAAGTAACCATGATGATTAGGTTGTTCACTACATTGAGTCACATCAAATAAATTAATTGTGGATGTGTGGTAGGTTTGAGAGTTGGATAAGTGATCATAAGGTCATCTTTATTTCAACAATATAGCACCAAGTTTTCCACACTGGGACCACCCTCCACATGATGGGAATCAAAATCCACCAAGTAGAGGTTGGAGTAAGTAACTCGGGGCCAACCTGGTGCCCATCGCTATAATAATAGTCTGTAAATAATAAGTATCAGCAAATAGGAAAAAATTGTGGTCCAAAATGAAATGTATAGATTCAGCAAAAAACCCTTGAATCATGTGAAATATTCATGTTAAAAGCAGAAACACCTAGTGTTAAAAGGCATCTGTATTCTTCCATTCTTTCCCCTGAATATTATTGAGAAAGTGAGTGGTGTCCTTAATGTATGATTTTAAAGTGGTTACTCGTTGAAAGCTATCAATATAAATATGAAGATTTGATAAAAGTGAATTTATCCTGGAAATGATACTGTGTGGGTGGTGTAATAATAGACTACTGTATTTTTGATAAATAATAAAAATTCAAGACTATTGGAAAGGGGTTAAAGAGATATCTTCTAAAAATAACTCACTCTTCCAGTGCCATATCTAAAATTGTTCATCAAGGAAAGCTCCAGTGACAAATTAAGTTCTCTATAACAATTTACAGTATATCCAGTAATTGCCGTAATTATTATTTTATGTAATCTGACCTGTCCAGACTTACTAGCCCTTGCCCTTATCTGTTTCTTTCAATATAATTAAACTGTCCTTTATATGTTTTTTAGGAATCTTTTCTCCAATTTAGACTTAATGGGGGAAATTTACTAAAGGAAATTTGTAAAAAATAGGTGTATTTGTATCCAGAAATACACTTATTTTTGACATTTACTATCCCGAAAATACGGCAATTCGTATTCGTATTGATGAGCTATCAATACGAATACGAATTGCCGTATTTTCGGGATAGTAAATGTCAAAAATAAGTGTATTTCTGGATACTTAAATTTCCCCCAATATATCTATTTTCATTGTTGCAAAGAATCTTAAGATCTTCTAATGTAAATAAAGACTATTAAATTAAATAAGTTGTGTTATGTTATCCGTAGGTTCAGTTTTGTGATTCACGTCTGTTTGTCTACATATTTTATAATTGGTACAGTATAACTATAAATATATTGGATAACTGATTTTGCCTATTGCATTGACCATAAATACTGTAGTTTGAATTGGTTCTGGACCACAAACCCGAGTCACTCCTGCAAGTACTCCGAGGCACCCCAGAGGGCCATGGCACACAGTTTGGAACCACTTTATTTTGTGTTTAATTTAGTATTTTTTATTACTGTCTTTATTTGACAATTGTTTCCATTGACAGAGGCTTCTGGTGAATCTAGTCAATTCCACAATCTAGTTAAATAGATTAAGTTCAGCATTTGGGGAGAATTATCTACCTTTTGATAATACCATTATTTTTCTGGTTTGAGTGGTTTAAAGCATAGACTGAATATACCTAATTTAGTTTTCTCTAATAATCATTTGTTTTTATTTTTATGTTGTACATTTCCTCCTCTTCTACTTCCTCAAAACATTTTTCTTTCGGAAGAACCTGAACTTTGCTGGTCTGTTTGATATGTTTGGTCCTTACATTTGTCTTTCGGCTAAAATTATTACTGCATATAGTATACTACTGTATATACGGACCACAATGTAAATGCATTGTGGCATGCCAAGCTCTCATTGAATGGCATAGTGGGTGCAGCAAAAGCCCACTCCCTGCTATATCACAAAATCTTTGCTTTGAAAGGTATATATAAAAGGACACATCTGTTTGCACTATTATTTTTGGGGTGGTATCCCATATTCACCCTGCATTAATATCTACATTTTTGAGCAGCATTTTCTGTTTATCTGTAAAGTGAATATTATTATAAATGATTAACAACTGGATAAACCTAGAGTACTGTCCGTTGGTTTCTGCTATTATATAGATGATATCAATTCTCACCTTCTATAGTCCTACTGGTCTCACAGAAATGTTTACCTTCTCCCTGCAGCAATAGCAGTTCCTTTGGGTCCTGTCAGTGCTGTAATTCTGCATAATTTTGGTGGGTATTTTACTCCCTATCCCTAAGCTCTACCTTTCTTCTTAGTGCCTAACCCACTCTCCCCCCCAACAGCCTAACCCTAAACTCCCACCACAACATAACACTAACCATCTTGACTTTAGCCTAACCATCCTCAGAATGTTGACATATTACATGGTTTAATGATGCCGACCCTCCGGTTAAAATGACGATAAAGGAAAAGTGTTATATTCCTAACCTTGGTTCAGAATTGCCACTTTCCAAATCACCTATACTGTAGCTTGAAGGCTTTCCTCCTGAGTGTCATACATTGTTTCCTAAACCTCACTTTAATGCAAATGACAATATTAGTGCTGTGATGGAGATGGAGACATCAATAGCTAGCATATTAAGAAAATCCCGAGAGAAGGGAATAGCAATGCTGTATGTTTGGAAGTAGTAAGTAAAAAAATACAGAATTTCATTGGCATCTATGAACAACATTATATTTTCCATTTACACCAGTTTTCAGAAGTATACCACAATCATTTTTTGATTAAAACAGTTTTAAGTTTAAATACATTTATACCCCTTTCAGACAGGAAATTCTTAAAATCCCGGTAAATACAGAGCATTTCAAATGCCGAGTCATTTTGAAGAGCAGCCTGACCCCCCCTCCCCCCACCCCATTCACACAGAAGAACAAATTACCAGGTTGAATATTTCTACACAGGTATTTCTTCTGTGTCAACCTGAGTCGCAAATCCCGTGTCATCGACCCTGGTATTTACGGATTTACGACCCGGGTGTGCCCTTTCACCCTGAAAAATGACCCATGTTATTCACGAAATTACTGGGTAGAACTGCTTCACCCGGTAATTTCCTTCTCTGTCTGAAAGGGGTATTATTTTAACATTTCCTGTAACTTTTTTCACAAGATATCATTTGTATTTAAATCTTGGTAAGAGTAGCACTATGCTCATAACAGAAGAACAAAAGATCTTTTTAGCAGCAACCTCTGCTGCACGTTAACAAAGATTCACATAAGCAATGTTTACTTATTGTGGCAGCTCTTATAAGTTGCTTCATTGATTTATGCCTCAGGGAAAGTGTAAGACACAATATTCAATGTAAGAAAATTAATTGAAAGAATGTTCTAAGCTTGGCTGCACAAAGGTCAAGTTTTCACCACAACTGCTTGTAATCTTTACAAATAAGACAAATGACAAAGGAGAAAACTAGACTGAACACGACCCATTAAATTCAAATTACTTTAGATTTTTAGCTCAGTACTACATGGATTAGAATGTATTTTCCAGCAGACTTCAAAGCAACCATTTATCAGGGAGCAAACTAAGAAGAAGACTGCATTGCTGTAATTGGCATATCATACATCAGAAATGTTTTCAGGACCCTAGAGAATCATGATATCACCAGGTGTGTCTGTGCCCCGCATCACTGGTATCAGAGACAGTTTTCTAGATGTCTTTCAGCTCCAGTTGTTTCTTAGTAAATTGCACCTGGAATGAGTGAATGTTGTCACATATTGACACGCCTGGCATTCCAAAGAGGAGACAGAATCTAATGAAGCATGTGCAAGCATTACACACATAAAAAAAAGAAGTAGAGTAGTCTGTTTTTTTTTCCTATTTTAAATCACCCATGCTGCAGTATAAAAAAGAAAAAAAAATCCCCACATCATTATGTTCTTACAGATGGTTTTATATGTAGAATACGATAAGGTGAAAATCTCCAAGTGTTGCTGTGTTTCAGAAATCTCTAAGCTGTTCAAATTCAGCTGAAATGCATATTTACAGAAAAAAAAACAAAGTAAAATGTACTGAAAACAAAAAAAAGTGGTGTCTGCAAATGCATCTGCCATAGAAAGTGTGTTTTTTCATCTTTAAAATACGAATAGTAAATTTAAAAACCATGTTACAGATGTGTCCTCATACCATAGTTGCCTACCCTCCTGCGTTCTGCAGGAAGCTCCCTGAAATATCAGCAATCTCCCTCTCTCCCTCATTAGTCTACCAATCTCCCTTATTTCAACTAGCCCACATTACACTGTTATATTTAGGGGGGAAAGGAATGAGACATAGATACATTTCCACTGAATCATCAGCACCATTTCCCGTCAGTTTAGCAAAAATAGTATCTCTTACTAAGTGCTTTGGGGCTCATCTACATTTGGATATAAGTCATTTTAAAAGATACCTCTCAGATGTAGCAGTACACACCCACGCTTCTAGGTACCAAGTTCACAATCTCTTTTCACAATCTCAGCATGTATGGTAATAGCCACGCCCTTTGGGTGGAGCATGACACACCCCCTCAATGGGGCGCTTTGTAAAAATCGACTACCAACTATAATGTCCCTGAAACTAGTTTTCAAAAGTAGGCAAGTATGCCTCATACACCAGGCATGGGCAACATGTGTCCTTCCAGTGGTTGTGAAACTACAGTATCCAGCATGCCTTGCCACAGTTTTGCAATTAGGGAATGCTAAAACAAGAAAAAATGCATGGTGGGATATGTAGTTTCATAATAGCTGGAGAGCCACAGGCTGCCCATGCCTACCACACACCATGGCCACAGTCACGCTGAACAGCCCCTCTCCATCCTTACCTACTGGCTCAAGATAGGTAAGTATCAGTATGTGTGTGTAATGTATGTATTAAACTTTTATTTTTCTGTGTTGTCAGTGTGTGTTTATTTAACTATTTATTTTACTGTAGAACTACAAGTGCCAGCAGGCCCTTTAATGCCCCGCATGCTGGGACTTGTGGTTCTCCAAGTCCGAGCATGCGGGGGAGGCTTGCTGGGACTCATAGTTCCACAGTAAAAGACAATAGTTTATTCTATTTTTTTACACTCAATCAGCCCGGTGACCACTGCACAGGGTCACCGGGGACAGCACCAGGCTTCAGCCTGGTCAGGTAAGTCCTGGAGGGGGGGACCCCTTAATTGGGGGGGTCCCCACTCCCCCAGGGCCCCTAGCTAGGCTGACTGGTCAGTAGGGATGAATGTTTTGGCCGCGGGACCTTATCTAATAAGTGTCCCCCGGCTGTGACATTACCCTGCTGGCTGGTTTGGCTTGGGGCTGGTTCTTAAAATACAGGGGACCTCTAGTCATTTTGTCCCCCTTATTTTGGGAACCAGCCCTGGAGCCTGGGGCTGGTTTAAAAAAAATCAGCGAAGCCCTATTTGTCGGGTTTCCTGATTTTTTAATACCAGCCCCGGCTCTTTCAGCCTGGTGCTGGTTACGGCAGTGGGGGGGGACCCAACGTCATTTTTTTAACCCCCCCCCCCTCTCCATCTTTACTATTATAAATGGGTCTTTAAATGGGTAAGTGGGAATGAGACAAAAACGGCTTTTAAGCGGTAATTTACCGTTTAAAAGCTGCAGTGGGAAAGGGTCTTTATGGCTCTTACCCATTTAAAGACCCATTTAAAAAAAACGGGTCTTTACCCGTTTAGTCAGTGGGAAAGCAGCATTAAAGATATTGCACCCTAATGAGGAGTAAGGGGCAGGTAGGTGGCACACAGGTTATGGCAGAGGAGTCAGCTACAGATTGGGCAATATTATATACTGCCACATAATATAGTATGATTCATTCAGTATAAGGAGAAATATAAATATCTGTTTAAGGCAAATACATTGTTTGAGTGGTTTCTGGACAAATCAGTTCTGTGTACAGAATATGCTCACAAACTGAACATGTTATGTTATTGGACAGATAAATGTTAAGGTATGTCAGTAGTGTGCCACCTGATGCACATGGGAGGGGTCAAAGTGTGTGGATGTAGAGGGTTCTGCCATCAGCACATACTGTACTGTCCAGGGAGAGGTGTACAGGACAACTGCTACCTAGCTTATCCCCATCTCCATTTCTTCCTCAGGCTGCCTTCAGGACCGTGCTGGATTTTCTACTAGGTATATAAGGCATGGGCCTATGGGTAGCACCTGCTGGGGTCGGCACAACAGTTACCATTTTTGGATGGATGCTGCCTCCTATGGCATCTTCTTAGCTCTTCACCTGTTGGGCCATTAGGCTATTTTGCATTACCCTCGCCCACTTTGAAACCGCGCCCTTATACATGCCCACATGACGCCCATCTTTCCGAGAGTGTTCGGTGGACATTTGTAGACTTTATTGTTGAGAACAAGCGCGGAGACACAGCGTTGCACATGCATATTGCGTTGCTTACCCATGCGCAGTTAGCTAAAAGTCGCCTTCCGAAAGAATTTGGAACGGACCGCCTCAACCAGAATAAGGCAGATAGAAGCTGATTGGTTTGTGCTTTGTGTCTCTGTCCACTTTATCTCTGTTCAAGCTTTGATAAATCTGGGCTTAAACTGGGTACACACCTAAAGATATATCTGTCCAATTTCTCTGGTTGGAACATATGCAAATTGAACCTTTGCTCACAGATGCTGGAAAGCAGTCAACAGTTATTCAGATAAATTGGTTAAAGTCATTGTTATAACAAACTTATCTGAACAATCATTTTAATCCATTTTCACAAATTTGCAAGCAAATGGTTGATTGTCCTTTGCTCCCATAAATTGCCAGATTTTTGCCCCCACCAGACAGATTAACCAGGTAAATCTGTAGGTGTGTACCCATCTTAATATGCTCACAGATATTTTTTCTCTACAAGAAAAGTAAATACAGTACATTTTGCAAATGGAAAGCTTATTTTTCATTAACGTTACTCTTAGCAATAACTAGGCATGAATGCATTTTCTAGAACATATATTTGAAGCACATACTTTTAATATTTCATATTTTGAACTATTCAGTAACAATAATTTGGGTACATCTAGTTTTTCATTTATTTTTGGTTTCTTATTTCAATGTACCCAACAATGGTGCAAAGGCAACATAATTCAATGTTTCCACTTAAATATATTTTTTATTAGTTTATCTATATTCCAGGGTACTCACAAATTTCTGTAGTTCTTCCTGTTGGAAAGAAATGCATTTAAGGTAAGCCAAACAATCATTCATATAAGCAAATGTTATGGCAATGTACCAAAGACTATGTCAAGCATTACTTCTGATAGAAAATTGCAGTTCTAGTCATTTAAAGTAAACCAGTGTTACTAGACTCTACCTGCAAATAACTGAAATGTACAATAGCTCTTGAATCTATTGTGCTGATATAAATTATATTTACAGAAATGGAAGTAAGCATGACTTGAAAGTTTTCCAGGCAATATAAGAAATAAATAAAGATTAGATCTTCTTATATTTCCTGTGCCACTTGTAGAGTGCTGCAAATTGTGTGTTTGCAGCATTTCCAAGAAGTGAAAATGCTTTTTTGTCGAATTGTTGTTTTTAAAGTAAATTACCTGGCTGCTGCAGCCCTGTGATTGGAGAGAGAAGACCGTGTGGATCTTTGTATAATTTACTAAGATGTGTATTCTACTTCACATGTGATGTTGCTATGGGCAACCAATCAGAATCTACTTCTTATTTATTTAGCACATTCTAGAAGCTAGTAGACAGGATCTGATTGGTTGCCCATAGCAACATCCCGTGTGAAGTAGAATACACATCTTAGTAAATTCCCCCCCTCATCTCTTGGCAAACTAATCCGCTCTTTTGGATTTCAGTATCACTTCTATGTGGACGATACTCAAATCTAGCTATCAACCCCAGAGTTGTTACCATTGGTTTACCATTGGTTTAGGGCCGAGTCTCTGACTGTCTCTCTGCCATCTCATCTTGGATGTCTTCTTGTCACCTCAAACTCTATATTTCTATAAAATAATTAATTGTATTCCCACCAGCCAGGAGCAGTTACCATCCTGATATCTCCATAACCGCTGACCCCTTGACATTCTACCGTACCCCACAAGCTTGTTGCTTAGGGGTCATCCTTGAACTGTCCTTTGTTCCCCTCATTCATGTATCCAAATCATGTTACAGGCATCTAAAAAACATATCCAAAATATGACCCTATCTTACACAAGATACTACTAAATCTCTTATCCATGCACTCATTATATTCCACATTGACTATTGTAATAGTGTCCAAACTGGTCTCACTAATGCAATCCATTTTAAATGCTGCTGCTAGGCTGATCTTCCTAGCATGGCGCTCATCATCTGCTTATCCTCTTTGCCAGTCCTTCCTTTGGTTGCCTGTATTTTACCGTATTCAATATAAAATAATTCCACATACATATAGAGCCATTAACCATACTACACCAGCATATACCTCTTTACCTATATCAAAATATCTCCCAACTCGACAACTTCACTCCTCTTCCATTTGCGATTACAGGACTTTCATCTGGCTGCTTCACCCTGTGGAATGCCCTTTCATGCATAAGAAGACTCTCCACTTGCCTCCAAACTTTCAAGCATTCCCCGAAAACTCACCTCTTCAGGCAAGCCTATCATATTTACGATCCAAACACATGACCTTCTGAGGCACCCTTTAAGGATCCCTATGTATCTTATAGCTTCCCTTCTGGACTTGTAACTTGGTGGGACTGCTATGTTATTACTGGTGCCTGTCCTTGTGTTTCCCTCCTATGTCCCTATAGATTGTAAGCTTGCAGCAGGGCCCTCTAACCTCCAAGTCTGTCTGTCGTTTGTGCTATCCCTTTCTGCAATTGTAAAGTGCAAACTGTAAATAAATAAATGTATCTTGTTATTAACAGATCATTTGGTTTGTGGGCACAAAATAAATACATGTAAGTTGTACTTGAGCTAGGAGACTGAATAAACATTACTTTATGCTATACTCACTGTAGATCTAGTTATATTTATATCACAAGATCTGCCTTCAAACTCATTTTTCCATTCATTTGATTACTCAACTTTCATGTCTTGGAGTCTGACTATGCTTGAGATTCTCCATTGGAGAGCATCTGGAGAATGTGTAAACTGCCACACATTTCATATATTATACTGCCAAACCAAGTAATAGACGGCCTGGCTAACTTGTTTTAGCCCATTTTATAAAATCAAGGTAAGTGGCAAGATGGACTAAAATTTGTATGGACAACTGATTGAGAGTATTTGAGGTGATAATGGTGAATGCACTTGGTTCTTCCTCTGGGAGATAGTGGTAACCTTAGGCATACACATGTTGAGATTTCAGTCTGTCTTCTACGTGATCTGTCTAGATCATTTAGAAATTGGGCACAAATTGCTCCATGTGAACACCCCATAGCTATAGCGATGTTCGATTCCGCATGTCGCTATCACACGCTCAGGCTCAGATCTTGTGTGTGTGCAGTCAAAATATAGTTAAATCACAGCAAGTAAGATCAAATTGCTATGTGTGTTCAGAAAGAGCGATAGTGATCTACTATTTAAAAGGACCTTTTTTTTCCTTAGCACATATCACTTAGCACATATCGCTTAGCACATATCTTTGCACATATCACTAACCACACATCACTTCGATCACATCGTTATGTGTGTATGGGTGTTCTAGACACTGGGAAGTTTAAGGCAAATTGCCTACCCTTCATTTGCTTAGAACACAAATTTAGCACAAATCTCATTGTGTGTATGCCCCATTAGACAGATGCAAGGAGAAAGATGTATTTTGGATAGATAACATTGCTTTCATTTATAAACTGACATCAAATTTCTAATTTACAAACCTTCATGTTATATATTACCACTATCCATTATCATTTTTACATGATATGACTATGCCCCAGTCTCTTACGAAAGAGACTAATACTTTCAGTGGAAGTCAGAAAGACAGGGTTAATTCCTCACATATCCATACACACAGAACACAGATGCACAGGTTGTGCACGTGGGTGTGATTATTTAGCCAGTAAGTGCTTGGGAGGAGGTAAAGGTTCTAATCTTGTGTTGCAGTGGGTTGAGAGAGTTGCCCAGTGACTAGCAAGGAAACCACTGTGTCTAGTCAGTAACAGAGTTGGCGTGATATTTATTAACTGGTGTGTTTCTGAATCCATTGCTGATGGTTTACCATAATTCTCCTGTTCATATTTTTCATACAACAGTTTTACAAACTAGAAAAAGATAAACTGCGCAAAAGGAAATACTAATATTTCAATAAATGTATTAAAAATAATATTCACTTATACAATTGGTATGTGGCCACAACCTATAAAATATTAGGACATAAAACAAAACTGCCTAAATAAATTTAAAAATACATAACATCCAATTAGGCTGTACTATTCATCAATCACAAATGGCTCAATGCTGATTACCCTGTAAGTTAATAATACAGGTTGTTGGGTTAGTAGGCTTTTTTGTAAATGTATTTAGATCCAGATAGTCCATGCAATCAAACCAGTGGCGATGATAGCATATTTCAGATTTGACATGTGGTGTTATTAGTAGCAAGCCATCAGGTTTGTTGCAGTAGTTGTCTGGCCAGACATAAAAAAATATTGGTAAAAATGTACCTTGGAGACTTGTAGCAAGTTACAGTCCCTTGTGCCTCCCAGTTGCTGGAACTGAATTTCCTTAGTGAGTGCAACTATATTCGGAGTAGAACACCAGTTACTTGGAAAATGAAGGGCAGGTCTCCACAGGTGCAGGGATGTCAGGATCTCAGTGTACCATACGAGAGTGGATAGTTTTTAGTTGGACTAAAGTCAGACAGCATGGCGAGCGCAAAAAAGCCCCTTGCGGGCTCGCTGCGCTCGCCACGCTGCAGACACGGTGGCTCGCTACGCGAGCCACCTATTCTATTCTCCTTCTATGGGGGTCGTGGACCCCCACGAGTGAAAATAGCGGGTGGCCGTCAGGCACCCGGCTGTCTGCGTTTTCATAGTCGGGATCCCGACGTCGGGTAAACGACTGTCGGGATCCCGAGTGTCGGGAACCTGTCCGGCACACTTATTAACTTACAGGGTAATCAGCATTGAGCCATTTGTGATTGATGAATAGTACAGCCTAATTGGATGTTATGTATTTTTAAATTTATTTAGGCAGTTTTGTTTTATGTCCTAATATTTTATAGGTTGTGGCCACATACCAATTGTATAAGTGAATATTATTTGGTACTTGTGTAGATTCACGGCGCCAGCATGGCTCCGTGCTACTTCCGGGTTCTACGCTCGCCACAAACTATGTTAAAAAAAAGTAACTTAACTCCATGCCAACATGGATAGTTCATACCCCCACTATCCATGTTGGCATGGAGTTGATTTTAAATAGCGTGGCGAGCGTAGCGAGCCACCGAGCCCGCAAGGGGACTCAGACGCACGGTGCCATACTGGCGCCGTGAAACTACACAAGTACCTATTATTTTTAATAAATGTATTGAATTATTAGTATTTCCTGTTGCGCAGTTTATCTTTTTTCTTTTTTGTTCCAATTGGGGCTAGTTGAGCAGCCCTATTAAACAGTAGCATTATTGGGAATACTTATATTATTTTAGTTGATTAATTACGTCCGGTTTGTTTAGCGCTGTTTTTTTTTCCTTTTTTGTAGTTTTACAAACTGCCTTAAAAACTGCTATTAAAATGAGTTGGTTACTCGATACTTATGTCCTAATTTGGTTCTACTGCATACTAACTGCAAGGGTCAAGTAGCAGCTCATTGGAAGGTAGATTTCCGAAAGCATCTATTAAATGAATAGTTGTGGTGTTGCTCATAGCAAACATTTAGATTTTACATCCCATAAAATAATCTTATTGGTTGCTATGGGCTACACCAAAACTTCTCATTTAATAGAAGCTTTAGTAAATATACCATTTATATTAGGAAACGTACTTTATATGTCAGGAAGTTCTCTTTTTTATCCCTTGCTACAGCCACCACTGCTCTGTGGCAGTAAGTTGGACTTTTAAACACGTATGTTGTATGTAGCACATGCAGAGCTGCCACTGGCAAATATCTGCAGAAAACCATTTCATGCTTAAATCTCATGGTTTCTCTAAAGCCCCGTACACATGGGGGAGATATATTGCTCAGCCATATATTGCTAGCAATATATGGCTGAGCAATATATTGCTCAGTTTCTCCTTTTCATCAGCAACCAGAGATGGTCGCTGATGAAAGGGAACCTCTGCCGGGGGAGCAGCAGAGGTAATCAGCTGGTCGCAGGAGTAGGACAGCTGGGCTATAGGAAATATTAGTCAGTAGGGACAGGAGGTATATAGTGTAACAGTGTTATTGGTGATATACAGGGATGACTGACACACCCAGAGAATATGGTCGCCAGTGACCATATTTCCAGCGATTTCAGCCCCTATCGCCCCCGTGTGTACACAGCTGTACATTGCACAAAACCCCAAAGCTGTATGGAAGAGCTGCTGTAGGATTGCCCTACCATCACTGTGGAATGTTCTACAGAGCTCACTGAAATTGGGCATGTCAGTCCTGTGCGACTCACATAGCAACTGGCTTTTTTTAAAAAAAATTTGCTCAAAAATACATCTGTCGCAATGTGATGTGACTAGAATACACCAGGCAACTGCCCTGGTTAATTTAATTAGACACTTGGGTACTTATGTATTATCTGGGCTCCCATGTTAAATGCACCCCATTTTTTCATACCCCTACTATCCAACTACGCATGGAGTTGATTTTATATAGTGTGGTGAGCGCAGCGAGGGGACACGGTCTCATATGAAAAATGGGAGCCCAGATATTACATAAGTACCGACACTTGTATATCTGTGTGTTGATACAGGGCAGTAACTAGGGACTAGGACCCAGTCATTGGTCTAGGGTAGTATCTGCCACCACGGTACCTTTGTCCCCGTGCCAATTGCCATAGATTGGATCTCTGTAGCAATCTGGGGCACTGCTGTGCTCCCTCCAGTGACAGACATCATCCCTGCAGCATTGCAGAGCCAGAACGGACTGTGACAACTGAATTCTACAACACTGCATGTTGAGCTGCAGCCTGAACTGTGACTGTCTTGCGCTAAGGTTGCAATGAAGGAGAGTTTACATTCTAGAGAGTGTCATGAAGGTGACGTAATTCGGTCCGACAAATCATTTGTCATCCAATTTGCTGTACATACTGCACCAAATTGCTATTGATATTGCTTGGTGTGAGGTGCAGCGCATCATTTTGATGATGTCACATGTGACTGCAGGAGCATATTGAATGTACACACTGAACTCTGGCAAATTGGCCTGACACTGCTCCAGTGTGTACCCAGCTTTAGAGTATATGGGCCTCATTCTGGTTCACTTGCAAGAGCAAATTCTCTCTTTCATGGACAAAACCATATGCACTGCTGGTGGGGCAGATGTAACATGTTCAGATAGAGTTACATTTGGGTGGGGTTTGTACATTACAGTGTAAAAATAAAGCATCCAGTATTTACCCTTCACAGAAACAAAATAACACCCTAATCTAACTCTTTCTGCACATGTTACATCAGCCCCACCTGCAGTGCACATGGTTTTGTCCAATAGAGAGAATTTGCTTTTGCAAGTAAACCAGAATCAGGCCCTATATGTAGAAAATAACTGCTAGCATATTACAGCAGGAAGTTAGGCAGCAATATTAGAGTAATAAGGATACAAAGCAAAGTGGATATATTGTCCAACAGCTAGAATACCCCAGTCAGTAGTACAGCAGTATCCAAGGATATTAGACCTGAAATCAAGCCCCAAGAATGTCCCACTGCTCATAATACCCATTGCCTGTTCAAAATACTGATAATTGGAAAAATGGTTTCTTCTTCTATAAATTTATCAGATATGTAGTATTCCTTACTGCCTGCAGGTTCTTTTTAAATGTATTTTTTAGTATTTTACGTAGGGATGTGCACCGGGCACTTTTCGTGTTCAGTGATATACGTTTTGGGTCTGTATCTCGGGCAGTGTTTTGGATCTGGATCTGTTCCAAAACACCACCATTTTCGTGTTTCGTGTTTTGTGTTTCGTGTTTTGGGTTCTGATTTTATTTAAGCATAAAAGCTGCTAAAATCGCAGGATTTTGCTCCTATGCTATTATTAACCTCAAATTCATTAATTTTCACTAATTTCCAATCTATTCTGAACACCTCACACCTCACAATATTGTTTTTAGGGCAAAAGGTTGCACTGAGGTAGCTGGATAACTATGCTAAGCCACAAAAGTGTGCGGCACAAACACGTGGCTCATTTAGGAGTGGCACTGTAGCGGCAGACAGGATGGCAGTTTGAAAAACTAGGCCCCAAAAAGCACATAATGGCAAAAAAGGTGCAAGATGAAATTGTCCTTGGGCCCTCCCACCCTTACATTGCGTAAATAGGACATGCACACTTTAACAAACCATTCATTTCGGCAACAGGGTCTGCCACACGACTGTGGCTGAAATGAATGGTTTGTTTGGGCCCCTACAAAAAAAGCAAGTCACCTCTCCCTGCACAAACTGGCTTTATAGAGGCAAGATGTCCTCCTCATCCTCCTCTTCTGATTCTTCACCCCCTTCAGCGTGTACTTCCTCATCCTCACAGATTATCAATTCATCCCCGCCGGACTCCACAATCACAGGTCCTACTGTTATCTCTGGAGGCAATTGCTTGTCTTCATTAAAGAATTGATAATTCATTTTGATAAACATCATCTTCTCTACATTTTGCGGAAGCAACCTCCTATGCCAATCACTGACCAGGTTTCCTGCTGCACTAAAAACTCTTTCAGAGTACACACTGGAGGGGGGACAGCTCAGGTAAAATAGAGCCAGTTTGTACAGGGGCCTCCAAACTGCCTTTTTATCCAGCCAGTATAGGTTTACTTGGACGCTGTCACCAAAGTAATCCTCCACCATTTTTTCAATGGTGACAGCATCCAATGCAGTGACAGTAGACACGTCAGCAATCGTTGGCAGGTTCTTTAGTCCGGACCAGATGTCCAACTCCAAACTCCCTCCTGCCTGCCCTGCATCCCCACCAGCGGGTTGTGTGAGAAATTGCAGCTATTTCCTTGCAGCCACAGGTGTGGGAGAAAATAATTGAGGAGCTGTTGCCGTGTCATGGTCTGCTTCAGATGACAATCTCCTGACCAGCAGGCCTACCTTTATAGACTTGTGTCTGCCGTAAACAGTGACACAACATAAGCTTTAAACCAAAGATCAAGCACGGTGGCCTGAATGTATTCCTCTGACTTTTAATCACCCTCATATCCTGGCAAAGTGTATGGAGGGCTTCATCCACAAGAGGTACATGCTATGCATAATCTCAACACTTTAGCTTCTCCTTCACTTTCTCCAGCTGCTTCTGCAACAGCCTGATCAGGGGAATCACCTGACTAATGCTGGCAGTATCGGAGCTGACTTCACGTGTGGCAAGTTCAAATGGCTGGAGAATCCTGCACAGCATGGAAAGCAGCCTCCATTGCGCTTGAGTCAGGTGCATCCCCGCTCCTCTGCCTATGTTGAAGGTGACCGAGTAGGCTTGGATGGCCTTTTGCTGCTCCTCCAAAAATGCTGAAACTGTCCAGCAATTTTGCAGGCCATCTCCTACATGCTCCTGTCCCTTTTTAGGAAATGCTGCACCACCAAATTTATAGTGTGGGCAATACATGGCACATGCTGGAAATTGCTCATATGTAATGCCCGCACAATGTTACTGACGTTGTCGGACACCACAAACCCCCGGGAGAGTCTAAGTGTGGTAAGCCATTGCAAGATGATTTCCCTCAGTTTCTCTAAGAGGTTGTTGGCACTGTGCCTCTTACTGTAACAGGTGATACACAGCGTAGCCTGCCTTGGAAGGAGCTTTCATGCAGGAGATGTTGCTGCTGCTGTGGAAGGCGATGCATTTATCCAGTGGGCTCTCACAGTCATATAGTTTGCCCTGAAGTACTTGTCCACATTTTTCAGGGCACAGAGGACACTTTTTTCGGACATCTCTGTACATCCTTGGTATCGCCTGCCTAGTGAAGTGCAATCTAGATGAAATTTGGTACCGGGAAAACAATACCTCCATCAACCGTTTAAATCCCACTCCACTGATGGCGGACACCGGATGCACATTTAACATCAACAGAGCTGTCAAGGCCACAGTTATCCACTTTGCCATCGGATCACTGCTGGCAAATGACTGTTGGATAGTCAGTTGCTTAGTGAAAGACATAGCGGTGTTACGACTTCCCCTCTGGGACGATGACCAACTCCCAGCAGCAACAGCAGCAGGAGCAGCAGTAGGCGTAGCACTGCAGGATCCTCCAGAGGAATCCTGGATGGAAGAGGAGTCAGTCATGGCTACCTCCATTCCAGATGGAGGAGGAAATTGACAAGGAGTGACTTGTTGGTGTGGTTTTCAGGTAATTGGATACAACTGGATCAAGGGATTTAGCTGTCCCTGGACTGCTTACGGTCCTAGCCACGGTTAATGAACTAAACAGTGACTTACGAACTAACTTCAGGTGACGAATAAGCGAGGATGTCCCTAGGTGACCAGGGTCCCTACCCTTGCTTATTCCAGCTTTACATATGCTACATATGGCAAGACACTTGTTGTCAGGATCTGGATAAAAATAATTCCAGACCAAAGAGGTGGATTTTTTGGTCTTCTGCCTAGGCATGGTGATGGCCTTTTGCATCCCACGGACAACAACTGTCTTTCCTGATGCCTCATTTAAGAAAACCACATCACCATCAGCAGTATCCTCCTCATCAACTTCCTCCACATTACCAGCTACATCAATTTCCTCCGCCTGGTGTACAACATTGACAACTTCAAAAACAGGAACTGGACTGTGGGTGATCCTTCCAGCATATGCAGAGGGCATGCTGCAAATGGTGGAAGGAGCCACCTCTTCCCGTACAGTGATGGGAAGGTCAGGCTTTGCAACCACCAACACCCTTGGACTCTCCTTGGGGATTTGTGATACCTAGTATTTAGAAGGCTGAGTTGTTTGCTGTCTTTTTCTTGACAGCTTAAATCTCTTTACATTTCTAGAAGGGGGAAGAGGAGGATGAGGAGGAGTGCTGTGATAGTCACGCGAAGCTGGACCAATAGTTAAGAACATAGGCCAGGCCCTTAGCCATTCCTTGCCACTCAGTGTGGTAAATGGCATATTGGCATGCTTACGTTTCTCCTCCAAGGACATTTTTTTTTCTTAAACGTACTCAACTTTGCCTTGTTAGATTTCACAAGCCCTAGATGATGACATTGGGCATCGCCATTGGCAGAAGATATTGATGGCATTTCATCATCATGTTCTATGTCTTGACTAGTGGCAGCAGCTTCAGCACTTGGAGGAAGTGGTTCTTGTACTATTGGAACCTCCATATATTGGTTCTCCATTATCTTTCTGGAGTACAGCCACACAGCAGCAGAGACACAGAAAAATTTAAGGATTATTATATTCTGCAGTAACCCTTATTGTAAAAAAAAAATGATTTCTTATTTTGCAGCACCGATGCACATTGGTGCTGCAAAATAAGAAATCATTCTCTAGTCTAGGGCATGTGAAACTCACACAGGTGTGCTGAGACTTGTACTACACTGGACTGTCCCAGCTAACAGTCACACAGCAGCAGACATGAAAAATTGAAAAGGATTATTATTAAGGATTTAAGTCAGTAACCCTTATTGTCCAAAAAAATTTGATTGATTTTTTTGCAGCACCGATTATTTTGCAGCATCGGCGTACACATAGGTGAGGTGAGACTTGTAGTACCCTGTCCAAGCTAACAGTCACACAGTAGCAGAAACAGAAAAAAATTAAAGGATTATTAATACTGTAACTCAGTATCCCCTTGATTGTAAAATAAAAATGATATTTTGCAATTTGCACCGACATGTGGCCTGCACAGGTGTGAGGTGAGCCTTGTAATACCCTGTCCTGGCTTACACACACACAGCAGCAGACACAGAACAATTTTAAAGGATTATTAATAAGTCAGTAACCCCTTTATTGTAAAATAAAAAATGATATTTTAGAAGTTGCACCGACGTGCGGCCTGCACAGGTGAGGTGAGACTTGTAATACCCTGTCCCAGCTTACACACATAGCAGCAGACACAGCCTTTTTTTAAAGGATTATTAATACGCCAGTAACCCCTTTATTGTAAAATTAAAATGATATTTTGAAATTTGCACCGATGTGCGGCCTGCACAGGTGAGGGGAGACTTGTAGTACCCTGTCCCGGCTTACACACACAGCAGCAGACACAGAAATATTTTAAAAGATTATTAATAAGTCAGTAATCCCTTTTTTTGTAAAATAAAAATGATATTTTGCAATTTGCACTGATGTGTGGCCTGCACAAGTGAGGTGAGACATGTAGGGGGAAATTTACTAAAGGAAATTTGTAAAAAAAAAATAGGTGTATTTGTATCCAGAAATACACTTATTTTTGACATTTACTATCCCGAAAATACGGCAATTCGTATTCGTATTGATGTGCTATCAATACGAATACGAATTGCCATATTTTCGGCATAGTAAATGTTAAAAATAAGTGAATTTCTGGATACAAATACACCTATTTTTTACAAATTTCCTTTAGTAAATTTCCCCCATAGTACCCTGCTCCAGCTTAGTCACACAGCAGCAGATACAGAAAAATTGAAAAGGATTATTATTAAGGAATGTGGTGGTAGGGACTGGAAGTCAGGTAAATCAATCTATATGAGGCACAGGCACAGACTTCAGGGATAAATATATCATATACAGCACAGACTCTGTCAGTGTACCACAACACTACACTACACTACACTAACACAGTCAGACTCAGCAGTTTGTCACTATCAGCAGTGTAGTAGTTAAAACTACTACACCACGCAGGTTGCACAGCAGGGTTGGGAGAGTGAGCACGCGGGTGGGCGCCAGGAAGACAGCCAGACGTGCACACTGTACAATCTCTGAGACTGGAGTGAACATGGCGCCCACCCGGCCGTCCTTATATACATATAGGGCCTTATTCTGGTTAGGTCGGTGAAATGTACGTACGGTCCGTTTCACCGTACGTTTCCCGTACTCGGACGGTGAGCGTAAGTCCGCCTACTGAACAGCCGCATACGGACGGTCACAAACACCGACAATGGCTAGTGGCGTACACTTGAGCGTACGCCACCGTATACGGACGGGTCTCCGCTTAGACACCGTTAACTGGCGTACAACAGAGCGTACGCCACCGTATACGGACGGTCCTCGCCTTTTTTCAATGGAAAACTCAGCGTGTGTCACCGATCGTGAGATTGAGCGTACGTCCGTGCACGGTGGCATACCCTTCACATATATGGCACTGCAAATCTTGCCTTTTAACTGTAATTAAGACAATGAATTAATTATTCTAATTGTTTTTCAATAATTGTTTTCTATTAACTCAATTGTCTACCTTAATAAACACCCTAATAAAACAACTGTTTAACCCTCATTACATGTATATTTATTATGTTCTAATGTGGCATTTTAATCACTATCTATGTGTCCCCACATTGGTTTAACTTTTAAACAAAGCTATGTTGGTGTTACAGTGAAAAAGTTGACACATGTCGACTTCTGTGAATTGAGAGTCCTGCTTTTTAAAGTATACAAAAACACTTTCTGAATGGGTGTAGATGGTTATAAAATAACTACCTTGATATATATAAGCAGGTCTTTGAATGAATCTTACCTAAAATGAAACCAACCTTTTGTTGAAGTGTAGAAAGATATGCTTCCAATGTGTTTGAGGGCTGTGTTTGGCTTGCAGGTAGTGAAATAATGGTTTTCACTTAATAGCCTGCAGCATTGCTTATTACATTCAGGTGTATGTGTTTGTGTATTAATCAGAGTAAATTAGCAGACCCAGGCATCCGCTCTTATACGGTATCTCTAGGGGTGGTCTGGAGCTATCTTTGGCGTCCGCCTGTTTTTGTGCCAAAATGCATGGCGCGTTCGCCGATCGAGCGGTTGTAGCACCGTACATTTTTGGTGCACACCCCCGTGTACGCCCATGTTTACGCCCAGTTTTCCTCATTATTCCGTCCGCTCCCCTAAAAACGCCCCCATGCCGCCCACAATGACCGTACTCTTGCGGACGGAGAGACCCGTCCGTGAGCGGTGTGAGGTCGCGGCACCTGCACATTGCGAAAGCTACGCATGCGCAGATGAAAAAAAAACAATCCGCCGGTAAACAGTCCCACCGTACCGAGCAGAATAAGGCCCTTAGTGACGTTGTCTGGATCTCACAAGATCCGACAGTGGGATCTCACAAGCACCAGAAAGGTGCACTCCGAGTCTGGTTGGGAAAACCCGACCAGGCTTGTGAACACGTTCGGATAGGGGGTGTTCGGGGGTGTCTGGATTCCCCGAATCTGGATGTGCTCATCTCTAATTTTACCCAAACCATCCCACACACAGAAGAACCAGCACACACAGGTGATCAGGCAGCAGGCTACATGACTTAAAGGGCCCATACACTGGGTGCACAGCTCAAAAAGTATACGCTGCACATACTTTTTGTACTAGATTATCTCATTGCATCTAATTGCATTGCAAAATGTATGCGTTACGATGCAATGCCAATTTAGTCCAAATTGCCTACAATAATTGTACCGTGTATAAGCACCTTTAGAAGCATGGCTGCTGTGAATAGTTACATCAGTTGTAGAGAGTTTTGTGAAGTAACTGATAGAGCCAGACTTCATTGTGAGTAGTTACATGCTTGTCTGAGTTTTCTGGCAAACACAGAGAGCAGTGGCAGCTGGCTGACATTACACAGCAGGGATTTCCGGCAATCTCTTCCTGTGGCCTCTGGTATGTTCCCTTGAGGTAAAGGCAGTCCATTCACAAAGGCTGAAGGCAGACTTGTCTCCCAGCATGCAGGCTGAGAGGCAGCTGCTTGTCCTTAGAAGGCCATTGGTGGGTACAGGGCAGGCAACAGAAATCTTGGATACACTGAAATTTCTGGGGCCCCCCACAGATGTGATTACATGCCCTTACAGTTTTGCTCACCACAATTCGGGCACAATGTCTCAGTTCGCTTTCCACACATCTATATTCGCCCTCCAGGTAGATGTGGACCTAGTGCATCGTGTGAAAGGTCCTCTCTGCAAAGGGGATTTAGCTGCTTAAGAGCACCCCCTTATATTCCAGACTAGAATTACCTTATGCTCCATAATGTCCCAGAACCCTTTATGCCACATTGCCACAATGCCAGGCCAGAGCTTTGTATGGTCCTTAGGACTGGCCATAGTCCTCTATGCCTGTCCGGAGCCCTTAATGGCCCTTATACCTAGCCAGGGTGGGGGCGTACACAGGGCCAGACCAGGGGAATGGCCAGCATTTTATAGGCGTCCCCATGAAAATGCTGGGATTTCCGCTGGGAAAGTGGGCCATTGCCCTGCCGAGGGCAGACAGCTGACGTTACAGGATTCAGCTGCCCGCCCCATCTTTGTCTTAGCACTCGTAAATAAATAACCTTGCTTGAAGCTTCACAGTTCATGGCTCCAGATCTTTGGCTTTCAGATTCAGGTGCGGAGTCTGCAGACTTCTCCCGTTCTCTGTTTTCCTGCTGCTGAGCATGGAACAGCCGGGGCACACACAGTAATGTACAGGAGACCACAATGCCAGCGGGTACAGGGTGTGCAGTACAGAGTCAGATAGCCAACTCCGAGCATCAGCGGCCCTGGACTCACCCGCCGCACATGTCTCACATGCTGCAACAGCACACAGTGAGTCAGTCAGACAGCCACACTTAGCAGTAGATGGCCGAGTGGATGGCCTTGCCTTGGGGTCACTCACAGCTAGTAAAGGCGTTCTGGAAGCTCTGGGGCCCTCCAGATTGCTGGGGCCCATCACAATTCTCCTTGACACCCACTGTCGCCGGGCCTGGGTAGGTGGCATCAGAAGGGACAGTTTCACCACGTGAATAGGCTGCCAGAAAAAGACAAGGGCCCTTGTCAGAGCCTGCTGGCACAGCATATTAATCTGGTCTGTACCACCCCTTGTAACAGGGCTTCACTAAATGTGTGAAGTCTTCTGGTTAGGCACTCCCTAACAGACAGAAATAAGGTGTCAATTTACAAAGCTCATTCGTGAATCCTATATCTGAAATTTATTAAACACAAAATACCCAGCAAAGTTTGCTCAAATACAAATTAATATCACGGCAGAACACACATGTATGACACGTACAGTAATCCAATGAACAAATACACAGAATGTTTCCTGGTTTAAATACCTGCAGAAGTTGCAACCGATTTGCAAACGGAGCATAAAATTTGCACACCATTAAATTGGCTGAGTTCATAAAAGAAAAATCTTTAATTACACAAGACAAAGACCATATGGACAAACTAAACAGAGATTAGATTGTGATGAATGCTGTATAAAGGTACCGAAATAAAGCATGAAGCGAATAGCAAAGAGCTGTCATTTAGAAGAACAGTTGAATATGTTTAGGGGGAAATTTACTAAAGGAAATTTGTAAAAAATAGGTGTATTTGTATCCAGAAATACACTTATTTTTGACATTTACTATCCCGAATATACCGCAATTCGTATTTGTATTGATGTGCTATCAATACGAATACGAATTGCTGTATTTTCGGGATAATAAATGTCAAAAATAAGTGTATTTCTGGATAGAAATACACCTATTTTTTACAAATTTCCTTTAGTAAATTTCCCCCTTAATGTGAGAAATGTATCTAGCTTGAAAATTTTGTAAAAATGTCTTCTTTGCACTAATGAAATACTTTATTTTAATAGGTATTATCCTCTGTGTATTAAAGTATATGAATTCCTCTGTATAAAACCACCCACATTAAAACACCAGTTTTGGATTATGTGGTAAACTGGAATAATAAATATGTATGTAAATATGATGTTATATGGCCTAGTGGTTAAAATGAAAATTAGCATGTAACCTGTGGTGCCACGGGGCTCTTGCCGGGGCGCTTTGTGTTGATGGTCCAGAACCAAAACAAATAATTTATTGTCAAAGCGATAGGCAATACCAGTGTTATTGGCTGCCAATCATAACATTTGTGGACAATTTGAACCACGACTATGTCCCCAACCACATAACTGGGGTGACAGATAAGCACAAATTGCTTAATTTATATTTATTTATATTAACTATAAAAAACTTTTGGAATAGCGGTGCCTTGAAAAAAAGCTAATCTTCTAGGTCTCCGTCATTCATGAATGACCTACAGTCTTTCACTAGGGGTAATTAAAGAACTGAAAAATCTGTAGAACATTAATTATTTTCTTTGGCATATACTTTTGTACAATGTACAAAGTACATGACAAAGTACATCGCAATGCTAATGCCTTTGGAGACACTCTAGGATGAACAACTCCCCAGCTTAGTTTTAGAGGTGCTGTGGAAAATTCTCAGTAAAAAATGTATTAAAACCATTATTCATTATAGCATTTACAGTGTTTGCCTGAAATACATCTGGTGTCTGGTTACTCATGTTATTCTACTTAATATGCCTATCTCAGGGCTCTGTGACCCAGTTGATCAATAAAGTACCTGACTTGTGCCACCATCTGATTCATGTTGTATCATCCCCCTTGGCCACATGCACAGTAACAATTGTGACAGTACAGCCAAAGTTGCTACATCACTGCACATGTTGTATCTTTTGGGGTAAATTTAATAAAACTTTTTAAAAATAAAAAATAAATGATTTTTGCCTATAGCAATCAGATCATCTCTATCATTTCTCTATTGCATCCTAGAAAATAATAGACATAAACTGATTGGTTGCTATGGGCAACATCCTCCATTTTAATTTTTTGAGGCTTTAGTAAATTTACCCACATGTCTCAGTTAGTGAATAGAGGGGCCGATAGATATCTGCTTATAGAGCAGTAAATTCAGTCTCTCTGTCAATGGTGGGGGTCTGCGCATAGCCGCTAATGCTCATGTGCAGACCTCCGCTGCAAGCACCTGCTGCGAGATTTTCACTCACCAGGGCGCTCATACAGTGATTGACAGCAAGGGGGCATTACGGGGTGGACACCCAGTGTTTCATGGGCGTACCCACAAAATCAGTAGACACACCCATAAAAATGTTGGGTGGGCCCCAAGGAGTGCAGGCATTCCCCTGCCTGCTCAGGGTGATGGCTGACGTCACATGGCATCAGACACTGGTCTGTGCATGGTTCTGTCAATTTTGACATGTTGAACTAGGTCTACGGTATTTGTTTTGCAATTTTTTGTTAACATTTTCCCAAAATCACATCCTATTAAATTTATGAGTTGTATACTTTTTAATGGGAAAACATCTGGATGCGAATTGAATTGTGTTTAAAAATCAACAGGTCAGACTGTGCGATTTTCATGGCAAAAAAATAAATTTTACTGCAAATCCCATCCTATTAAGTTGGTGATTTTGGAAAAACTTGCGAATTCCGACGTCTTTTGCATTAAAATCGCAAAAGTCGAAATATCTCATCCCATTAAATTTCACCCGTGATATGACTAAATGCATCTATGCTGTAGTTTTACACATTGTTTGGGCATCTTGTTTTCTCTGTTGTCAATTTTGTGCATTGCACTTGGATCTTAAACAAATGTAGAACACATGTGAACGTGATATATATTTCGGTGACACTTTTAGCACTGAATAACATTCAGTGAATTAGTATACGCTGCCCACAATGAGGTCTGTGGAATAACATCTAATGACCTGCTGAATGTCAATAAAACAATATATGAAAATGGAAGATGTCATCTCATATTGACACAAAACAACAATTAATGAATACTAAACACAAAATCAATAAATATAATTTGATCTCGCAAACAACTATCTAACCATTTTCATATATTTTATATCTGCCGATAATAAAATAATTTTCATTACTTTTCTGTGGTGCTTTAATAAATTCATCTTCATAATCATGCTGCTTAATTAATTGGACTCTGAGCTATGAAAGCTCTTTCCTGCAAATAGTCAGTGTGACTAATGAAAGCTCTACAATGTTCTGAATGCTGAGCAGAATTGTGCCACATACACCACTGTACTTTCTGGGTTTTTCTAGAAGAAATACATTTTTGCCAATCGATCTTCACAACTGAAAAATGTCTCCTGGTCCCTGACATTTCGGCAGCTTTGAGTTGTTTGCAATTTTCTCACAGATGGCAAGTCTTCATTTGTCTTCTGTGTTGTTTTTTTTAAATAATAAAATAACAGAGTAATTGCACAAAGCAACACTTCTGCTTACTGTTTTTACAGATATATCAATATGTGTGTGAATTAAGTGTTACAGGAGCTATATTTCCATATATATAAAGTGCTCAAACAATTCAGAGGAATTAGTCTTATATTCACTTGAATTAGCTGTGTACCAATGACTAAACATAAATTATTATCTGTGGATACACCAAAGTGATCTAGGGCCAGATGTATTAAGCTTCAAAAAAATAAGAGGAGAGTGATAAACAACCAGCCAATCAGATCTTACCTGTCATTTTTCAAACCCAGCCTGTAACATGGCCTGATTTGCTGGCTGTTTATCACTCTCCATTTTATCACTTTTTGAATCTTGGTACATCTGGCCCTTAGTCTTTCTGAGAGAGTATTGTACACTGGCAATACAAAACCATTTAATGGACAAGGATCAAACCACATTGCCATTGTGCTCAGAGATCTAGCTAAGCCAATGTCTGGGCCAGCAAATAAATTTGGAACTTTATTGAGGCACCAATTTTTTTTTTTTTTTTTTTGTAGGGAATGTCCTTTTCCAACTAGTTAAATTGCTAGGTTGGTTGTTTACTGAAGTGCATATTTACTTGTTTATTGAAATGTTCATTTCATTATCCATTCAATTGTCTACTTAATTGTCTTAGAAACTTCTATTTAACAGTCAATAGACGGTTTATTGAATGACCCAGAGTAATGTCATGTCTATCCAATGTATAATTGAATGCATTCTTTCTATCTTGCCATTTCCCACCTTAACCTCTAAGATCCAGAAAATAACAGTTTAAAGGTTTTTCTCTGTTGGTTTTTAAGTTGGGAGCGAGTAAGCCTTGCAGTACCATGGTCCATCTGTCACCCATATTCCATACGAACCAAATCCGAATTGTGAGCATTAAGGAAGATAAGCACTGAAGAAAAAGAAGTACATCTTAGCATCCCTTTCACCAGGGTGATCACAATAATAATAATAATAATAATAATAATAATAATGATAATAATGTTACATTCACATTTAAAGCATGACAAGTAACACATCTAATAATATGCATAATTTGCACTATTTTAGCACAACTATGTTAAGCACACATATATTTAGCTATGTTGCTTTGTAGCGTAAGCTAAGGATGATTAGAGTGCAATATTGTTATTCTTTAAACTAAAATTCTAGAGCTTCCGGTGGGGGTCAGAGATGGTCACACAAATGCGAGCTCCCATCCACCGGTGCTTCCATCTCCGGCTCCCGGGGAATTGGGCATCCTGTGAACAGAGGAAGATGGTTGGGGAGAGAAGGAACAGTACAGGAGAGTACAGGCACTGGTGGCTCGGCGACCACCCCCACCACGGCACCGGCATGACGAAATCCCACGTGCAGTAGATGCACGGAAGACGCGGCACGGGACCCGGCCGCCGGTGCGACTCCAGCGGTGCACATCTCGGCCCCGTGGGATGGCACCAGAGGTTCAGGACCCGTGGATGGCACCAGAGGCTCAGGAATTGGCCGCAGGCTTGGTCCCCAGCATGATGACCCCCAGAGGTGGTGGCAACTCCCATCGGCACCCGGAGGTGGCACCCAGTCGCGACAACCGGCCGCGACAGAGAGATCATGCCTGCAGGCCCCGGCCGCTGTCCCCCAGCATCAGTTGGCACAGGAGCCCTCTATGCTGTGTTAGCCCCCCACCCCCACCCCCAAGGGAGGAGGTATAATTATACTATAGGGGACAGTGGCGTGGAATTCAGCCCAGGGAGGGCCCAACTCCATCCCCATGCCTCACTAACTCTCCTCAGGCCTCAGTGACTCTCTCTTCACCTCCCCATCACCACCGCCCATGCTGGTTCTCCTACAGGAAGTTGGTGCCACAAATGGCTGCCTAGGATCTGTGCACCCAGCTACATGTAACCCCATGTTCTGTATGATAACTGTACTGTCTCTGCTGTAACTGTGCTGTCCTTTCCCATACTGTTACCTACCTTGCTGCGGCAACGACCAGTGGCGCTGCTGATGGCTGCCTAGGTGCTGTGCAGCTTGGAAGGTATATGTTCTCTGTGTGCCATTATACTGTCCCTGCTTATATTGTCACCTACCTGACTGTTGAAGTGACTAGTGGCGCCATGGATGGCTGCCTAGGTGCTACGCAGCTCAGCAGGTATGTGTTCCCTCTGTGATACTGTACTGTCACTGCATATATTGTTACCTGCCTGGCTGCTGCAGTGACTAGTGGCGCCGCTGATGGCTGCCTAGGCGCTGTGCTGCTCGGTGGGTATGTGTTCCCTGTATGATACTATACTGTCCCTCCTTATATTTTTACATACCTGGCTGCTGCAGCGAACAGTGGCACTGCTGATGGCTGCCTAGGCACTGTGTTTCTCAGCGGGCATGTGTTCCCAGCATGTAATGTCTCAATGTAATGTATGTAATGCCCCCCCCCCCCTCATCCCTGCTTGATGCTGCACTGTAAATCCACAAAAATTCCTAGTGTGCGCACGCACACATGGCCAATAAAGTTGATTCTATTCTATTCAGGATAAGGCCAAAAACCCTCAGAAAATTACAGGTTCAAGTGATTCATGCAAATATTTTTATAATAAAAAATACTAATGTGAAATACATTGTTTAAACCTGTCTAGTTCCTGCTTTTTTCCTTCTGTGTATAAAATAAAACCTTAGTGGACAGGAAGAAAAGGGAGATAAATTAAGGGTGGGAGAGGAAGACACACTGTAGTGCCAAAAAGGAAAACTGTATACAATTGATTACACCAAAGAATGGGTAAAGGCTTAAAAAGGGGAAGAACGGTAACCTCATTAGAGCCATTAGGCAAGTAAGTCGCACAGTATCAACCGGTGTACAGTGATTGTTCCACTTTATCATACAGAATGCTAGTTATATATTTTAATAAAGAATAAAGAACCAGTGGATATCAGAGACATTATAATATATATGCAGCATAGTTTGCTGAGGACCATGTACGATCAGATATACTGTATATCTTTTGGCATATTTTACTGCAGTGTTAATAGATGAGTTACAAATGCATTGCCAAAGGAGTCCATAGATGGTGTGAATTCGGCTAGCTGTCCTCTAGGTGTTTCCCATAACCTACCTTATAGAAGGAAATCTGGATTGAAGGGCTGGGTCTATGAGTTGATTTGCCAGTATTTTTGTAAAAAGCTTGACTTCTGTTTATTTTATATGGGTAGTATCAGTAGGACAGAGCAAATAAAAATACTGGGAGCACAAATGGTCACAATTGGAAATAAATGATTTAATTATTAACAATTGATAAAAAAACACAATACTACATAAATTGAACTGGAAAGGATATTTTCAGTAGGAAGTATGATATCGTTTCCTACAGAAATCACTACCAGCACAAGCAGGTCTATAATAACATAACTGTGAACTAGAGAAAACCATCTCAATGAGATATTAATGTTGCAGTTTCTCAAATCAAATAAATAACAGTGAAAACATATATCACAGCAAGAAAACATTTACTCATTTAACAACCCAGTATCAAACAAGGTACTGTAGACATAAAAGCTGAAGAACCACACAAAAATATACAAGAGGTTGGATAAAAGAAAACAAATTGAAATTTGTATCAATATCTCTCATATATTTTATGATATTTCTGTTCTTCATATTTTGCTAACTGTCCTAATATCAGAATCAAACATGGGAAGTACTGTATATAAAATAAAATAAATAACTATTAACACTACAGTATTATTCATACACAATTTTCAGTTAAAAAGTGTTAAATTTAAGTTTTTTTTATTAATAAAATGTAAAGCTTTTCAAGACTATCATGTTGACTTGAGTGCAAAACAACAAAATAAGTATTATTTTAGAATTAGATTGGTAAACTGGTTGGGATTTAATTAACCTACAAACAGGACCCAGCACCTTTTAAAGGCTAACCTCTATCCTCAGTGGTTTAATTATAACTTATGCACACCTCCCCCCCCCCCCCCCCCCCACAATACATTACTTACATATTTTTCTACCTATATGCTTATTGCCAGATGTTTCTTGCTTGTTGCCAGAGGTAATATACTCATTTCCAAGTGTGAAATGCTTGTTATCATTGGTTACATGCTCTTTGACAGATGATTCATTATTGCAGAAGGTAGCTATATATATAGCTACTAGGGGCGCTCTTCACACCGTCATAAGGGGCTGCGCCCCCTTAATTTGTGAACTTTTGTATTGTGTGAAATATGGTTAGAATTGTATGAAAGAATTGCCCTGTATTGCCACTTAAGTTATAGGTGAAATGTGTTAAATAGAGAGCATATGATGTGGAAGGGGGTGTGTATTGTGTTGTTTAATTAAAAAGCGGTTACAGAGAAAGATGTACATTGATAGTTTGGAGGGTACAGTGACATTTGTGGGTGTGTGTGTGTGTGGAGGGGAGGGTGTGCGTGTTGTTTAGGTGTGTGTGTGAAATAGTGTAGTAGGGTGTTTTTGAGTCAGCAGCTCCCCACTGGCGGAGGTCACGACACAGGAAACCAGGAGGCTGGGTAGTGATAGGGTGTGTGGGCATAAGGGGGACTAAAGAGGAGGGTGGGGGACACTGTGCAGCTTCTGCCAGTGGGTGATGGTCCAGCGTGGCAGCACAGGAGTACAGGACGGTGGCCCTGAGTTAGCGTCTCATCCTACTGGGTGGGAGTTATGGTGCATGAGAGCAGGAGGCTGGGCTATGAGGCATGATAGGGGTATGTGGGTAACACAGCGTCAGCGACTCCCCAGTGGTGGAAGTTATGGTTCAGGAGAGCAGGAAGCTGGGTAGTGATAGGGGTGTGTGGGTATGAGGGGGACTAAAGCTTTTGCTCTGGTGCAGAGGAGGGTGGGGGACACTGTGCAGCTCCAGCCAGTGGGTGAGCATCCAGCATGCCAGCACAGGAGTACAGGAAGGTGCCCCTGAGTCAGTGTGTTCTCCCACTGTGAGGCCGTAAGGGTGCATGAGAGCAGGAGGCTTGGTGGTAAAGCATGATAGGTGAATGTGGGCAACACCGGGTGAGCGGGTCCCCACTGGAAGTTACGGGGCAGGAGAACAGGAGGCAAGGCAGTGATAGGGGTGTGTGGGCATGAGGGGTAGTAAAGGTTTTTGGCTGTTGCAGAGTAGGGATGGCCATTGGTGCAGACGCCATTGATGGTTGGCATTGATGGCGATTTTGCAGTCTGCCATCGATAGTAGTAAAATATTACTTGGATAACCATCGATTGTTGTAGCTATCGATAGTCATCCATTATATCTGACTGAATAGGCCGTGGGTCAATCAGAACTCAGTGGCAGGACTTCCGGGTGTGGGGGGAGGAGCTATGCTCCATGTCCCGGTACCTTAAAAAAAATTGAAACTTGATCGGTTCTCCTTTGCCATCGATGTAGGGAAACCATCCGGTCCTCCCACATCGATGGCAAAAGTATTCAACATCAGCCATAAACATCAATGATTTGAAATCATTGATGGTCGATGGCCATCCCTAGAACTGGAGGAGGGTGGGGGACAGTATGCAGCTCCCGGCAATGGGTGAGCGTCCAGCGTAGTCAGTGTCTCCTCCCACTGGGAGCGAGTGAAGGTGCATGAGAGCAGGAGACTGTATAATAGTGGTATGTGGGAAAGACATTGATAAAAGTTGTGGTGCTGGTGCAGAGGACCGTGGTGACACTTCTGGCTTCCGGCAGTGGGGTAACCTGCAGCGCAGCAGCCAGGGCCGGATTTCACACCAAGGGGCGGCACCTGCTTGTGGCGATACAGGATCCCCCATTCTCACGGGGGTCCGTGAAATGCGGGAGGGGGATCGCAGGGGTACATTGGGGGGGGATTGTGGGAAGGGGGTCCGCAAATTGCGGGAGGGGGAGGCATGGGGGCCGTGTATCGTGGGAGGGGGCGCGGGGGCCGTGAAACGCGGGAAGGAAGGGTCCGCAAATTGCGGGAGGGGGGGTTGTGGGGGTCTGTGAATCACGGGAGGGGGATCGCGAAAGGGGGGGTGCGGGGGTGCCGTGTATCGTGGTGGTGGCGTGAATTGTAGGAAGGGGGGGTCGCGGGGGTCAGCAAATTGCTGGAGGGGGGTTGTGGGGGTCCGTGAATCGCGGGAGGGGGGGCAACGAATCGTGGGAGGGGGGTCGCGGGGGTCCGCGAATTGTGGGAGGGGGGTTGCGTGGGGTGCCGTGAATCGCAGGAGAGGGGGTCAAGGTGAGCATGAATCGCGGTAAGGGGGGGGCACGGAGGTCCGCGAATCATTGGAGGGGGGAGGTGTCGGGGGGGGGGGTGCCGCTCACTTACACCATGGTGGATGGTGGGCGTGTACTGTAGCCCTGGCTGGGCGGGGGGAGGTGATGTCAAGGGGGTGGTGGTATGTATACACTGGTCTTTTCCCTAGGGGGGGGCGTTTTTTTGTATAACGCTGGGCAGAAACGTTATACACACAGGGGATGAGTGACAGATCTGGCTAAATATATAAGAGATATATATATATATATATATATATATTCTGTGCTTTCATGATAGATGCTAAAGTAGGACCTCTAGCATCAGTCTTCTCCAAGATGGTGGCCATTTTTGGAGTGCCATTTCAGTAGATTCCTTGCGGATGCCCAGACTGCATGGACCTTGCACCCATGTTGTTCCGGCTCCCCCAAGCCATCACTTTGGTTGCAGTAGCAGTGTTACACCATTGTAATGGCTGGTATTAAACCTATGTTTTCTTTTCTATGAGGGTAATAATTCCCTGATTCTTAATATAAAGCTTTTTTTTTTATCCAGGTGTCTATCAGCAGGATCTACAGTGGCTTTCACTCAAGTCATAAACCTAAGTTATTCACTTGGCTACAATATATAATTATATGGTTATCACAGACAACATATAATTAGATACATATTACATTGGGACGGCCTAAAGATGGTCGACATTCATTAGGTCAACACCATTAGGTCGATATACAGCAAGGTCGACAGGTGTCTAGGTCGACATGGGACAAGGTTGACAGGTGCTTAGGTCGACAGTCAAAAGGTTGACATGGGGTTATCGGTTTTTCACTGTTCTTTTACCCGAATGTCGATATGGACACAGGTTAAAGTGCACCACGTCCCCTTGCATGGCTTGCTGCACTCGCCATGCTTCTTGCACGGTGCCACACTATTTTATTCTCCCACCGCACCCTAGTGGATGGTAGGGCATGAAATATCGCCTGTCAGGACAGGTGGGCTCAAAAAACAGTGAAAAACTCCATGTCGACCTTTTGACTGTCGAACTGCACCATGTCAACCTAATACTTGTGACGACCTAAGCACCTGTCAACCTTGTCCCATGTCAACCTAGACACCTGTCGACCTTGCTCTATGACTGTTGACCATCTTTAGGTCAACCAACCGACTGTATCCCATATTACACATGCATGGTGACCATATATAAAGATATATTTATTAATTAATTTCTAATTAATATATGTGCTGCACTTAGCATGAGAATCACTTTTCTACACCAAAAACATTAGTGTCTCATTTGCAAGATCTTGTAGAGATAGTTGTCTAATGCCTCTCCAGAGCTGCATAGTAATAATATAATTTATTAAGTAAAAATATATAATTGCATCTTTGCATAAATACTGTAAGTAGTTCAACATCAACACACACACACACACACACACACACACACACACACACACACACACACACACATACCTTTCTCCCCGTGCCAACAGGGAGTTTGTGAGTGAAGCTGCTGCAGTAGTATTTATCTAGTAGAAGTGTGACCAAAGGGTTTGTGCAATATATGTGTCTGTGTGTGTGTGTGTACATGTGGTAGAGAATATAGATTGTAAGCTCCACTGGGGCTGGGACTGATGTGAATGTTCAAATATTCTCTGTAAAGCCCTGCAGAATATGTATGCTCTATATAAGAAACTGTTAATAAAATATATATATATATATATATATATATATATATATATATATATATATATATATATATATATATATATATATATATATATATATATATATATATACACCAGTGTGTCCTGATGACAGGCTGAGGCCCGAAACGGCATTGAACCAATAAAATTTTACTTGATTACAAGCCCTGGAGTGACGCTTTCTACAGCAATCTACATTGGCGCACCTGAGCACAGGTGCACTGAAGCAGGAACCCAGGCAAGCATATTGATATATATATATATATATATATATATATATATATATATAATATTATATTATTATATGACTTATAAACAATTCAAAACATTCACAAACTACTGTAGATTTGCACAGTATTTGCATTTGCAATATTGCACACATACGCCCTTATTCCGATCTGATCGCAGTACAAATTTGTTCAAAATTTGTTCAAAATGCTGCCATCTGTCTACTGGTGTGGATAATATTGTCGACCCGGGTTTTAGGTCGACATGAGTGAAGGTTAACAGGTGTCTAGGTCGACATGGGACATGGTCAACATGGGTTTAGGTCGACAATTGCATTAGGTCGACATATCGCGAGGTCGACATGGGGCGGGCACAGCGCCTCGCTGCGCTCGGCACACTATTTTATTCTCCCACCATGCCCTAGTGGATGGTAGGGCATGTAAAACCGCCTGTCGGCACATATCGGCTCAAAAACAGTGAAAAAAACCATGTTGACCTTGCGACCAGTCAACCTAACACATGTTGTCGACCTAGAACCCTGTTGACCTTGTTGCCTGTCGACCCACCGGTGTTGACCTAATGACTGTCGACCTAAGTCATCCGTATCCCCTGTCTACCTCTTATGTGGGATCCACTTAATACAGACATAATACATATGGTATGTGCAACTTTTACTGATGACAATACCTCACTGTGGTTTGCAATAAATTTCTGCACACTGATTAATGCAGGATAATATTATGTTTAGAACTATCAAAAGCTTTAAATACCAGTATGCTAATTGACATTGCTCTTTTATACTGAAAACTGGAGACATAATTTATGTACTCTGAGAATTATTTCCAGATACAAATTGTTAAGAACTATTTGTATCTACAGCCGTATAACTTCACAAGGGCAACATTTGTATTTATTTTCTTCTAAAGTATTTCTTTTTTGTTTTCTGTTTTTCCCATTTCAGTAAAAAAACCTGTTTTATCGCAGTCATGCCAAGTATGATTGCACTGTTTATCTATGAAATGAAGCTTCAGCTGATTCTACTCACTATCCTTGGCTGGCTGGATAGCCAAGACACAGGGAGAAAGCTGAATTGAGAAACCCAAGTACAGACTTATCAGAAAGGACAACTTTTGATATTTTTTGCAGGTGCGTAGTGTAGAAAGTAGCACATACTGTAAATATATAAAACACTAACCATTCCATCCCAGCCTTACTCATCAATAAGTTTCATTTTAAGGAGAGTGTCGCAATAAAACAGAATTATGATTGATTTTAAAGTGATTAATGTTTAATATTGTATGTCTGTCTAAATTTTTTGACAAGCAGCAAATACTTATACAATACAAGCGGAATGTATCATTGAAAATGTTTAATGTTTACAGACTTTACTTAAGATTTTTTTCTAATATACAACCAAGTAGTCAAGTGTTGCATACCAATACTATTGCTATTGTTTACCTGCTACTGAGGGTGTAGGCAAAATGTTCTTAATGCATTAACAAATGTTAAGACATTAAAACTGGTGTTTTCCAAAGGACAAAGGGGGTTATTCTGGTTCTCTCCTTCTGGCAAATTCCTTCTCAAATGGACAAAACCATGTGCACTGCAGGTGGGGTACAGTGGCGTAACTAGAAATTTTGCTCCCCCTGCCAAAAAATAAGTAGCGCCCCCCACCCCACTCCCATTTTTGGTAAAAAACAAAAAACAAAACAGGCATCAGTGTAGCAATAGAAAGGCGTCACTCTGGGTCTTGATAAGAAACATGAAATCCAAGTGTTTATTGTCAACAGTGTTTCGGGCCTGCGTACGTTTTAGTGTTCATTCTAGCACCCACTATCTTTTAAAACCCATGCAGTTCCTCTTCCTTGCCTGGGTTGTCGCTGTCTACTGTAGTGCTTCTAGCACAGTTTGGTCTGTATATCAGCACTGATATGCAAACCAGACCTGTGCTAGAAATACCTCAGCAGACAGCGACACCCAGGCAGGGAACAGGAACTGCATGGGTTTTCAAAGATGGCGGGTGCTAGAATGAACACTACATCTTCAGGACACACAACTTGTCCTGAAGAGCTGCCAGCAGGAAGGTGCAGACGTTAGATGCAGGTGTGAGTGTGGCTATTTGGCGTCACCCGGGTTGAGGTGATACCTGAGTGCAGGCCGCATCCCCGCGTGATGCCACTGATCTGGCAGCAGCAGGGGAGAGACAGCCGGGCACACTACTTGTAGCGAGGATCCGGTAGCAAGGGGGAGAGTTAATAGCAAATTACTCCATTGCCTCCCGTGGGGATATGGAAAATCAAAAAATACCACCTGGATGGAGCAAAAATGTACATTTAGGTGCCAATACATGCGATGTGCTCCATGCGTTTTGAACTAGATTGCATCGCAACTAGTTAAAAATGTATGCGATGTGCTAAAGCAGTGTGGATTTTGAACTAGATGCGATGTGATCTAGTTCAAAAAGTACGTGCAGCGCATGCTTTTAATGCCACCAGGACTTTGCCAAAACTCACATCATGCCACACTGAAAGACCAAAAATTCACATTATGCTACCCGGATTGAGACAAAATTCACATTATGCCACCCAGATTGAGCCAAAATTCACATCATGCCACCCAGATTGAGCAAAAATTCACGCCATGCCACCCAGATTTAGCCAAAATTCACGTTATGCCACCCAGAGTGAGCCAAAATTAATGTCATGCCACACAGATTGAGCCACACCTAGCACACGGGATCCAGCAGCGGCATTACTGGGAGCCGCACACTCTCAATGCCACCGCCCAGTGGGAGGGCTCCAGCAGAGGCATAGATGAACGTATGGGGGTGGAAATAAATGGATGGGCGGGAGGGGACATAGATGGACAGACATATGGACTATTGTGAAGGGACATAGACATATGCTGTATTATAATATCATATGTACCCCTAATATACTTCATATAATCAGCATACAATTATACGCTTGGTGCTTTCACCCACCCAAAACACTTTCCAAAGTTTTCCCCGTTTACAGTATATACAGTATGCCACACACCCACATTCCCCCTCCCCCCATTAACATCCATTATTAGTATCCATTATCATAACTTACAGTTGTCGGGGGTTAAGCCAGGATTACATGTGAAGCAGCACTGTTCTTCCCATACAGAACTGTCTTGCTGCCTTGGGGTCATGGAGAGTTAAGGGAGCTGGAAGCAGCGGTGACCTTTCCTCCCTATAAAGTACTACGCTGCTATACCCGATCACCAGCTGTGTATGAAGGGAGGAGGAGCCTGGAAGAAGTACCCCGGGATGTGGAGGAACAGACCAGCCCCTGTAGACAGCTGCAGCTCCGGCTGGAGTGCAGAGCTGTGCAGCGGGCAGGAGCTGGAGGCAAGATGGCCAGGGGGAGTCTCTCTACTCCATCTGCTCACATGGCCAGGCTTCCCCGACACAGCGCCCGTAGTCCAGTAGTCAGCATGCTCTTGGTGGCATCAGCGGTCCTCCACAAGCGCAGGAGGAGGCTCGATGTGCTGCAAGAGTCCCACGGAGTCCAGGTGGTCCGGCCGGAAGCGCAAGGTCCCGGCTAAAGGAGAACAGATAGACCACAATCCGCAGGAGTTAGGTGGGACGCTCTTGGATTCCACAGCACCCATTGTCACTCAGTGCTCCAGGCGGGTGCCGGTGCCCACGCAGCCCCCGCTCCCCCAAGCAGCAGCGGGGGCTGCCTTACACTAGCTACGCCACTAGTGGGGTAGATGTTACTTGTTTAGAGAGAGTTACATTTTGGTGGGGTTTTACTTCAAAGTGAGATCTATATTGCAGTGTAAAAATAAAGCAGTCAGTATTTTCCCTGAGTTCCAAAATAACTCTCCCAAATCTAATTTTCTCTGCACATTTTACATCTACCCCACCTGCAGTGCACATGGTTTTGTCCATTTAAGAAGGAATTTGCCAGAAAGAGTGAACCAGAATAACCCCCAAAGTGGTATTACAAAGTACAAAGAGGTAAATCAAAGAGAAATCACTGCTATCCACTGTAGCAAGTTTCTGTGCATCACTTACTACTGTATTTAAACATTTCTATTGTGAAAGTGGCGTGACCCTACTGTATTTGCCTTTCACCATTGCGTATCACCAGTGTATCACCAGCAATGGTGACCAAAAAAGCCAGAGCAGCTTCATTGGATTGGGTTAAACAACTATGAGATGGTAAATTATGACAGTACCTACCGCAATGACGACTACCATCATGTCTTGTTAAATAGACAACATTCTTTACATTATGAAAAGGAATAATTTACACTTTCTTTAATTTTTTTTTGCATTTTGTATAACCCTTTGTAAAGAAAGCATTATTCATCCAAAAAAAAACTATAAATATGTTTGCTACAATCTCATCAATTTAGTAAAATAGTTTAGAGCTTTCACACATGAGTGCTAGTCTTGAGTCTTTACTATTTTATGGTTTTGTTTCAAAGATTCACTGTCGTAGGAAATATTGCAGAATAAAATATCAAGCAGGGTGTACTATGGATTTTAGCATGACCATTTCATCACACATTTCGGCACTGCAAGAGGTTTATATACAATTTTTTATCCTCAGTCAAGCAATATTCTTTTCCCTTACCCAACAGATGATTAGAAACCTGCCAGGCTGGCTGCTAGACACAATGTACTTCGATCATTTCATCACGGAGCAGATACTGCTTTTATAATCTATTTGTCAGCAAAATAACTGAAAAATTGAGTTGAAAATTTAAATTGGTTAACCTAAGGCAAAGAAAACTGGAGCTGAAATTATTGCTAGGCTAGTATTCAAGCTGAGACATTTTTGATGCATTTAGACCTAGATGAACCCAGCACTTCTGTGTAGAGATAGAAGTTAACCCATTTTTTATAGTCAGTAGTCAGGAAATATACAGTATAAACTGAATAATGGTGCCGTTGTGACTATCGTGAATAGCACATGTTACCATCATTTTACTTTAATTTAATGCTTATTTATTTAATCCATATGTATCTGTGTTATAGGTTATATGTTTTAAGATTCTAGTCAGTATGGCTACATGCACTCTACGGTAACCTGTGATATCTGGCACTGTGATACATTGTCCATGATCAGTAGATCAATATAACAGTCACATTGCCGGTCTTTAGGATACTAAATGTAAACTGACCTATAATTCATCAAGTTGCATTCTGAGCATGGACTATACTGACTGTTATTCTCATAGAAAATACAGTGCAGAGTATAAAAAAACCAGATTGTTTGAAATCTATCATTTAATTTTCTGAAGAATCCACTGAATATGTATTTTCTTAAATAATATCTAAAATGCACACCTGTTTTATGGCTCAATGGTTCTTCTGCGCATGTGCTGGCCAACGAGTGAGCAGAGGTAGACATTGACATTGCCTATCGGTTACAAGTCTGGCCATTTTGGCTTTCGACAGCTTTGTACAGTACAAATGGAGCCTTCTTCAACTAACCTTCTCTGGAGAGCCATGATAAGCCATGGCTCAACAAGGTTCATTATTATCTATTGTTCTCAACTGCAATACAATACATAGAATAATACAGTAGGGGCTTAGCATAGGATTAAGTCTGACAGCTTTGGCTCACTTAATCCTATTAAAGGGCTAGATGAGGATGGCTCTATCTGTACATGCAGTGAATGCAGTCAAACCTCCAAAATTTGCAGTTTTAATACATCCTGCCCATAGTGTATACAGTATTATATTGTGAAAACTTTGTTTCATCTTACTGTATTGCCAAATAAAACAAAATATATTTTTCTTTGAATGCATTTTCACATGCTGGAGGTAGCTTAAGCCCCGTACACACAGGCGGACTGCAACTGCCACTGTCAAGGAAGCCCGGAAACAGAGCATTTTGTCCCTCATATCCCTGTAATATTAACGGTAGCAGAGATGCTTGAACTATTGCAGTGGTTCTGAAATGTAATCACATTTCAGCAGAATGAAAAACTGTTGATATTTGTTGTCATGCCATCATTATTGACACAGGTTAACTCATTTCACAAAGAAGGCACTAAGGGTCTGATGCAGACCTCCTTGCTAAGCAGAAAATTTGTCCCCAATTTGGGCTGATTATGCATGCGGCGAGCGCCTTCCGTGAATTTTTCATTTGCTGCCTGTTTGACATGCCCACAAAACCAGTGGGCACACCCATAGAAATGCTGGGCAGGCCCCCTAGGAACAGATTTTGTCACATGAAATCAGCACCAATCCCCAATTCGCAGAAGAATGTGCAGCAGAATAGAACGTCCTGGGCTACTTTTCTGCTGCATACAGAGGAGAAATCATTCGAAGGTAAGTAGCCATCAAATGATTACTGCTCTGTGCAGGCACATGCAAGCAGATGTGTAAGTGTACACATCCACTCACAGCGTAGCGAGGGGATCCAGCAGACGGGGTGGGCGTGCACTTGCAGGAGTGGCGTAAACCTGCTTACTGGAATATATGCAGCCTAGTGAGCAGGCCTGAATTGGGCCCTAAATATCGAAGACAATTATGATCTTGATGAAATCACATTTAGGCGTAGTACACTTTTCCATTGTATAAAATATATTTCCAAGTTATACAGCAAAACAAAATTGTAGTGATTGTGCTTTGCTTAGAACTATTGCAAAGGAAAATGGAAGTAAATGTGATATTTAATTATGTAAACATAGAATAATACAGGAAAGAGATTTTCCTATATTTGTTTGAAATTTTCTAAATAACTCATTTGGCAACAGTAAAAGAAAAATGTAAAGATAGTTACTATAAACTACTATGAAATCTGCTGAAGTGATTATTTTAGCTGGAATTAAGAACATTTCAAAGAATATAATGTAGAATTAGGTGAAGCCAGTTTGACTCCACTTTTGAAATGAGAACTATTACAACTCGCAGCAAAAGCCAGCAATTCTGAAGAATATTGTTGAACAATTGTTAAAAAACCATTGCATTTTATTTAAGTGCTTCCATTAAAAATTCTCCTCACATTGGTAATAAATGTTAGTGACTGTTGAACTGTTAACTCCTTCAGAGACGGTCTTTACTAATACATTACTAAAACAACTATTACCCTAGTGATTTGGCAATTATTCATCCAGATAGACAAGATTTAATCAATTAATATACGTGTACTACTTTATATAATAATTTGCTAAGGTCTTGCAGGCTCCAACATAGAGTATGTGGGTAGTGCGAGCAGTGGTGCCCATCCAATGGCTTTAAACAGTGTCGGCCCGGAGGGGGGATGGGGGGGGGGGTGAAGTAGTAGGGGCCTATGGTTGGAGGCTTAACTTACACTTAGCAAATGCATGGTCTGGGTCCCTTGATAAGTATATGTAGTAAAAACTGCTAGTGCATGCATGATAATGTACCAGAATAGTAACAGCAATGCACTCTAGAGAATATACTATAGTCCTGTGCAGTATAATGTAACAGTGTCAAACATGAACCCTGGAGGCGAGGGTGGGCCCCAGGCAGTTCTCCTGTGACCCTGTGGGCCAGTCCGACACTGCAATACATTGTTCGGGAAACAAGATAAGCCATGGTATGATGCCTTCCCGAGAAGCAGGAGGACTCTCCAGCATACCAGTATAGTGGCAGGATGGAGCAATAGTGACAAGGACTAGAATGGGGTTTGGTCGGGCAGAAAAGCAGACTGAGATGACGACGGGTCTTTTTACTACTATATTAAAAGAAATAGTATACACGCACACATATTTTATAGTCTATCGAAGAGATGGCACTCAATTATTCTGCAATTAACCCAGTTTATAAATGCAAGCAACTTATATAAACATCTGGATTTATTTCAAAATGCCTGCCCTGTTCCTGTCGAGGTGCATGCATATCTAAGAGACATGAGAGTCACTTAGATATGCGTGTACCTTCCACATCATTTGATGGTCGTCGATCAGTCCAGACTGCAATAACACACCGCGCTTCGCATGGGAAGTCACTCCCTTGCTATATTGACCGCCCTATCTGGCTTCTATGCGCTGCAGTTCATAGAAGCCAGTCTGTGCCCTGGATTTAGACTCTACCTTGTCATATTTAAGCTCCACCACCCAATAACATGAGCCATCAATCACTTTAAATACAGGCAGGGAGGAGATCAGCAGTAAGTTATGGAAGTGCCACTGGATACAACAAAACAAGGTCATGACAAAAACCTCATATTTTAGATGGCAGCCCCATCATAAAACTAATGCATTGTAATGTAGATTTTTCAAGCACCCATGAAACCTGGGATGCCATATAAACTGGGAGACTGCAATAACCAACTTTGATTCCAATGTCTTTGCAATATTATACTGTAGGTCACTTTTATTCTGTTTTATTATACTTTATTATACTTTCATAAAAAAAAGTATTTTCATAACGTCTTTATATGTGATTGTACTTTTCCTGGGTAATTATTTTTCTTTTTGGTTTAAGGTAAAAGAAAAACTGATGTATGTGCCTATGTGGTATAAGAAGCAGCTCCGTGATGTTTAAATAAAAATTAAAAGTATTTTATTTTTAGTAAGAGTGCTAAATAAAAATAATTAAATATCAAAAAGCCATGACTAAGTGCTAAAGTATGAAATTAATTGGAGAGACGAGTGCGAGGAGTTAGAAGTATGGAGTGATGGAGTACAGAATACCAGAAGCTGCCGCTGACAATCTGCTAGCTGAAGCCTCATATAAGCGGAGGAATCCGGAGAACTCAGAGGCACGACAGCAATCCCCTGTAACTGATTTGCCCAGCAATCGAAGACGCAGACTACTGAGGACCCGGAGGTGCCATACTAGTAAGGGAAAGTTTAGCTTGCACTCTCTGCAACACCCAGCTACCACAATTCATCAAAAAAGAGCTGTAATTTCTCATGTATTGAAAGCAGATATATTACACCTGCGCCAATATTCCTGCATACTCAGTCTTGTCTGTATGTTTTGTAACCAAATATTCTCAATAAAAATACTTTGTTAAAAAAAAAAGAGCTGTAACATACTGTACATTTTTTTATTGGTATTGCATTCCTTTTGTTTGTTTTTTGTAATTTAATTGTTTTTATTTAGTGCTCTGTTACATAATTTTAAGTTCTTTTGTTATCGGTTTATACAGACTATCCCAGTTACTAAACCTGGGAGACAGTAGTATAGCACCAGGGACCATTAACAGTTTAGATCTAAAGTTCTGAGACTAAAATACAGTATATCCAGCAATTGTTCCATGTGATTGTGATGTATTCAGCACTTACATTTGTTTTAATGCAGCTATAAGGGTGGGAGGATTGATCATTGAGTCTGCTGTCACTTTCCCCAGTGGGACTTTAGGATGAGTTCAGTCAATTGGCAGTCTGCACATGATAGACATTCATTTTTTGGTGTGGCCAAAGTTAAGTTTATTTATATACTACTAAATAAGTAGTTTTTTCATGGATCAATTCATAATTAGTGCCCCACTGTCTCTGCACTGCATCCATCAAGATTAAAAGAGATCTAAAGAGGGCAAATGGAGATGTTACCTTTATTAACCAATCAGCTTCTACAGTAGTTATCATTTATCAGTATGCCTTGAGGGCTCATATACTGTTACTTTTCTTTAAATTTATTTATTACGTCTGAATTAGCAACACTTTGTGACTAATGCATTTTTATAGCGATATACAGCATTTGGAAATTTCCCCCTAGAAATACTGTATCATCTTTGCACCTGCCGCCAATAAGCATGCAAGTACAGATGTCAAGAAAATGAAACAGTTTCATTCCAAGTTTCTACCATACTGTCTCTCACTGTATAGCATGGGATGTTAGTGTCTGCATTGTATTACTCAGGGCTGGGCAAAACCGGCCCTCCAGATGTTGATGAACTACACATCCCAGCATGCCTTGCATCAGTTTCAGCATGGCCACATAGCAAAACTAATGCAAAGCATCCTGGGATGTGTAGTTCATTAACATCTGGAGGGCTGGTGTTACCCAGCCCTGGTATTACTGTACACTCATTATAAATGCATGATGGTCATCAGGAAGTTTTTTAATTGTGGTCACTAGGATGTTCTCTTTATGTTGTGGTAGTCTTTATGATGCTCTCTGTGTTTAATTGTCATTAGGGTGCTTTTGTATTCAGGGGAGCCGAGAGAGGGGGGGAGCGGGTACTAATTACCCGGGCCCAGGCCTGGTGAAGGGGCCCGCAGGGGCCCTGGTCCGACCCCTCCCTTCCCCCTCCATCCCTCCCAGGTAGCAACAGCAGCACACACTTCTACAGCATGTGCTGTGCTGACAGCAGGCTCAGCATGAGTGTCTCACTGACGGCGTGAGAGGTCATGCTGAGCCTGCTGTCAGCACAGCACATGCTGTAGAAGTGTGTGCTGCTGCTGCTGAGATTACAAATTTTACTGGGGCCCGGCATTCCTCTCGGCTGCCCTGTTTGTATTCAATCTCTCTGTACTGTGTGGTGGACATTAGAATGATCATTGAATTGCATTCCGTTATCAGTGCATCAGTACAAGGAGTTCTATATTGCATATCTATCATGAATGCCCGGTCAAATAACAAGTAAAGCAGCCTTTTAGAAATACTTATTATGCCAATAGCAAATTGATCTCACCTGGGTATGTCAGATTTGTGCCAGAAAGTCTTAAACCAGCAAGTGATATTTTTCATTAATGGAACTGTCTATTACCTATTTGTTGGATTTACAGCTTGGAGCAAGAACCTAAATTGAGTAAGACTTACTATTTTGCATATGTTATCATCTGGAACCTCTCAATAAAATGTATGGTTCGAGGTTTATATTTATTAAACACCTGTTTATTGTTATTATCTTTCATCTTAGAAACTGCAGATAAATTAATGGACCATATACAGTATTTACTATATGGGCTTGATGTTTTGACGCCCGAGATAGCCGGAGGTGCAGATTCCCAGCCTGAACTGACATTTTATTAAAGCAGCAATCATTTATAAGGCTAAAACATGCCTTGTAAATGATTGCTGATTTAAAAAAAATGTCCAAACTCGGTCGGGAAACCTTACCTCCCGCCAACTTATGAATAATTACATCCGGCGCTATATGCAAGGGTGTAACTACCATAGTTGCAGGGGGTGCAGCTGGTATGCGGCCCAGAGCTGAGAGGGGCCCACCTTGCCTGTCAAAGTATCATGTGCTATATACATTTTTCAGCATTAGGTGATGAATAGGGGCCCTTACAAACTTATGCTATGGGGCCCACATGTATATAGTTACGCCACTGGCTATATGTGTCTGACGCTAACCTTACTAAACTGTAGGAAGATTGGGGTAGATGTATTAACCATCATTAAGTACATATGCTGCACCTAAAGCTGGCTAACTGGGGGGGGGGGTAACATTTTATTAAAATGTACTATCAGTGCACCTAATGTGCGCTAAGGACAGTGCATCGATTAAAGCTTGGAGCAGCTGTCTCTTTCAATCCCCCCAGTCATTTATGGCTCCTTTGATGTATGACTGGCTGTCAGGCATACATGCCCGTTAGCTAGCCCTGCTGCTGACTTCAGGCTGCGCACAAGATCTTGTGATAATGGCGAGATCTTGCGCATGCCCATTACTGCCGGCCAGGGGAGAGAGGGTTATTTTTTTTAAAGTGCACATGCGCAGTGCTTCCAAGGGAGCCGACAAGGAGAGCCATGGACACAGGACATAATGGCTCTCCTTATCAACACAAGGGGGTTAATACATTAGATTGTACTAGGTGCCCACTTCTCCTCATTATGCAGGAGAAGTGGGACCTATTCTTTTTATGGTTGTAATAATACATCTGCCCCCGTGTGCTTTAATAGAAATGATATGAGCTGCTTTTTAACTGCTATTAACAAATGTTTGTAATACAAGTTGAGTATCCCTTATCCAAAATGGTCGGGACCAGATTAATTTTGGATAACGGATTATTCCGGATTTTGGAATAATTTCATATTTGAAGGAGGTATCTTTTGGTATATTGCATTTATGTTGTATAAGCACATCAAACACATGAAATACTGTACACACAAATATATTTTATTTGTGCATGAAACAAAGTTTTAAAACATGAAAGTTTGTGAACAATCCTAGACACTGAATTTTAATGCCAAGCAATAATTTCCTTGCACATATTTATTGCAGGTTATATGTTATTTCCCCAGTAGTGCAGTTACAGATGTAGCCAGTAGGTTTTTAGCAAAAAATGTAAAATAAAAGTACATTTTGGAGACTATAGCTTTCGGAATAAGTTGTATAATGGATATTTGGATAAGGGATTCTCAACCTGTAGTTCCTTTTTCCATTTGTTTATTTCTAAACATATGTTTATATGTTTCATGTTTTCGTTGTTTAATATTAAATCATTACTGATAAATATCTGTGTATCATTATAGAGATTGATGGATTTATTAATTTCTAACACAGTGATAGGGCATTTTGCACTACTTTTTTAATGATTTGGCTACAGAAGTGGTAAGGAAAGGACATTTCTTTGTCAAGGATGATAAACTGGACATGTCAGGCCAATAACTACTGTTGGCTGGTGGGAATATTAATAATTCTGTTTTAAAAAGATTGAGTTTGAGGTGCCAAGATGACATCCGAAAGGAAACGGCAGAAAGATATCCAGGAAATTGGGCTAACACAGATGGTGAGATCTAAACATGATATTGAAATCCAAAAGCGCATATTAGGTTTTAATGTGGTTTACGTTTTCATTTAGTTATGGTGCCATATTAATTTCTCAACCACCTGTAAATATATATATATATTTGGTACTTGTTTCCTAGCACGGCCACACCGATTTACATCGGGGTGGTCGTGTCGGAAAAATCGGGTCGATCGCATGCGATTTGGTCGCATGTGATGCGATCGACGCGACCGACCGATTTTGGACCCGATTTTTTTTTTTTAATGAAATGTAAATCGGGTCCCTGGGACTAGAATAGAATAGAATAGTGTGGCGAGCGCAGCGAGCCACCGAGCCCGAAGCGTGGCGAGCGCACGCGGATACCTTCACAGGTAAACGCGTCCCTTCGCGGACTTCACAGGTGTCCGCGTCGCCACGGACACCTGTGAAGCCCGCGAGGGGACGCGTATAACTGTGAAGGTATCCGCGTCCCCGCGCGGGGCTCGCTGCGCTCGCCACGCTTCGGGCTCGGTGGCTCGCTGCGCTCGCCACACTATTCTATTCTCACTCCACGCCGACGTGGATAGTAGGGGAATGAAAAGGTCGGAGGACGCGCACCGCCGCCCCTCGCGGGCTCGCTGCGCTCGCCACGCTTCGGGTTGGCGTCTATCGTGGGGTGACGACAGGGACATCTACAATGTGAAATGGGTCATATTGGCCCATTTCACATTTTTCACATTTTTTCAGGATTTCAGTGTTAAAAAATCTTTTAACATTGAAGCCTATGTAAAAATCGGGGGCATCGCGTCGGGACCTATGTTAATGGTCCCGACCGACGCGATGCCCCCGATATTTTACCTTTCCCGACACGATTTCAATGTTAAAATATTTTTTAACATTGAAGCCTATGGGGAAATCGCGGGCATCGCGTCGGTCGCGTCGGGACCATTGTTAACGGTCCCGACCGACGCGATGCCCCCGATATTTTGTCCTAGCCGGCCAAATGGACCTGATTTCAAAGGAAATCGGGTCCATCGTATGGATCGTGTACCTTAACTTAAAGGTACACGATCCATACGATTGTGGCCGTGCTAGGAAACAAGTACCATATATTTTTTACTATTATGCCATTTTATCTCCTCCACCCACTACATGCAGCATATTTCTTAATGATTTGATGCCATTTTCCCTCATGAACCATTCCCAGGTATTTTATTGAATTGCTCTTTACTGTATATCTCCTCCAAACCCTTCAAATATACAGTATACAGTATATATATATATATATATATACATATATATATATATATATATATTTTTTTTTTTTCAGAATGGGAATAAACGCTTTATTTTATTAGTAACTTGGAGATGAAAATGTAAAACAGCACCTGCAGTTAGTATATAGCCCTGACTGACAGTGCTCTTTAATATTTTCTCCTCCAAGTCACTAGCAAAGCGACATCTTACAAAAACCACTGCTTAGTAAAAGAACAACCTTCCTGTAATTTTCTCTTCTATGTCCCCCATGTTTTGCTAGAAAATTTGCTAGAATTTTCCCTTCCCCTGTTCATTTTTTTTACTAATAAGTAGCCATGAATATCTCCATGATTATTTAATAACTGTTAATAACATTAATAACTATTAATAATAAATTATATTTAATAACCCCATGAATATCTTGCATCATTTTTTAAAATAAACTTCCTTTATTATTTGATTTTATGTGATTTTGAGTAATTGTATTACAATGTATTACAAAGTTTAGGGTACGGAGAACTTTATAATACCTTTTTTTCTAAATCTATGTAATATTCTTCACAGATTTTCTCCCTGTAACAATATAATAATAGCAGCAATGTTATTTATGCTATAGGGTGTAAGTGCAACCTGTGGTACATAGGACGCACGTCTAGACCACTTAAGACTCGTATCAGCGAACACCTTAGGAACATAAGAAAAGGTGTGACGACGCATGCGCTGTCCGAGCACTTTAGGGTTAAACATAACAGTTGCCCTTCAGGAATAGTGCGTTTTTGTGGTTTAAGGCAGGTTAAGGAAAGTTGGAGGCAGCGGGGACTGGCTAAAAAATTGGCCAGAGCAGAAATGCAAACAATATATGATTTAAATACTTTGATCCCCGCTGGTCATAACTCTGATTTTGAGATGAAGTGTTTTTTGTAATTATCCGTCACCTGTCTATTGCCTAAGTGATGTTGGTAACTTTCTGCTCTTTTTGTTCATTTTATTTATAGATATATGGATATTATTGGTGAAGTCCTGCAGGCGTTCCCTAGCAACCAAACATATACAATATGCGGCCAGGAAGTGATGTTGCGTCAAGGATATCACTTCCATTACTATTGGAAGACAGCCAGGCCGGTAGTGACGTATCGACACCCCGTATCCAGTCACATCAAGGGCTGGAGACGCCGCATGTGTAAAGCTAGAAGAGACGCCGGGCCGGATATGATGTATCGGCACCCATCTCTCTGCTGCGTCAGTGGTTGGGGTTGCCGTGGATACCCTGGAAGTTGTGACTATGGCCAAACAGAAAGCCCACGCCGAAGCAGAGGACTATGGGACTGGTAGTCTTCTGCTTTGATTAGGAGTCCAGCTGCGGCACGGGAATCAGTTGGTATTTAAGGAGCCTATGTGCAACTAGTGGGACACCTTGAAAAAGTCCCCGTTAGAGGAAGAAATGCGTTGGTGATCTGCACATAAGCCACTTTGCAAGAAGGAGGAACCGGAGGAAATCCACATAGAAGTGCCCAGCAGTATTCGCACTGGTGTTGGAGTTTCATTCGATTCTGGAACTGCTTGACTGTCAGTTCATGGATATCCGGTAATTACCAGCCTCCATATGCTCAAGGATTGATTCGTTTTTAAGAACTACATGCACTTTATTCATTGTGCTTTTATACAGTTAAACACTGCATGTGTGTTTTATAAATTGTGATTAATGTGATTAAATGATGTTTTAAGACGTACTTCACTATTATATATCCTTTCTTATCCTTATATGTGACCTGTTGTATGGGAGGAATCCTGATTCCTACTGAGTTTCCAAGCGCCGTATAAGTCATATTCCATTTTTTTGTGTGTTGATATTACTGTAATGCTTCAAATGGAAAAGGTGATAATATGAAGAAAAAAAAATCATGTTTCTATTATCAGCCACTGCAGATCAGAACAAGTTATAAAAGAACATAGGAAACCTATCTTAAAAAAAAAAAAAATAGTCTGCAGTGTCAGATACATAGGGTGAGATTTAATAGGATGAGAGTTTCAGAAAGTGAGAGATTTGGGAAGAAATCTCCAGTTTTTTAAAGCAGCAATCATTTACACTGCACAATAAAACTGATTTTGCAGAGTAAGTGATTGCTGCTTTAAAAAAAACTGGAGATTTCTTCCCAAATCTCTCACTTTCTGAAACTCTCATCCTATTAAATCTCACCCATAATGTGTAGTGCATATATACAGTATGACAGGGGAATGATAACATTCACTAATCACTACCATGTTAAGTGGTGTGAAGTTATCTGAGCATACACTCATATTATATTTCAGTTGTTACAATGATTAATGCTTAAGTAAAAGAGCAGCAAATGGCTATATCTGACCGATTAGTAATAACACCCATCAGTCAAACTCTAATTGATTTTTTTCTTGTGTTCAACCAATTTTACTACAGAGCAATTTCATATTCTGTATAAGCTATATGTTCAGCAATATGCAGAACAGAAAATATATTTGTGTGAAATGCAACACAATGAATATTACAATGGCAGCAGTATCTGAAATGGTCACAAAATGCTGCATTGCAAATCCCATGGAATGAATTGTCCCTGCAGTCTCCAAGAGTTACTGCAGAATGAAAGCAATATGTGCTTGATTAAATTCCTGCAGACTTATATTTTGCCAACATACAGTACAGTAAATACAGTCAGACAGTCATAATATTATGATTCTTTTCTATATGCATCCTGCGTGTAGCATCTTTAGACATTAATAATTAATGTATTTTTAACTTTGTGCTTGTCAGTTTATTTATACTAGCACATTTTACATATTTAGAATATTTTAGAGTGAATATTCTATTCGTTTAGCAGTAGAGTTTTGGGTTAATGTTTTCATGAATAAAGCTTGTATGATTTCTGTAAAGGATTTATATTTACTTTCACAAAAAAAAAAAAAAATACTAGTACTAATTATGATACTCAAAAACACGAGAGATTTTTTTTAACAATGTAACTTACTTTAGTACTCATTATTAGAATCATATTTAAATAAAAATAATAGGGTTACTCTGCCTAGATCATTTTGCTGTGTGATGCTCCAGCATAGAAAATGTGCAAAATACAGTATGCCCTTTCACTCCTTGATTCGTTTTTTTTTTATCCCAATACACAAAAGTGCTTAATTAATTAATTGAATCCTGTGGTCCGCAAACCTTTTTGCCCTGGGACCACATCAGACAATAAAAATAGTTACAGGACCCCAGCAAGCAGGGCCGGTGTAAGGCTTCACAGCACCCTAGGCAAAACTTCAGCTTACTGCACCCCCCTCTCCCCCATACTGCCACCAACACCCACTTTTCAACCCCCTTAAGGCATACTTGACAAACATTCTGGAATAGCAGGGAGACTCTCAAAAAATTGAGTGGTCCTCCCAGCCCCACCTCGGGAAGGTGGGCAAGTCCCCTGCTTTCCCTTGAGGCCCCCCTTTGCCACCCACAACAGAGCACAAGGGTGAGGAGCAGCAAAGGGAAGTATGCCTCAAGGGAAAGTATGGAGGTGAGGTCTTACAAGTTCTGCAGCTGCCACCTGCATTAAGTACAACAAGAATCCTCATAGACATCCTTAATTTTGATAGGCAGACTTGGTGGTGCCCCCCTGAGCCTGGCGCCCTAGCTAGCTGCCTAAAGCTGCCTAATGGTAGAGCCGGCCCTGCCAGCAAGTTACTGCAGAAGGTCATCACATTACATGTGTAACATCATGGCTGACCATTGAAAGCTGACTGTAGATATTTTGTCAGATTTTAAAGTAGGATGATTTTTAGGTAGGGAGAAAACAGTTACATAGCTTAAGCCTGGACTTAGCCTGGAACAACTGTGATGTAACGCCTGTCTTCTTTTTATTCATCTCATTACAGGTATTTCAACTTTACATGCCATAGCCAGTATTGAGTCAGCATCACTCTGCCTTGTATACTGCATTATCATAGGTATTTAAACTTTAGGTATATAGAAGGAGGTTGGCATTCTCTGTATGGAATACGTATGTAGCTGCTGGTCTCCCAAGGAAGGGGGAGGCCGCCCTCTTCGAAGGGGTACAGTGGAGAGAATATAATAAGGAGACCTGCGCTATGGACTGAGTGTGTTTTGATAGCATTCGCTTCATGTATCAGCTAAATCGGTAATCGCCTATGAGTGTGATGCAGAGGATGAGAGTAAAGCACAAATTTATTGATAATCTACACTGACACACACCCTCCCGAACCCAACCTATCTATTTCTGTCATATACTTATTAAGCATTATCAATAAATTTGTGCTTTACTCTAATCTTCTGCATCACTCTCATTGACGATTACCGATTTAGCTTATACATACATCAAGCGAATGCTATCAAAACACACTCAGTCCATAGCGCAGGTCTCCTTATTATATTCTCTCCACTGTATTTAAAATTTACATGCCATAGCCAGTATTGAGTCAGCATCACTCTGCCTTGCATACTGCATTATCATAGGTATTTAATCTGTACATGCCATTGCCAGTATTGAGTCAGCATCACTCTGCCTTGCATACTGCATTATCATAGGTATTTTATCTGTACATGCCATTGCCAGTATTGAGTCAGCATCACTCTGCCTTGCATACTGCATTATCATAGGTAATTGTGCAATTGTATTAAGAATTAAAGTGAGTTAGAATGTATTAGTGGCTGGAATGGTATGTAGTCTCATCATTTGTTTATCTTAGTTTTATTGCTAGTGGGAGAGGGGCACTGGCTGGGTGGGGTCTCAATCAATTAACTTAGAAACAGCTTTTAGTATTTATTGAGGATACCAGGCTGACAATAGCCTGGCTGACGATTGAAAGCTTATTATAGATATTTTGGCAGATTTTAAAGTAGGAAGATTTTTAAGTAGGGAGAACTGGACTTAATTAAACTGGACAGAAACTGCCAACCAACTTGGTATCTTGGTATCAAAGTGAAACAGAAGGACAGAAAACAACAGCAACTCAGAAAACCAAGGGCCTGCTTTGAGTGAGCTCACTTCATTTTCACAACATACTACTCCTGGCTGCTTAATCTGGCTATTCATCCATAATAATACCATTTCTATAACTGCTAAAACTTTGAATATCACTCTTTATGCTTGTATTTGCACTGTCTTTTTTTTAAAATGCACAGCTGTACCTCTAGAAACTTCACCTCTCCTGCTCTTCCATTGATAGTAGGTGTCCCCCAACATTTTATTCTTGGCCCTCTTCTTCTCTATCTCTATACCTCTCTGGGTGAGCTTGTTTGCCCACTCGACTTCCATTATCACCGCTATGCTGATAATACTGAAATCTACCTCTACTTTCCTGATCTCCCTCCCTCTATCCTCACTCATATCTCCAACTGTCTCTCTGCTGTCTACTCTTGGATGACCCAATGCTTTTTTAGACTTAAAATATCAAAGACTAAGCTGACCTCTTCCCACCCTTCTGCATAAAACTTGCCCATCTCTCATCCTAACCTTCTGTTTATGCTCACCTCTTTCCCTTCTGTGTCCCCCTGACTGTCTAACCCTCCCCTTTAGAATGTAAGCTTTCACGAGCAGGGCCCTCTCTCCTCATGTGCCTTTCTTAAAATAATCAATCCTCTGCCACCCTGATAATTGCTTCATTGTCCTGTCCCCTGATGCAACTATACATATTAACCATGTACTTGTCCTAAACTGTCTTGTGCTGTAATTTGTTATGTGATTTTGATCATAACTATGCTCTGTAAAGCGCTGCAGAATATGTATGCGCTACATAAAAACCTGCTAATAAATAAATATGTAGTCAGCAGAGAGTACATGCATGGCAGCATTGTGGAGGCACTAAGTGATGTGAGGAGTCTGAAATAACAGACAATTCAACAGATTTTTCAGACTCCTTGAATCACTGAATGAGATTAGAAATGTCATCAGCCTGATGGTCAGCAACATGGAGTCGCAACCCCATGCTGAGAAGGTCAGGACCCACTTTGGGGTCAGGACCCACAATTTGAGAACCGCTGATTTAATCCAATACTATTTTGCAACAATTTTACAATTTGAGTTTTAAAATTGTTTTAAATAGATTGATTTATCAGTGTGTATAAATGTGTGCTCTTTGTGAAATAGAAAGAAGTGATAAGTATTTATTAATGCACCTTCCAATATGGTAATAAAATCATCAGTTTGTTAACCAATTAATGCCATTTAATGTGTAAATAATTGCCAATTTCAGATGATTTTAACATCCAACATTACTCAGATAAGATGCCCTGCTGCCAGTTCAGAAAGTAGGGGTTCTATGTTAATATTTCATGTTTTATTATTTCTTTATTTATTAACAGTTTCTTATATAGCGCACACATATTCCACAGTGCTTTACAGAGTATAGTTGAACATTCACATCAGTCACTGCCCCAGTAGAGCTTACAATCTATATTCCCTACCACATGTACACACACACACACACACACACACACACACACACAGACAGACATTTTAGGGTTAATTTGTTGGGGCCAATTAGCCTACCAGTATATTTTTGGATTGTGGGAGGAAACCGGAGTACCCGGAGTAAACCCACGCATTACGGGGAGACTATACAAACTCCGCACAGTTAGAGCTATGGTGGGAATCGAACCCATGACCTCAGCACTGTGAGGCAGTAATGCTAACCATTACACCATCCGTACTGCCCGATATATAACATTCTACTCTCCTGGAATGTCATTTTCATTGGCTCTTACATTTTGGGATGTTTGTCTGCATTCCAGAAGAGTAGATAGTCTCCTAGACCTGGACCACATAAGTTGCTTGAAGTTGTGCTTTGCACTGAATTGCAAATAGATATCTATTGCCTAAGAGCAGTCATTATAACCATTATCTACTAAGAATCGCTTGGTAACCCCTTGGTATTTTTTGTGGTAACTACTGTAGTCTGATTTCATATGTGAAGGTGACATATTTTACCCAATGGTGGACTTATTGGCAGCTTAGAGCGCACCATTATTATTATGTTTTTTTTTCCTGGTAAATATAGAACCTGGGCACTGCCATGTCCCTTTAGCACACTTTGCTGATTTATGATGATGTAGAGCTTCTACACAAGGCACATGATGGGATACGCAAAATATTTAATAATTTGTGCACTAAAGGGAATTCCAAATAAACTATATATAGTTAAATCAATTTAGGTAAACTATGTTAATTACATGAACTTTCAGAATTTGGGTATTGTATAAGGAAAAACTAGTAACCCTTTCACACTGCAGCTCTTAAACAGTAAATTGCCTTGTTTTTGGCCTCTTTAAACAGGTAGATCTGCAGTGTGAAAGTTCCAGGGTGCTTTAACCGTTTAACAAATACAGATATTTGTTAAATGGTGTTAGGAACAGGGAGATCTCGCCTACCCTAACTCCGTTGTCACCCCTTGGAATTGGCGGATGCGTGCTAAGCTAACCTTCACCAAAAATAGCCGCGTTCGTGGGAGCCCGTTAGTCAGGCTCCCACCCCGATGCCACCTGGTCTTACTGGAGACAACGCAGCCGCCAAGGCCGGAGGTAAACAAGGGGAAATCTACCTAAAAAAACCAAGGAGGCGAGAACCACCCTGCCCCACAGAGGGGGATGTCAGTGGATAGCGGACTGGGCTGGGACCCGCGGTGCTAATGCTGTGGACAGCAGGCCAGACAAAGTACCGTGGCCAAATTGACTGGTATCACAATACACAAGGTGTACCCAGGTGCTGAGCACACGGTATGCTGACACAATCCAAGATGTTGACGGGTGTAACAATACACAATATGTTGACACAATAAGAACTGCTGACGGGTGTAACAATACACAGTATGCTGACACAATATAAACTGCTGACGGGTGTAACAATACACAATATGCTGACACAATATAAACTGCTGACGGGTGTAACAATACACAATATGCTGACACAATATAAACTGCTGACGGGTGTAACAATACACAAGATGTTGACACAATCAGAACTGCTGACGGGTGTAACAATACACAATATGCTGACACAATATAACTGACAGTAAGGGAGGAAAGGAGTGAGAGTCTCCAAACTTATCTGACACCAAGATATCAGCAAGCAGACGCAGGCAAGGTTTCTGGAGGCAGCCAGGAACAGGGACTGGAAACCAGGAACCACGGGTGAGCAGGAGCCTGGAACCGGAAACACTCAGGACGCCAAATCAGGAGCTATAGCCGGCGTCTGAGTGTCCCAGTGTCCAAGTTTAAATAGCGCGCCAAGCGCTACCCTGACGCTGCGTGCGGCGTCATGCACACCCCTTCCTCCCTGCGGCCGCCAGGCGTCCTCCGTCGCCTTGGCAACCGCTGCGGCAGGGGGGGAAGGGGTTGTACGCCGGCAACCTGACTGTCTGCCGGAAGCTCCCGGCTGATGACGCGACGGCGTCGAGGTAACCCGGCAACCGCCGGAAGAACAGAGGAGACTGCCGGGCGAGCGGAGGCGCTGCCCGTGCAGCTCCTAACAAATGGTTAAAAAGCAGTGACCTACCTGTTTCAGAGCCGATTTTTGGGCAGTGTGAACGGCTCTATTTCTATGGCTTGAAACGTGTCCCTTGGGGGTTAAACGGGTTAAATGTGTGATTGGTATTAAATGCTTTTTAATGTGCAATGTGAAAGGTCTTAAGGCTCAGACCTCTTTTAAAGTCCCGTTGAAGAATACCGGGTCTTTACCCATTTCTGCAGTGTGAAAGCAGCATAGGTAGGATTTTTGTTTAAGTATCTGATTGGAAGAGGTTTAAAACTGCCTAGATATGGTTGATACAACTTTTCCGAAACATTGTCTAAATTGATGAAAACTCAATTAAATACCAGTTTTCAGTTAATAAACTCTGTGGGCATTTTAGGCATCTTAGAGCTATGATATACTGATGTGCCTCAAATTGGTAATGAAAACCAATTCTAATCAAAGAACACAATTCTTTAATATAAAAAACATCATACTAAACACATTTACTTATTTAAGCATCAAAAACACATCAAATCACATGCTAGGGAGCGGATTCGGGCTCTGGGGGGGGGGCCAGACATTTGGCAGGGTGATCCGTGACATTTACCTGATCGCTAGGCTGTGAATACATGCAGCCTAGCGAACATGTTTGAATCACCCTAAGTCCATTAGGTTTCACTTTGCTTAGCCATCCTTATCTTAAGGATTAAATATTTATAAAAAATGCATATAACAGCCATTTGACACAATTTAAGTACCACCTGTTTTTATTATGACTACTGATATAATGCTATATTATTTTCCTATAGTCATTTGGCTTTTTGGTACATGAAGATTTCCTCATTTACTCATTTTCGATGGCAAGATTTTTTGCAAGTATACAGTTTTTGAAAGTTTTATTATTATTATTATTATTATTATTATTATTATTATTATTATTATCCTTTATTTATATGTCATGAAAATGGATCTACAGTACCCAATTATAACAGAGGACAAGTACAGGGTACATAAACATAGCTGTATCAGCAGACAACACTGGAATAAATATCAGTGTAGAAAACCACATGATTTGGTGCCATAAAAAATGGTTTAAGTCAGTGAATGAAAGCACATGAGGAAAGGGGGCCCTGCTTATGAAAGCTTACATTTTAAAGTTGAGGGGCGGACAGACAGGGATGACACAGATGGGGTAGATATTGAGCATGGAACAGAGGGTTGAGTTGAAATGGGAATAAGGCGATTCATGGCAATTCATAGGAGCACGTAATCCTGCAATAAGCCACCTTTTGCTACAGTATCTTTTTTTTATGTCTGCAAAAATGTCCAATCGCTGGTAAATTAGTAATTACATTCCTGCCTTACTGTAATAAGCTTTTCGTAATATGTTGAAAATATATTAGGAAATCACTATCTAAACTCTGTCTTACCCAGATCAGATTAAACTGGCACATTTCAGTATATCATATACAGGATATGCACATTTTATGCAGTCCTACTAGTTTTTCAAGCAGTAAGGAGTTTCTTTATAATTAAATTGAATAATATCCAGAGTTAACATTTTTGGGGGGTAATGATGTATTTATGAGTGTGTTTTCAAATAAAACTGGGAAAATTATAGCATTTTCAAGATTTGCCTATATACCTATCAATAAACTGAAGGTAATAATGTAGATTTATATAGCTGTAGTAACATACAGTTATAAACATTTACGATAGCACAGATATACATAGATGTATTTCAAGCTGACTTTTTATTTTTAACTATGTATAAAGAGACATGTTCAGTTACGTTTGCAGCTTTAATTACTGGAAAGTGTTTATGAACATTTTTGTTCAATTAGGTAAAAAAAATATATTTATGTAGCATATCGGTATAATGCAGTTTCTGATGTCTGGAATTCTGTTACAGGAATTGTCAAATTGAAAAAATAATGTTTTTTTAAATGTTTTGTTTATTGATATAGTTAATGAGTAAAAATATGCGTAGCATTAAACATTGCATATAAAGTAGAATACAAGATCAACAACAAAAGAAACAAAGAATAATTTGACATAATTGTGAAATTCTTCACTTTACTTTACTGTATACAGACAATACACATACTGTATGCATATCCAATGGGACCCGATTTGAGCCTTTCCCCGGGATTGAGTATACAATTTTAATATAGCGTCGCATCGCATGCCATTATAATGGCTTTCGATGCGATGCAGCGCGATCATGCCCAATTTGGGCTTAGTCCCATGTTAAATGCCCCCCCAGACCTGATTTTTAATTGTATACTCACCCTGATGTGTAATGACTATGTTAAATGCCCCCCCATTGTTAACGCCACCCCACTATCAACGCCAACCCGAAGCGTGGCGAGCGCAGCGAGCCCGCGGTACGCATCCTCCGACCTTTTCATACCTCCACTATCCACGTCGGCGTGGAAATGATTTTATATAGTGTGGCGAGCGCAGCGAGCCACTGAGCCCGAAGCGTGGTGAGCGGACGCGTAATACATGTAACATAATACGCGTCCCCTCACGGGGCTTGCTGTGCTCGCCACGCTTCACTCACCACGCTTCGGGCTCGGTGGCTCGCTGCGCTCGCCACACTATATAACATCGACTCCCCGGCAACGTGGATAGTGGGGGTATGAAAAGGTTGTAGGATGCGTACCGCTGTTAGCTAGGTGTCACGGTGCCCGGAGCAACGGTATGTTTCACCCCCCCCCCCCTGCCGATTTGTAGTAGGCGGGGCTCTTGCACAGGAAAAAGGGGATGCAGCCTATCTTTATACCACACACTGTAATGCCCATTGCACATTTTAGCGAACATTGTGATACCCATTACACATAAGGCCACACATGATGCCCATTACATACTATATAACAAACCGTAATGCCCATTATATACTATATAACAAACCGTAATGCCGTAATACCTGCCAATGAGCACGCAACCCCTGGCAATGAGCACGTAACCCCGGAAAAGAGCAAATAATCCCTGCAAAAGAGCACATGACGCCAGGAAACAAACACGCAACCCCTGTGGCAATGATAAAGTAATTAAAAAAAATAATAACAATGTTTTGGGGGGAGGGCTCACCGAAAACTTTTTTGGAAGAAGGGCATAACATTTCTAGTTATTTGTACACACATATATGCTTGAAGAAAGAAGAAAATAGATGTGCGCCCTATATTCTTTTTTTTACCTCAGAAATATAAACAATTTTAAAAACTGGTTTTATTCAAAGATATTAGTACATAGATTCTCAATTCAGATGATAATACAAGATTAGATCCACTACAAGATCCCACACCAAATGATGTTTACATTGAGGATTTCACAGATGCGACCCTATGCGTTTCGTCCGTTAGGACTTCCTCAGGGGTAATCTGGATCATAAATAGTACAAATGGTCTTAGAAATCACAGACAAAATTCATTAAAACCAATGTAATATAAAAGGCTGAAGGCATCAGACTCTGTATGTATGAAAACACCCTTATTGAATAAGGGGTTCCAGGGTAACCAGGGGACACTCCAAATTTTGAATACAGGGGGTATTACACGTTTTGGTGGTATCAATTTAAAACAGCCGATTTTTTTAGAATAGTGTCACTTCCAAATGGATATTTCAATTGTTCAGGAATATTGTGTATCCAGATGGAAGCAGAAAACCGTAATGCCCATTATATACTATATAACAAACCGTAATGCCGTAATACCTGCCAATGAGCACGTAACCCCTGGCAATGAGCACGTAACCCCAGAAAATAACAAATAATCCCTGCAAAAGAGCACATAACGCCAGGCAACAAACACGCAACCCCTGTGGCAATGATATAGTAAGTAAAAAAATGTATAACAATGTTTTGGGGGAGGGGGGGGTCACCAAAAAGTTTTTGTGAAGGAGGGCACAACATTTCTAGTTATTTGTACACACATATATGCTTCCAGTTATATGTACACTTTACCCTGTGAAAAAGCACATCCTCATCCTGATGCTGCTGCTGCTTAGATAAACACAGGAGAGGTAGGAGGAGAGAGAGAACTGCAGAGCCGTCTCCCTCCAGAACAGCATTAACGTTGTAACTGCACTGTAGTCTGCAGGTATGTCACCAGCACAGTTCCACTGTTAAAGATAAGCTGTGTGACTCGAGACTTCCTACATGGGCAAAGCATGGCCTTATGGGATTTGTAGGTTAATCGTTAACTGCTCAAAGTCTCAGCAGTAACATATAAACTACCATTCCCTTGATGTCACTGTTCCTGCTTCTTGGTTCTGCCGGGTGCCTTTGACAGCTGAATCCTGGCACCTCCACATTGTAAGTGCTGCAGCCAGGCGGGGATGGAGCGGGTGAGACGGCAGGACACTTTGCAGTGGCTCTGGTGCCCTTTGATCCTACCGGAGCTCGTGCTCTGCCGTCTCCGCCCTCCCTACACCCCTGTATGGGAAACCAATCAGATTCTTTATACTATCTTCTAGAAGGTGCTATATAAATGAGATGTAGATTCTGATTGGTTGCCCATAGCAAAATCCCAACTTCAAAAGAATCCCTAAGGGTCAACCTATCAAAAAAGTATAGTGTGTACATAAAATCTGTGCGGACCATATGTTACATCTACATTTTGCATAGATAGATAGTAACATGTTTAGAATTATGTTATTGAATATACTGCTATAACATTGTATTCAGGTGCTTTTAAGAGAGGTCCATGTGCAGAACACGCAGATCTCCGGAAATATGGTCCAATAGTAACGTATGTAAAAGTCTGTATTAAACTTTCTTGACAAAAAAGAATGGCACGACGATTATTTTTTAATAACGGCAGATGTGTCAACATTGTATACAATAATTGACCATCAACAAGGTATTGAGGCAGCAAAGAAAGCCTTGCAAAAAATGAACCTTGAGCCTAACCTCCAAGAGTTTCTAAGTAAGGGCATTGAATTCATACTTTACAATAATTATTTTTGGTTTAAAGAGGAGTTCTACATACAGAAGAGGGCACCAGGTTTGCCCCAAGCTACGGGAACATCTTTATGGGTGTGTGGGAATCCGATTACATCTGGTCCCACCACCCATATGTGGCAAACCTGGTGACATGGCGGCATTATATAGATCATGGGTCTTCAACCTGTGGCCCTCCAGATGTTGTGAAACTACATGTTCCAACATGCATTGCCACATTTTTTCCTATAAGTGCATGCCAAAAAACCTCAGGCCATGCTGGGACATGTAGTTCCACAACATTTGGAGGGCCACAGGTTGAAGACCTGTGATATAGATGATATCCTCTTCCTTTGGAGAAGGGACAAAACATCTCTGGACTAATTTTGTGAATACCTCAATACAAATGATTGGGGCATTAAACTCTCCTTTGATATTAGCAAAAGCAATGTGAATTTTTTAAATCTGGTAATATACATTGAGAACAATATGATAAAGTCAAGGAATTACATTTAAGATCATACATAAACAAAGAAAGTTGCCATCAACAAAAATGGTTAGATACAGTTCCTGTGAATCAATTTAGCAGGGTACGTAGAAACTGTATGGATCCCAAGACATACCTAGAGCAGGCTGAAGAAATGAAAGAAAGTTTTATCAATAGCGGCTATGATCAGAAAAATCTAGAAAAACTATTATGAATGTGGAAAATCTTAAAAGAGAAGAACTATTGGTTCTTAATATAAATATAATAATAAAAAATATCAAAATTACCGTTTTAAATGGTCCTTCACAACATACTTCACAGCACAACACCATGAAGTAGAGAGATTTTTTTTTTAAAACACTGGGGTCACCTCAAAAAAGATCCTATAATAGGAGACAAAATTCCCAAAGAACCTCATTTCATTTTCATTCGTAATACATTTGGTATGAAACTTGAGAATCTTAACATCAATGGAAAGACGTTTAAGATTAAAGATTTCTTGACATGTCACTCATTAAATGTCATTTATGCAGTTGAATGCATGTGTTCAAAATTTTATATTGGGAGGATCACCCGTCCATTTAAGGTCAGACTAAGAAATATACGTAAAGGACTAGAAAAACATGCACTTTCAGCCCATTTCAAATCTTGCCACCATTGTGATATAAGGGGTATCAATTTTTTTTATGTATTACAGAAAGTGGCACCTAGCCTAAGAGGAGGAGATTTTATAAAATAAATTGGCCAAGTGTGAGATGTCCTTAATTTTTAACTATAAAACTCTCATACCGAATGGGCTTAATAAGGACTTTGAGACAAAATGGTTCCTAAAAAGGTTTTTATAAGTTTTTTATATGTCTCTTATGTTTCTTTAAATCATGTCTTTTAAAACTTGTATTTTTAAACTCATATTTTTAAATAGTATTTCATTCAAAATTTTCATATAATATACTGATATATACTGTATATATATTCTCTATTTCCGAGAAAATTTCCTATTTTATCATACTTCTAAAAATCCTGAGCGTCATATAACGATACATCTGTACAAATCTGTCTTCCATCTGATGAACTGAATGGAACACAAATGTCATTGATGTCTTCCAGTCTAACAACAGGAAGAAAGTAGTGTGACACGCAAACGGAGGAACATAAATGGAACGCAAACGTCATATCCATCCCGTCTTCCGGCTGGATACTGGAAGTTTGGGTTTATTCAGATGTAAACGTGGACTTTTTAATTCAATACAGCTGACGCTGGGACACACGAAAATTCAGAGGTGGACTCAAACTCCCACTATGCTTTTTTACCCTGACAAAGGTGATAGGTTTTAGTTGCTAGATTGTCTATGTTTGGAAATAGGTTTTGCTTATCTCTCCCGGAAGGGAGTATTTATACCAGTACTGTATCACTGGTAGCACATGCCTTGATAAAGATACTCAGTATCGAAACCGGTCGGCTTGTGGACACATAAGGAGGACTCCAAGGGACCCCGCTATGATGACCAGCAGCCAGGGACGCCTGTTAAACATCTTATGCAATATTTGTCTGCACTCTTTTGTAGACAAATACTCATGGTGAGAGTCCATTGGTTTTATCCTCCGGTGTCATTTTGCTTCTTTTTGTTTTATTAAAACGTATTGCACCATAAATTGTCTCTCTTATCCGTTTGAGCACATCATTTTGCGGGACAAATAAGAGGAGAGAAATCCATTGGTGGAAATTATATCCCCCCAATCAAGCGTTTGTGTCTACATTGAATAAATCATGCAGGTGACCCTAAAGGATTAAGCTTACTCGGCCTTGAATATATACCAGACCTCTCGCAGGGGGTGACAGGTTTAAAACTGTGCAAACAAGAGGTCTTCTGGATGTTCCAGATGCATACTTTTCACCCAGAGGGCCTCAACGAAGCAGTCAAATTGAACTCTGTAATATAAACACAATAACCTACCAAATCACAGTCTTCTTATCTCTTTCTACATAAAATTATATAAAATAATAATTAAAAAAAATTCCTTTTCCTTCTTTCTCTTTTCTTTTGTTCTTTTTTAATAGATAATTAGATAATGGGTTCCTAGTAATGAATAATGATTCAGAGAGCTATATTGCATCAAATTCCAGTAAACACACAAAATTAGAAACATTGTGAAAACTCACGATGAATATCTAAACTATATCTATATCAAGTATCAATTATAATTCGATTTTTTATGTATCCTATAGTCTATCTGACATACAGTAGCTGTTAGAATACCTAAAATGCCTATAAACTATGGTAATCAAATATATACCTCAAATATTTATATATACATCACTGTTTATTTATTTTTCGGAAATTTATAACTATGATGAAATACTTCATTTCCTCTATGCCATTTATTATTTATTCGCACTTTAATACACATTTAGGGGTACTTGTGTATTATCACGGCGCCCATCGCATCGCAGACCATAAGGAATGCGATGGTATGTGATGTCCCGCGATGTTCCCCAATGTCATACAATGTTAAAATTGTATGGCATTGTATATGGCATACAATGCCATACAATGCGATGTGATTATAAATTGTATAAGCACCCTAATGGGTGCTTAAAATGTTAAATGCACCCCCACGCCACCCCCAGTATAAACGTGAACCGAAGCGTGGCGAGCGCAACGAGCCCCCGCGGGGCGGCTGTATGCGTCCGACCTTTTCATACCCCCACTATCCACGTCGGCGTGGAGTTGATCTTATATAGTGTGGCGAGTGCAGTGAGCCACCGAGCCCGAAGCGTGGCGAGGGGACGCGCATTACTTCACAGGTATACGCGTCCGCTCGCCATGCTTCGGGCTCAGTGGCTGGCTGTGCTCGCCACACTATATAAAATCAACTCCACGCCGACGTGGATAGTGGGGGTATGAAAAGGTCGGAGGACGCGTACCGCCGCCCCTCGCCGGCTCGCTGCGCTCGCCACGCTTCGGGTTCATGTTCATACTGGGGAGTGGCGTGGGGGTGCATTTAACATTGTAAGCACCCATTATGGTGCTTATACAATTTAACATTGTATAGGGGGCTTACATCGCATTGCAGTGCATCGGGTGCATGGCATGCGATGGCATGCGATGCGATTAAAAATCGTGCAACTTAATATCGGGGGTGCTATCGGGGGTGCTCGCGGGCTCGCTGAGCTCGCCATGCTTGGGGTTCACGTTCATACTGGGGGGTGGCGTGGGGGTGCATTTAACATTGTAAGCACCCATTATGGTGCTTATACAATTTAACATCGTATAGGGGGCTTACATCGCAGTGCATCGGGTGTATGGCATGCGATGGCATGCGATGCGATTAAAAATCGTGTAACTTAATATCGGGGGTGCTGGGATAATACACAAGTATCTATTTAGGAATAGTAATAATGAAACCTATATTCTTAATCTATTATATTACATTGACCAATGTCTGCTCTGTATAAGTACACTTGCTCCATATATTGTTAACTTCCGTCCTAGTGAACCGCATATGCGTTCCAGACTTAAATATATCCCCGTTGGTGGGATAGGCATATAATACTAATAGGAAGCATTCGTTTCCCTACAGCGGGGGAACCCGGAAATAGTTACACACTTATAATACCTCTTAATTCCCGCATCCATGCCTATTCAAATACATAATTATTACCAAAGTCAGTTTCCTCCTTATACAATAAGCGCTTGTCAAAGATTAGCGATATTTACAATCACGTCTAATACCCGACATTGCCATCAGGAATTAGCGCCATGCAGCTCATATGCGCTCCACCTGAAACCGGAAGTACGCTGCCGGAAGTCAGATGATGCCGGCTGCTGAATGCTAAGTTAATTGGTATTTTTTACTTGTTTTTAACACTCGTTTTCCACTGTTAGCATATGCTAAAAATAAAGGTTTGTCTCCTCATAAAACAGTATTTGTACTGCGAATATTGTTTACTGCATAGATAATTGAATGTGTACAGGTGTGCAATATCTCTAATTACTAAGGGTACTTATACCCATACCACATGCCAAACAAGACTACCTTGAAAAAGCTGCTGATAGCAGCAAAACGCGTCGGTCTAGGCACAATTCCCTCTTATCCTCAGCTATTCCAGACATCACCTGCATATCACCCAGAGTGCATTTCATCACAGATGGGACGTTTACAGCATTTCCCCCGCCCCAAATCTCCATCCAGGCACGGCACAATATATTGGAGGAAAGCCACCTCTTTTTAAAACCTGCCTTAGAGACCAAGTGGACCCCACATCGCTTCAGATATTCCAGCAGTTGGGAGGTACGCCATCCCAACCACTCACTTGGAGGAAGCATTTTAAAGGGATACCACAAAATCCATCCAGAAATGAACTCTTTTGAGCCCAAAAAAGGGCTGTGCACTCTTAAAGGTGACTTTAGCAATATTTCTAATTCATCTGGACGCAGCATTTTTAAATTGGTAATATTATTATTACTTTTAAATTATTTTATTGTGTCTTATGTATTAATAAATGTACACTATCCTTAAAAATAATCTTTTTTCTGGCATCAATTCAACGCAACCTACACATGCATACACACAGTATACATACATACATAGATACATACATACATACATACATATACATGCATACACACACAGCATACAAGAATACAAGCACAGCATACACATAAGGTGTGCCCAAATAAAGAAGGAGACTACAGTTGTATTTTAATTAAAGGATACTTATTTACAGTCATTAAAATTGTAACATTACAACTACACACAATCACCATTGACATTGATGCACTGATCCCAGTGCATAGGAAAGGAGTAGATGGCTTCAGTCTTGGTTTGCTGAGGGATCCAGTTTTTCATGGTGTCCTGCACTTCATTTGTGAAAGGTGACCTGTTGACCTTTCAGTGTTTTTTTTTTTTACAGGGCCGAAGATATGGGAGTCACCTGGGGAGATATGGAGGATGTTTCAAGACTTCCTATCAAAATTTTGCCAGCAGGTGGAGGGTCTTATTGGCCACATGTTGCCAAGCTGTGTTTGGGAGCAGCTATATCCCTTTCAAGAGCTTGCCTCTGCACTTGTTTTTTTGATGGCTTGTTTAGCGTCAGCAAACATACAAATAGCATGCATACACATAGCACACACACACACACACACACACACACACACACAGTATACAACACATGCAGTATACCTACAAACATACATATAGAACACACAGACACACCCAACACACACCCCCTCAATCCCCTCACAGAGAACACATGAGGAGCAGAAGAGGAGATCAGTCACTGCCGAGGAGAGCTGCACATGCTCAGTAGCCCCCTCCATGTGTACCTGGTGCCAAGAGCTCTGCTGTTTGAGCTCTCTGAAGGAGTGCTGCACCTATGAGCAGTGGCCCTGTCCAGTGCAGAGACAGAGACAAGGTTGTCTCCATATCATGAGTAGGGATGCCAATCCTGGGGATACGGGATTGGCATCCCTAGTTAGCAGTTGTGGCCCTGTCCCCCACTCCCACACTGGCTGACCCGCACATTTACGTACATTGGCGGGCAGGCAGCCAGGATTGGGACATAGAGCAGTGGGTGTGGGGGTGCACGGTGCCTCCGGGCACGTGACACTGGCAGCAGCAGAAGAAGGGGTGGGTGGCAATGCCGGATGGCAGCAGAGTGGGCAGGCTCAGGATGGTAGCAGCAGCAGAGTGGATGATGTAGCCTGATCAGCGTGACTCTGCCTGGCATTAGACTGTGCATGCGCAGTCTAATACCAAAATCCTGGGATTGGATACTCCAATCCCATGATCGAAATCTCAGAATTTTTGGGGCTAAATACCGGGATCCCGCCAATGTCGATGCCTGGATTGGCCACCATACTCTGCAGCAATTCATAACTATATGAGCTAATAACATACAAATGTCTGTCCTCTGACAGCAGGCATGGGAGCCCTAAGACTAGGTGGTAATTCCTCATTGCACAGAGAAATTGTATTGCTACAATGCTCTGCAAAATAAAATATATTATTGCAGTCACAGCATTCACCAAATCCGAAATAAGTGTACCTAAACGCCATGATAAGTGCAATAAAAAAGCCAACTCTTGCCTAGAAAATACAACTAAATTTGCAAATGCAGCCATCTTTCCCCAAAACCTTTGTACCTTAAAAGAAATCTAAATGCATTTGCACAAATAAGGACCAAAGTGGGTCAGAGTTACTGACTTTATGTTGCTCCCCCCTGGGAAAAGCCGGAAAAATAGATGCAGCTACCACTCTGGAGGGCCAGACTTGTTGGGTTTATAAACTAAGATGGGAGTTCTATTGAAGATGGGATGTTGCATAGCAACCAATCAAAATTTACTCATTTTTTATTAAGCACCTTTTAGAAGATAATAGATAGAATCTGATTGGTTGCCATAGCAATATCCCATATTCAATAGAACTTCCATCTTAGTAAATAAACCCCTTTTCCTCAATAGGAATGACACCTGTCATGGCAAAATGCAGTCTCATTCTGTTAGAAGTTGTTCGGATGCAGGAGTCTTGGAACTTTCCAAAAATCTCCTGCACCTTCCAGTGCATTGTTAAGTTGGTGAAAGCTGTTATCTTTACTGAAAAATGGCCACTTTGCACTTTGTATGTGACATTGCAATGAAAAAATGTTTTGACTTTACCAAGATTTTGTAGAACTTGAAGTAAATATAATAAATCTCATTCACTTCAGTGTGTGAATTACATGGCAACCCGGAGTGTACTGTAATAATGCCTTATTAAACATGACAAGAATTGCCTTTCATCTTTTTTATATTACATTACATTAATTCTTTATATTAATTCAGATTAATTAAACTTTTGGCATTATAAGCCCACAAAGCAAGATTAATATTTTAATGAACAACTTGAAATAATAGCTATTGTATGAGGTCACAATTTAATACACCAAATCATAGTTTGCAATGTAAGCCTCTCAAGTAGAAACTAATTTGATACTTCATTTAAATTGTCTGGCAACAAAGTATTTTAAAAGCAAGTCAGCAGGATGTTAGTAATAGTTTTTCGGTACAGCATTTAAAATGTAAATCAATAAAAAAAAGACTTCAATGCATTTAAATTGAAAAGTGAACGGCATGATGGCTATATATTTCAATTTTCGAACTAGGTTAAAAAAATAATTTATTATGTTTTTATTTTTTTAATCTAGCTTTGCAACTTCAGTACAGCTACTTTTAAGCTATTTTTTACAGTAGTTGATATTATTTATATATTACATTATAAATAATAAATAATTTTGATAACACTGCTACGGTAAAAGCCATTCTGTAATGTTTCCTATAGTTTTTTGACTCAACATTTTTGTAATATTTCAAAGGAATCTGTTTGTCACAATTAAAGTAGTCAACTCACAAAGTGAGTCACCAAATGCCTCCCCTTCTCAGAAGGGAGAAAAGGCTAGTTTGGAGGGTCCTTTTGGGGTACCAGCCAGTATGGCAGAGATTTAGACTGCCATCTTGGAGTTTTAGAAAAAAGAAAACAATGAACATGCATGATATTGGCTGGTGATTCAAACTATACTATACAGTGTCCCTGCACCCTCCAAATGCCCATCCTTGCTACACCACCATCTTTTCCCTATACAGTATATGAAGAATCTACTCAAAGTCTGCAGCAAATATAATACATAAAATATATTGCATTACTCCTGCAACTATCCCACATAATTATCCTAATTATGCTTCATTTTGTGCACTTTGCATACAGTGGGCTAATTACTTAATGACCAGTGATCTGTCCCTACAATGCCATCCTTCAGTTTATTCTTTAGCAGTCAATAAAGATATAAAAGGGTGTGATGTAAATACAGTATGAACTCAAGACAAATATATTGCAATAACGAAGCAACACTAAGGAGTTTATTCTGGTTGACTCACAAGTATGCAAAATTTGCAGCCTTGCTAGTCCTCCAGACACCACCTGCTGCCTACATGGCTACCCACCCCCTTGCACGCAACGATCTCCAGCAGGCATGTGAATGGATGATTTGCATAATCATCCATTTTCAGCTTTACGTGCGGGGAAAAAATCATTGGATGGTTGCCGAAAATTGAATTACTTTGGAAGGGCTTGCAGATCTTAGACACCTCTGTAGTGTCTCTGATCTGCGGGTGCCCTGTGAGGGACATGAAGGGGGTCAGCTGACATCCGCACCTGCATCATTTTGGAATTACCATGAGAACACCCAGCATTTTCATGGGAACGCCCATGAAACGCTGGGTGTTCCCATGGGTGAATCCCCCGGCCCATCGCCCAAAGTCCCACTGTTGTGTTTGAGCGCCCAGTGAATAATCTATTCATCATGGCCGCTCGCACACAGTGGCTGCACATGCACATAAAGAACTATGCGCATGCTCAGTTGCAAAAAATCAGTCCCCCATACGAACACACAGGGGACCGATTAAACCTGAATAAGGTCCTAAATGTGGAGGTGGGGCAGGGCGGGACTAAGCGTGTGGTGCAGAGATGAAACTACCATTGGTGCAGCTGGTGCATTGCACCGAGGCCCCCCTAGACTAAGAGGCACACTGCTGCCATCCACTGCTGTGTGGCATATTGTGAACTTGGTTTGGAGTGGAGGGAGAGGCAAATTATATTTTTGCACCTGGGCCCACCACTCACTTGTTTCACCACTGGGTGAGTGGGGTCGGACTAAGCAGCAGGGACAAAGCAGGACAGGACACCTGCACAGAGTGGGGCAGGTTTGGACAGAGAGGGTGGGGGGTAGGCCAGCTGATAGCGAAGGAGGTGGGGTGGAAATATAGTAGCAAAGTTATGTATTAGCAATAAAATCTATAGTATAAATAGAAACCATACAGATGACATTATAACTTAATTACATATGCCCTCTTTTCAAATAGCTTTGAGAAGGATTATGGAAAGGGTTTTGTTTTTAAAAGTGTCATAATTATGCAGTGCAAAAAATACCTGTGCTCTGGAATGGGTAAGAAATGTTTTCCAAATGTTTCCATTTTTCTTGAAGAATCAGTGTATCAAACTGAACTACAGTATCTATACCACAAAAGTCAACAATGAAACCTGCCATTAAATCTTCCCTACGGTCTTACAATGTGTGACATCACTGTAAACCATAATGTAATCTCTTTTTAAGACAAATGCTATTTGCGATTCATGTTTAGAAATTGGATTTCACTTCATTGGCCAGATCATTTCTACTCAAGTGTCACATTGCCTCAACAAGAGATTTGTTACAGCAGCATACTGTGTTCAGCTTATCATAGCAATATACTTCAGAGCACTGAATTGCAAAATATATCTACTGTTTTCAATTCCATTTGATGAAATGGCTAAACATTTATTCATTTAAACAAAGACGAAAACTGATCTGCTGCAAAATGGATAACAGTAATTGATTCTGGGAAACAGTAATCATTTTCTCAATATTTCATATTGTGTACTTACAAAAGTGTAACTATGCTCAGATCCTGCATTAATAGTACAGCATTTTCCCGGCTTGTCATCAATATGCATGCTAGATTCTACATTTATGCTTTAGTAATGGCTTTTAGGTAAACAATGGCTGTTAAATAAAAACCATTTTGGAAGATTAAAGAAGATAAAATACTAAGGTGCTGTGTTGAATTTATAATGTGAATGCGAAATACAATGCAACACTACCAGCTGCGGATTATGCTTCAGCCTTGTATGAATTCAGTCTGTATTTTTGCAGTAGCTTTTAAAAGAAGGTATTGAAAGCAGAGGTACTGTATACTGCAGAAGTTGATCATTTATTATTTTTTTAAAGAATTGAATTTTTCATTTGAAGCCCAATTGCACCTGCTGTTTTCAGATATGTGTGAATTTGTTTTTGATGTATAGTATTGTCATATTTCTATTTTTGTTGTGCATGTGCTGCATTCATGTGGAAAAGGACTGTACACTGGGTCATTCCTCATTAACAAAAGATCAGTATGTGCAGTACATTTGCATTTAGTAGAAATGTGCCTATTCGTATGTTTTTATATATTTATACCTACAAGCCCACCTTCAGGGCCTGGCTGGCAACTTTCAGCCTGGGGGGCAAATACAAGCAAGTGGCTCTGCTTTTTCTATCAGCGCATGAAATGGAAAATGAGATTCACAATGTTGGTTGCTTTGACAGGATTACGCTTAGAATGCTGCCTCTGTCACAAACAGGTGTGGTACGGGGTCCGACAGTCGGGATCCCGACAGTCATTAGCCCGATGTCGGGATCTCGACTGGCTGGGGCCCAAAAGCATGGCGAGCGCAACTAAGCCACTTGCGGGCTCGCTGCGCTCGCTACGCTGGTGATGATGGCTTTTCTCCGCCACAGGTGTATCTGTGGTTTCTTTAGAAGGTGCTATTGTTCCAATAAATTAATTCTTATTTATATACAGAGCTCCCTAGTGCTATTTTCCTTTTTTTAAGTATGCAACACAGATCTATTTTTCCACTCTCTTACCCACACACATAGGGGGTTATTCTGATTTAATTGGTCCCCTGCGCATTCACACGGGGGACCTATTTTTTGCATATGTGCGGTGAGAGCGGGCATGGCGAACTGCATAGCCCATGGGAACGCCCAGCATTTCATGGAAGACCTGTCTGAGTCCGGCCAATCAGGATCCCGACATCGGGATAATTACTGCCGGGATCCAAACTGTCGGACCCCTATGCCACACCCGGAACAGGGACAGAGGAAGTCACTGAAGTGAGGCTGGACCCCGACCCATCATAACATAGGTCCAAAAACTACCTAGTAGCTAACATGTTAAAATCCAAATTCTAGAAGTAAACTAATGTTGATATAGCATTGAAGGCAGGGCCGTTTCTAGAGGCGGACAAGCCGTGCAGCAGCCCGGGGCGCTGCACGGCTTGTCCGCCTCTGTTAAACAGCCAGGGCGCCCGGCAATGTTCCCTGTAAGGTGTGCGCACAAACATTTTAATAGTGCGCACTACTGTCCGCCGCCCGCCGCTCACTCCCCTGTCAGTGCAGTGGAGCCTGGAGCCGGGAGCCAGCCAGCGCCGTGTGCTCTGCCTCTGGGTATAAAGTAAACTATAAAGTGCTGCGCCGGCGTCTGACGTCAGACGGAGACGCTGGCGCCGCACAGCGCGCAGAGAAAGAGCTACTCAGGACGGAGCCTGCCCGCATGCCTGCCCACCTTCCTAAACCCGTGTCCACTTACATAACATAAGGCACAGACAGAGCCCTACCACCCCAGACGGTATGTCTAGAAATAAACTCGCCCCCTGAAAATGTTGCACACTGACCCTATATATATATATATATATATATATATATATATATATATATACACACACACACACACACACACACATGTGTATATATATATATATATATATATATATACACATATGTGTGTGTGTGCATATATATATATATATATATATATATATATGTAGCACAGGTGTAGAGCCAGAAACAGATCCACAAGGAGCACTCACCAATAAGATCAATTGCAGTTTAATGGTACTTGTTTAGGATACAAAACATCTTACTTTTGTATTGGAGTCGACGTTTCGGCCACTAGAGGGCCTTTGTCAAGACAGATCACCTGGCACATCCGTACAGCACAAGCACTTCAAGTACTGGTGAGTGCTCCTTGTGGATCTGTTTCTGGCTCTACACCTGTGCTATATTAGGAACATCATTGGATGTTTACTTAAGTGGAGCACCCCGAAAGTTGACAAGGGCTGGCCGTGAGTGCGGATTCTCCAATATATATATATATATATGTATGTATATAAACATATGTGTTTATATATATGTCACTGTAAGGGCATATATTTCTGTCACTGTGGGGGCATATATTTCTGTCACTGTGGGGGCATATCTGGCACATCTGGCACTGTGGGGGCATATATTTGTGGCACTGTGGGGGCATATATTTGTTGCACTGTGGGGGTGTATGTGTGGCACTGTGGGAGCATATGTGTGGCGCTGTGGGGGCATATATTTGTGGCACTGTGGGGGCATATATGTGTGGCGCTGTGGGGGCATATCTGGCACTGTGGGGGCATATTAGTAAACGGCATCAGTTGTGCGGCAGCGGCACATGGGGCATAATGTGTAATGGGCATTACGGTGTGGGGAGTATTGTATAATTGCCATCACAGTGTGGGGTCTAATGGGCATCACGGTGTGTGGCGTAATGTGTAATTGTCATCATGGTCTGCGACATAATGTTTAATTGTCATCACGGTGTGCGGCGTAATATGTAATTGCCATCACAGTGTACGGCGTAATGTGTAATTGGCATCACGGATAAATAGTGTATAATGATTTCAGTAGCCTGTCATTGTTTGGCCTTGATCTGTGAGGCGTACTAGGTCATTGTGTGGCCTTCAGCCCGCCAACTTAAGTGCGGGAGGACAATAACAATTCCTGCGGTAACCAATGTCTGGTCATGCAGGTTGCAAAAGTGTGATGTAAGGTAATTGTTTGGTACTTATGTAATATCTGGGCTCCCGTTTTTCTTATGAGACCGCGTCCCCTCGCTGCACTCGCCACGCTTCGGGCACGGTGGCTCGTTGCGCTCGCCACACTATATAAAATCAACTCCATGCGTAGTTGTATAGTAGGGGTATGAAAAAATGGGGTGCATTTAACATGGTAGCACAGATAATACATAAGTACCTATTGTTTTCCTGCTAGACCACGCCCTTATATTAAACCACACCCCTTTTAAAATAACGCCACACCCCCTATTTCGGCGCGCGCCTCCAGTGCGCGCAATTTCTATGTTACCATGTTATGTATGGGGGGGGGCGCATTTTTAAGTCTTCACCCTGGGAGCTAAATTGTCTAGAAATGGCCCTGATTGAAGGGAGTAGGATAAGAAAACATTTCTATTTTCAAAGATAAGTAATATACAGCCTCTCTCCATGTAAGGGATAGAGTCAATTTGCTTTCGAATGACCTGGTGAAACAAAGAGGGGCTATAAGATTTTCTTTCTGTACTAACAAAGTTGACTGATTACAGGCTGCCAGAGTGCTCACATGTCATTAGTCACTGGCTGATGCAATATGATAACAGCTGTCAGAAGAGAGTGATCCCAAATGTCTGCAAGATTTGTTCCTAACAATGTTTAACATGCTAAAAGCAAAACAAGTTCGAGTTAGGCTCATTGTTATGTAACATGCCAAACCACTTTCTATAATCAAATCCACTCACACAAATTGTTAAGTCACATATGACCATTTTGACTACATACGACCATTTTGAGGGTCAAATTAGAAGATAGAAGGACACATCTATCATAAACATTCTTTATGTGTTTAAAGCCCAGCTAAGAAAATAATTCAATTTATATTTACTTACCATGTGTGATATATTTTGCCATAGGTTTTAAGAGGCCATTTTTTATGAGCAAAAATTGTTGAATTAGCTTAAACTTGGTTCATTTCATTTCCCCTAAGACATTTCTATTGATACCAATGGAAGTCTCATACAAAACAGTATCAACAGTAAAGCCTAATAATAATATGTACAGACTAGATTTTGGGTAGTCACAACTGAAGTTGGAAATGTTGAAGAGCCTATTAAGAGAAGTGGAGGAAATGCCACCAATGCCATACAGGCATGCAGAACCCATACACTAAAAGCCCCAATGTCTCCCTAAATATATAAAAGTACATACATTGCATACATGTGTAAAACAGAAGTGCATTTTAATGCTAATGATTTATGGCCAACATATGGCCAGCTGGTGTCTGTCTGGTGATCATCATTCTGTCATGATGCTGGGCCAATTTTTATGTGGAGGCCTGGAGCTGCAGCTCCATCCAACCCATTGTTAATCTGTTCCTGGTCTAAAGCTAGAGTTAAGCTTACTGTAGTCCACTGAGATCAAGGTCATAGCTAAGTTACCATCGGTGCAGGGAGTGCAGCTGCCTTGGGGTACCAAGCTAATAGGGAGCCTCCTTCCCTGGCATAGTTATATGCATTATATAAATTTTTACCACTGAGAGGTAAATACAGTATGAGTCCAAGCAAATACAATGGAGGGAAGTATCACGTTACATGTTACAGTATCATGTAACAAAATATGAACTGGATAACTGTATTGTGGCACAACATGAACTGTGGACACTGTATATCATCATAACATTAACCAGTACACTACTGTGGTTCATAAAATGAACTAGGGCACTATTAAAGGGTTTAAATTACCAACAGCTAAAAAGAGGTGTCTTTCTAGATGCATTTGATCAAGGTCCATTAAAAATGTTGTATGGGACCCACCGAGTTCTTCATACAGCTCTGACTGAAAGCTACAGATGTAGCCGGTGTCATCCAGCTGGGGTCTGGTGGTCAGATCACCAACTGCCAGCCCCCGCCAGCCGGAATGGGATGCGCGCGCACAAGATGCTCGTGTGTCCCCTTCTGATGGAGCCCTCTGCCTCCACGCCGCTCTCTATCACTGCACACAGCCCCCCGCAGCAACCCCAACCCTACCCATCTCCCTGAAGTGGAGATGGGCAGGGATTACGTTCCCTACCACCGAAAAACTGGGACGCGCAATAAAATACCAATCAGTTCCACTAGGGACTGATTAGGCAGTACTTTAAATCTTTTTGCTTTATTTTACCACATCCTTTGATAACTCTCCTCCAAAGTTTTTTACGGCAAAAGAAAAAATTCTGTAACAGAAAATTGAAATCATTTTGCCTTCCCCATGCACTATGGATACCACACAAAAATATATATATTTTTTCCATTTGAACCTTGAGAATATACTATTTATATTTTTTTAATATGTATCCTTCATTTTTCAATTAAATTAATAATTTAAAACATTCACCTTCCCTTACCTTTAAACTGAACTGTATTTAACCCCGGAATAATATTATGTTAACAGATTGCTACAAAAATGCACATCATGGACAGTTAGAGAAAAAGCCAGTATGATTAGAGTTTGCTGGATACTCAACTGTAGCACAATTTCAGGACATGACATTTTTTCAAAATTGTTTTTTTCCCCATTTGCTACTTTAAGTACAGTACCATTTGTCGAAAAAAATCACATTTTTGAAATATGATATGAAATTACACCTTCCTCTTTCACATCATCTGACACTTAAAAATACATCTGTCATTTCATATGAAATTGATCAAATTATTGTTAAAAATCATATTTTTTACCAGTCTGTCTCATAATATATTCAATACAAGTAACAAGAACTAATATTTAAAAGTATAGTTCTTAAAAGAGAAAGTTGGTAACTATACCAACTGAGATATAAAATGATGGATATTATTATCTGTTTCAGTATTTCATTCCTAGATTGCTTGGCTACTTGAGAATCATTCTATTAATGCATTCATTGCCAGATAGATCTCTCTTGAATATATAATGCACTCTTCATTGTTATGACATGTTGCAGACCATATCAAAAGAGTATGTAGTGAAATTGATAAAATGTACTTGGGGATAACAGGACACCAGAGATTATACAGGAACATAGTGTACTTTGAACGAATAGAAATTTATATTAAAAGTAAAAAATAATAATAATAAAGAAGTATGCATTGCTGGTCTCAGCATTGCAACATTTTCAATTATGTTAATAATGAAGTGATTTACAGAGAGCTTTCAACTTCTTTTTTTAAACTCAATTTTATATGATTCAGGGATAAATTATTCTCATTAAAGTATCTATAGTTTATAGAAAATATTACACTTCTGTAAAACTTTCTGCTAAAATAATAGCAACATAAAGAAAATGCAGAGGTCAGATTCAGGGATAAATTATTCTCATTAAAGTATTTATAGTTTATAGAAAATATTACACTTCTGTAAAACTTTCTGCTAAAATAATAGCAACATAAAGAAAATGCAGAGGTCAGTAATAGAATTAAGTACAGTTGAAGGAATTGAAGGTAAAACTCGAACAGATACAATCTTTGCATTGTACTATACCTTCAGCATTTAGGCCCTTATTCTGGTTCAGTGGCAAAGGCAAATTCCTTCTCAAATGGACAAAACCATGTGCACTGCAGTGGGGGGAGGGGGGGGGGGGGCAGATATAACATGTGCAGAGAGATTTCGATTTGGGTGGGTTATTTTGTTTCTGTGCAGGGAAAATACTTTCTGTTTTATTTTTACACTGCAATATACTATAGATCTCACTTTGAATGAAACCCCACCCAACCAAATCTAATACTCTCTGCACAAGTTACATTTGCCCCACCTACAGTGCACATGGTTTTGTCCATTTGAGAAGGAATTTGCCTTTGCATTCTACTGTACTTTGAACGGATTCAAGTCCCGCAAATTGCTGAAAATCACAGATCACAATTTTTAGCAATCTGTGCATGCATTGCAACTGCAGTTTAAGTAGCGATGGGAGGGTGGAGATGGGCGTGAGCGGAGACGCTGTGCTTTCTGGGCGTGGTCTGGACAATGCAGGCAATTCCGGACTGTTTTATGAGTAGGCCCGCTGCTGCTACCTGACGTCACATGCAGACGTTGCAACCTTAAACATGGCTTCACAGCTAGGGGCAGTTGGTGATATGCAAGCATCATTTTGCAAGAACATTATGAGGTGGGACCCAGCAGCCTTGTACTATGCTGGGAGGCCCCCCGAAGCCTGCTACCAAGGATTCTAGAAACAAATACTATAGTATAATAATTTTTCTTCAATTGAAGGCAGTCATACTAAAAAGTAAATGTATCAATGGGACTAATTCCTCATGGAATGCTAATTAATGAGAAAAACAAATTGACTTATTATCAAATGACATGCTTAAATGCACTGTGCATGCACGAGGGGCTAGATCAACAAAAAAAGGTGTATATGGATCATAAACACAAGCCACACAGTTTGACTGACAGGAACTCAGCATTTGGGAATGAAAACCTGCCTTTTTCTGGGTGTGTCAGAAAAACAAATGTGTGCTCAGGTGTTTTATTGATGCTTAATACATCTGGCCCTCAGACTGCAAAGTCTCTACGACGTTTTGGGAATTTGCAAGTAGATAGCGCTTAGCAATACATTCACATTTCACTTGCAATCTTGCACAGGGCATTTTCTCTTTCTGTCTGGGCCGCAGCTATTTACCCGCAGTGAACTGCAATTTCAAAGATTAACGATCCTTGCTGAATTAGGCCCAATATCCATTAAAAATTACACAATGTCTTCATATAACACTTTATTTCAATCGTTATTGTATAATACTGTAACACACTCGCCAACTCTCCAAGACATTAAATTGATCAAAAGTTATGACAAGGCAGGAATGAGATTGTTGTACCATGTCATGAATGAAAACTGTACAGCTATATTACCGTACCAACTGTTATGCGAAAAATATGTCGATGTATCGATACCTAGGTTTGTATACTTTCAATTGAGGAGCTATGTTCAGAGTACTGTGGCTAAAATACCAGCAGCGGAAGCTGGGAAAAATTTAGATAACCTGATAAAGAGCACGGGCAATGGAATGATTAAAACCTCATCGATATACCGACATATTAAGAAACAAATATCTGTAAAGGGAGTGAACATGGGGTTCATAAAGTGGTCATATGACCTCCCAGGTACAACACCGCAAACAATTTTAAAGGCCTTTGTACGATTGAACAAAACTTTAATATCCGCAACATATGCGGAGATGCAGTACAAATTGCTGCATCGGGCATATTACACACCGAAAAGGAGGTGGCAGATCACCCCAGAATGGGCCTTATGGGATATATACACCCAGACAAGGGTAAGGAGTCTATCTCAGGGACAAAAAATATTTCTGGCAAAAATATTTGCCGCAGTAAGGAAGACAATTCTATCCCAGTGGGTGTCAAACAATACCCTAAAAATAACCTTATTAGAATCCAGCATCTCACATCTGTTTCAGATGGATTGGCTCGAAATGTCGTTAAATAAAGAAAAGAAGGTAAAGAGTTTTTTCTCCATCTGGCAACCATATGTTAAAACCCTTACCCCGGTAACAAAAGAATCCCTAAGACAAGCAATAAAATTAACAGAGTGGTATAACTCAGAGACGGAACGTCTAGGAAAACCTCCATTTAAAAAAAAAAAAAAAGAAATGGAAAAGATGAGTGAGCCTATAAGCAAAACAATAATAGAGACATAAACGAATAGTTATGGTACTTTCTAGAATTTTAGTGGATGAAATACTTAATAAATTATGGACAATGGACAAAGCCTGTAAGAAATATGTAAACGTTTGTGATATACTGATATACGGCAATAATGTACACTAGCTATGTTTCAATACTTTCTGAACTGTGATACAACTATGTGATATGTTTTATACTTATATGAAAGAAAATTAATAAAGTATATAAAAAAAAAATTACACAATAAGACCAATTTATGGAATACAATAAGTCACATATGTATGGCATTTAAAAAATAATAATAATAATAATCTTAGCATTGTGCTCATGGATGTAATAATAAAATAATTACTCATTCTTAATGTGTCTACTGTACAGTTTGTTACAGAAGTTGCATTAGCTTGTGATACTGTATTAGCTTGTGCAACTGTTCTTCCTATCTGTTAGAAACAGTGGTTCTCCAACCCGGTCCTCAGGATACCACACAGTTCACGTTTTCTAGGTCACCTGACAGGTGCATGCATTACTGACAAATTTAAAAAGATACACAGGTGGAGCTAATTATTTCACTTTATTCTGTAAGGAGACCTGCAAAACATGCTCTGCGTGGGATCCTGAGGACCAACTTTGAGAATCTGTATTTTAGAATAATACTGTACTTTAGAAAAACATGGCATCATGACCCCCTAAATCTGCCCCTGACCTGTACACAATATGTTGTTGGTTCGTGTGTGGAACTGGTAGTAACCATAAAATCCTACAAGTATAAGGATAACATATTAGCAGACAGTGAACTAAATATACTATATCCAACACAAACAGACCCACAAAAGGGTTGGTAGCTAATATTGCCAACACACTTGATTAGTTCCAGTACTGTACTATGGTCTGAGATTTATAGACATAGGAATCTCTGCATATATTGGATGTGAATGTTTTTTTTCTGTTATTGAATAACGAATATTGGCAAACTGATGAGCTATCTTTGTATATATGTCTATTTATTATATTTTTTGTACTTTTATTCTGTTTGAATAAGATGAGGGATGTCCCATACAAAGGGGGATATACTCCATGTGTACAGACTGTTATATTGTACTGGATCACTATACACTTACCCGTAATTTACTATTTACTAATACAATATGTTATCCCTGATACTGTACCTTGTGAGTGACTGATACTATCATATCTCCCCAAATATAAGCAATTATTCTTAAGCTTCTGACTATCTGTTAATATTCCCTTAAGGATTAGGAACAATAATAAAATGTATCATTCACTCTTAATAAGACATATACTACTGCGATTTCTCACAGCAGTGTTTGGCCATCCAATACCCCTTGAGCCGTCCAGGGTCCTTGTATCGCATGCAACTCCATTCTGTGCCACAGGGGAAGGGGAGGTCGATGTATGGCCGACCTCTGACTCTGGCCGAATGTGGATCGGACCCGATGGGATGTCAAACATCTGATTTGGATTGATTTCTCATCCCAATATCAGAATCGGTTGAAATCGACAGACAAGTGTAAGGGGCCTTTATTGAAGTTTAAAAGTGTATTTTTCTCTTATACTGAAGTATATATAATTGTTTACTATGTTGTCTATGCATTAAATGTATCTAAAGCCTATCAATAACTTAAGAAAGCTAGAACACACATGCAGGTCTGTATTATCCATAAGGCTGACTAGGCTGAAGCTTAAGTGAATAATGATATGGTGGTGTACCTTCTACTTCACAAATGTCAGCTGTAGTCAGTGACAGACTGGGCTGCTGAATCGGCCTTGGATTTTGTTCACATGCGCTGCCTCTTCTGGCTTGCTGGAGAGAGGGGAATAGCGGTGTGTGATGCCCCTCTCTTTCCTGGACCAAAGTGGCGCACAGAGAGAGCTGCCGGATCCACTGCCAGTGGTTCTCTCTGTGCACCGATCGTGAGGCAGAGCCTCCACCTTGCAAGTGTAATACCTCTATAGAATTTTTTTTTTTTTTTTAAATGCCATAGATACTCCAGGAGTTATAAAGTATGCCCTCTGCCTTCTAGCTGTATTGTACATGACACTGGGTTTAACTTTTGGTGACCTTGTCAGCTTTCTGTGTAAACAACATGATGTCACCTTCTAGGGTGAAACACCTCTGGCCAGCAACAGCTGGATAGCGGGAAAATCAGCTGCCTGCTGATTGGGTACCCATGCAGTGGGGTAAAATTCCCTGTGGGAGTGGGTTGCTGGGGGCCCAAGACCCAATTAGGTTTTAGCTGCCTCAAAGGAGAGCAGGGGAATAGGTGACCCTGGGGAGGTTAATAGTGGCTGCTCAGACTGCAGAGGGAGAGTTCACCTGGAGGGATCTAAAAGACTGCTGACCCATAGATGAGGATCGTGAGCTGGGGAGTTGCAGGACCTGCGGCTCCCCAGAGGGGCTGCCCAAGAAGTGCCTGGAGTGCAGGGAGAGAGCCTGACCGGAGGAAGGAGGATATGTCCAGAGAACTGGAATAGCCTTGCTGGTGTCTGTGCCTCAATTACACTTGCCTATCTGTCATGGTGTGTTTGTGGAAATGGAAGATATGACAGAAAACGAAGAAGCTTTGTGTCATGTGGTCCATAATCACACCTCAATACCTGAGTACTACACAAGTAGAAATCGGCCCACTTGGCCATTGACCCCTCTGGCATTTGCCAGAAGTACCAGATGGCCAGTCCAGCCCTGGCTGTAGGGTAGGGTTTCCATTGTAATTTTTATATTGCTCGGCTTGGCTTATTGTGCTCTTTGAAGCATATGGAATTTATTATTGTCTGGCATGCTCATTGGCAATGGGGGTACTCCCTTCTCTCCAGTGTTACTAATTTCCTTTATTATTGAGATTGATGTTCACACTAAACGATTTTTGCTAGTTTGTAAAATCTGCTGAAAGAGAAGTTCCTTAATATGCAGACTCCATTATTATTGTTCCCCTGGAAGGCTTCATGACCTATTTCAATGTGGTCACCATATAGGTCTCTACGAGCATGTGCAGGGGGCCATCGTTTCTTAAATATGCATAATGACATTGTGGGAGGCTGAAGTCTTGTACTTAGCTGCTATGGGAAACCTGATTTTTACCTGCTGCACCACGTCCCATTTACATCTTACACTCACCAGCTGGGGAACTGCATGACACCCAAAACCAGCTCCTCTCTATTACCAGTACATGTAACAGTGAGTAATGCTGTACCTGCTATTTATCCATAAACCAAGACCACTGGTTAAGTAACTGGGCTGTTGATTCATCCGCTGGTGTGTGCTTGTATAACTCTGCATATATTAACACCTGCACCTACATTACACAGAATATGAGTGACACAAAGTTGTTGTTGTTAATACTACTGCTTTTACCAATTATTACCTTTCTCTTTTTTAGTATTTACAATTATTTTTTTGTATACTTTAAATTGTCAATGTATCCTAACAAAAAGATGTATCCTAATCCTGAGCCTTCAACTACAGTAGGTACAATTACTGCCAAGTATTTATAATATACAGTATTGCTGCACCAAACTTTATTCCATGTATTGTATTATGCTGTAGCACAGTTATCTTTAATGGATTGGTTTTATATTGAGTTTTCTCTATTATATTGCTAGCTAAATTGATTTTTAAGAATCATTGCTGTCATGATTGCTTCACCCCAATGTGTTATTTACATATTTGCATCAAAGAGAATTTTTCACCTTTATTCATAAAGAGTATAATTATTTCTCTTTTCTATAACATGCTGTTCAGTTTTGTATGGTCAGGGCAGCCGAGAAGGGGGGGTGGGGGTGGGTACTAATTACCCGGGCCCAGGTCTGGTCAGACCCCTCGATTCCCCCTCCGTCCCTCCCAGGTAGCAACAACAGTACACTCCTACATCATGTGCACCGACAGTGTGAGAGCTCATGCTGAGCCTGCTGTCAGCACAGCACATGCTGTAGGTGTGTGCTGAGCAGAGTTTAGAGTTTTTAGAGTATTCTTTCACCCTCCTCTAAACATTATGGGGGTGTGGCCTAAGTGTGGGAGGTGGCCACACCTCCCACACTTAGGCTACCCCCCCCAACATTTTACCAGGGCCCGACATTCCTCTCAGCTGCCCTGTGTATGGTACTGTTGTCTGGAACACAACTCCATTCGTTTTTAAGTTGCCTTGTGTACTACATCAAGCAAAAGCTCTTTATCCACTAAACCGATGATTTTTCCCCACAAAAAAATGTTTAGAAATTGTCAGCCCATTAAAAAATATATTGCCACCTGTAATTGGAAGTAGATCCTCCAGTGGTCTTAAAACCTAATAGTACCTACTAAACCCTCTTTAAAGCAAAAAAAAAAAAAAAAAAATCTTGTTTCACAATTCCCCCTCCCTGTAAAAAGCACATTTTGCACCCTCCATTTTTTATACCTGCTCCCTCCAGCATCATGAACTTTATATACCCTTATCCCTTACTGAATTGTTATTGATCCGCCTTGGGAGGCCCATGGCCCCACCTTCATATGTATACACACATCCCCTCCCCATATGCAGAGCACAACGGAGTTAGAGTCTGAGGAGACTGATGATCAGTCCCAACTGCTGCAGCTGTTGTCTGCTCATGCAGAGATGGACTAAACTGTACTGGAAGAGGAACTAAGCTTCCCGCCCACAGTGTGATCCTCATAGCATGCGCTCTAGAAAGTAGAGATGTGCACCGGCCACTTTTCGGGTTTTGGGTTTTGGGTTCTGATTACCTTGAGGTTTTGGGTTCTAATGGGTTTTGGCAAAACACCTCCTAAGTGTTTTGTGTTTGGATTTTTGGGGTTTTGGGTTCTGATTTTTTGTTAAAAAAGCATAAAAACTGCTAAAATCGCAGAATTTTGGTTTTTATTTTTTGCTCCTACGCTATATTAACCTCAATAACATTCATTTACACTCATTTCCAGTCTATTCTGAACAGCTCACACCTTACAATATTGTTTTTAGGGCAAAAGGTTGCACCGAGGTAGCTGGATAACTATGATAAGCCACACAAGTGTGCGGCACAAACACTAGACTGATATGGCACACTTAGCATCCCCTCTAGGCTGATACTGCACACCTAGAATTACCCCTGGACTGATATGGCACAGGTAGCATCACCCCTGGACTGATACGGCACATTTAGCATCACCCCTGGACTGATATGGCACACTTGACAGCACCCCATGAATTGGCAGACTTGGCTTACCCCAGGAATTATACGGCACAGATTGTGGCACCCCTGACCTGATACAGCACACATGGAATTATACAGCACAGATGGCGGAACTCCTGGACTGATACAGCACACATGGCGGCAGACATAGTATTATACGGCAGACATGGCAACATTCCTGCAGTGAAAAAAAGAAAAACTTTTATTCTTTTAATTAAAAAAAAGAGCACCACACCTGGAATAATATGGCAGACTTGAATTATACGGCATTCTTGGCTCACCCTTGGACTGATACAGCACATTTAACAGCCCTTGCAGTAAAAATAAAAAAATAAAAAACACCTTTTTATTATTTTCATTGAAAAAAAAGGCAGCTCCCCTGGTTTGATACAGGACACATGGGAGCACCCCTGGACTGATACGGAACACATGGGGGCACCCATATAATTATACGGCACACATGGGCGCACCCCTGGACTGATACGGGACACTGGGCACCCCTGGAATTATACGGCACAAATGCAGGCACCCCTGGACTGATACAGGACACTGGGCAGCACAGCTGGACTGATACGGCACACTTAACACCCCTTGCAGGTTAAGAAAAAAAAAAAACCTTTTTTTCCAGGTCGGCGGCAGAGCAGCTTGTAGCCCCCCGTGGAGCAGGTCAGTTGTGGCCGCTGGTAGCACCCCCTCCCCTACACTACAGCAGTGGTAGTAGTAATGTACATGTCCCAGCATGGGTTCCCCGATTCAGCTCCTGTGCAGAGCCTGTAAGATCAGACCTGGCCTGAGTGGGAAAGGAAACTGCTTAAAAGAATTATAGCAGCCAGAAAATTGTATGCTGTAGACTGTTATGTCACAGCTACACTTAAGCACTTGTCCCAGCTCTGTACATAAGGTTCTTGATGATATAGTCATATTAACCTGCATCCTGCAATATTGTTTAAAATATATCATAGTGTGCACGCACCTTGAGTATGCAGGAGATTGGTGAAACGGCTACTGTAACTCATTTATCAGGCAATGGAGGAGGAACTTCTAGAATGCAGCTTCTGCCCTTGTTCTCCTGAGGTGCTGGGTATGGGGTATGGGGGGGGGAGTTAAGCTAAAAATTTGCCTAGGGCGCTGAGAGCCCTTGCACCGGCCCTGCTTCCACTTGCAGAATAAAGATGGCGGCGGAGCCGGATCTTAGAGATCCGAATCCGACGCAGGGTGATGACGTTTCACCCTCGTTTTGGACCCGGGAAGATGGCGGCGACCATCGAACTCCCTTGATCCGGCTTCGGATCAGGTAAGTTCGTGTGGGTTCGGATCTCTAGGATCCGAACCCGCTCATCTCTACTAGAAAGCAGGCTGCACAGCATTCTGGGGAGCAATTCAGGAATGATGTTTATGACCACTGTGTCACACTGAAGATTCAGGGAGCCGGTGGAGATTTTCTGGCACTCAAAGTGTTAATGAACTTGTTTTCAGACCGATATTTTAGTATCTACATTGACATTCAGTATCATAGGCCGCAGACCTGTCCACACATGAAATCTGGTGTTTTATTATAAATTGTTCCTTTTCATTATTAAAAAGTTATAAACCAAGCAATTCTTAGTACATTATTTACAATCTATAGAAAACCTTTTTCTTTACATATTTCATGTATCATTATTTTCTTTTTTTAGAGCTATCAGGAAGTGCCTTAGGTGACAAGGATACAATATGTTCATACTATCCACCTTTGTAAACACACTTTACTCTTTGGGCAAGGAGGGGGTCCCAATTAAATTCCTTATAAGTGCTTCTGGCTTTTTTGAGTGCTGTATACTGCTTCATGCTGTGTTAGTACATCTAATGTTTGTTGGAATACAGTGATTTCTTTTGTGTCTTAACAATATGTAACTATCTTCACTTTATAAAGTTGGTTACTTTTGAGAGATAGATATATATGTTTGAGTAATTGAAATAGACATGTTTATAGTATAAGTTTGAGATGCTTATTTTATTTAGGCCTTCTTAGAAGATTTCTAAGTTTGCTAAAAGCATTACATAGTCTTTTCATTGTTATTGGCTATTTTATTTTTATACTATTTCTTTATTTTGGTATGTATTCAATTGATGCCGGATGCATTCCAAAATTCTTTTGCTTGAATGGATCCGCCATCCATTCTTCAATGCAGCAGCAACTGATTGATGCTCATCTGGCTGGCGCGGGGACAAGGTGAGCGCAGCGGCGGGAGGCAGTGGAAGCTGGGACGGAGCCTGGATAGGGCCGGGTGAGCTGTGGGTACGGGAGTCAGTGGGTTTGTACAAGAGGAAGCTGGAGGGTGCAGGCATCTTTTCGACAAGACGGCAGTTTTGACATGCATTGAATATACCCCTTTGAGTCTAAACTCTATAGTGTAGTAATAATTAAGCCATAGAAGTTTTATTTAAAATTAATCAGTATTTCTCTCTAAAACAGGTATTTTGTAGTGGGTTCATTAGGTTACCCTCATTAGGGGAGCCCTAACTGGTTTTTGGTGGCAATTATGCATGTACATTTTAAGATATACAGTAGATTCAAGTTTAAAAATAAAGATGGATTATTTTGGTTTTGCAGTCTTGCTGACAAGGTATGCAAGTGGTTGAGTCTGAAATCATCCTTAGGTTTGTGTGAAGATGTCCAAGATTGAGATAGAACTATCTCTGTCACTCCACAGTATTGTTTGTCTGTTTAACTTGTCCCCAGTTTGAGTTTATTTTATGATTAATTTAATGTTACTACATAGAAGGTTTTGTTCTCTCATATATGAAAACCTCTACAGTATGATGATTGTTGGACCTGCATGATGACTTAGATGCAGAGTCAGATTTAGACCTCATGGGGCCCTAGGGAAAATACTGGTTTGGGGCCTACCTTGCTAAAAAAATCCATGGTACTATGTTTTTGCTGCTGATTGGAAGAGGCATTGATAGAGTACCTTGGCATGTGTATAGTCTACCAATAAATGCTCAGCTGCGTGACCATTGGCATTGCGTACAACTCAGAATCAGGCTCTACAGTAGGTATTTTGGAAGTAGGCTTAATACCTTTGTCACATTTAAACTGACTGAGCACATACAGTGGATGAAACCATTTTGTTTGTCCAAATAGTTTTTATCCTATCAAAGAACATCAAATGAATTTTGGGAGTGTGGGCAAGTCTGTAATGAAATCATGCGGTAGTTGTGCAATGCTCATCTTGGAACATTTTGGACAGCCTGGATATCTTTATGGGGCCCGATGGTACCTGCTGGGCCTTAGGCAGGCGACTAGGTTGCCCAGAATATCCGTCTCTGCCTGGGAGTTCTGCTGATCGATACATATATACAAGGAGTTTTCAGCAGTGCAGCTGGCAGAACAAAGACTTCTTTACCTGATTACTAAAGGCTTAGAGGTCTGAACGGGGGAACAAAAAACAAGTCATTTATATGTAAGTAATTTGGGAGTCCCTGCGTTGTAGCTGCCTGTGAGATCTGGGAGATTAGGATACAGTATGGCCCTTATTCTGATTGAGTCGGATGGCTCCGAATGCGGATGGACAGCTGATGGTTGGTGTTTACGCATGTGCAGAGGTGTATCTGCGCATGTGCGAACGCCTCACACGTACGAACATGGCATGAGGTCCGTGCAGAAAATGATCATATGGAAACATCCAAGCAGGGGGTGGAAAGGGAGCGTTAAGGGCTGTTTGGGCTCATTACCATATGCGTATGCCCCGCGTTTCATGGGCGTTCCCATGAAACCGCTGGGCATACTATGGTAATGCGGCTGTGATGCACGTGTGGGGGGCAGACAGCTGACATAGCTGGATGTCTGCTGCCCGCCCATATCCCTGCTTTAATCCGGAAAAATGTCAGAGTGGTCTGGAACACTCGGTGCTGCCTGACCGCTCGGTCCATCATTCGATGGTCGCCGACCATCGGAGGATGGGGGAGGTTCCCACAGGTGTTCACATGAAACATCCACTCGCGGTCCGTACGCTCTTACCACATTCGGATGTTTTGAGCGATCCGTACGATAGGCGGGGCTAAGAACACTAGATTCCTGTCCGAAATACGCATCCGTCTAATTCAACTATAATAAGGGCCATAGTGCAGTATGGTATGTGCAACACAGGCTTCATTAAAGAAGTTCTTTATAAGCCACTTTTTTAAGTATTACAAGGAGGTATTGGGTCAAACATAAGTAGCTAATCTCCAACCCTTTTTTCCCTCTATTTGATTAATTGAGGATCCTAGCATTGTGATCTGTTCCATCTCTCTAAGGGGCCAAATTCATCCCCTCCCTGATTTTCAGGGTTTGCACATGCGCAAACCCCAGGACGACTTTGGCGAGTTTCACACTTGCCTGGCCGTTCACTTCAGGAAGGGCGAGCAGGGGGTAAGCGCAGGGGTACACCCAGCGTTTCATGGGCTTGCCCACAAAAATTATAGGTGCACCTATGAAAACGCTGGGCGTACCCCTGCAAATGCAGACGGGTCGATGCTTGCTCAAGGCTGACAGCTGACTTTAGATGCTCTGAGCACCTGCCTAACAAAATAAAAGTCTTGACTGACTTTCATTAGCGACCAGAAGAGAAATCATTCGATGATGGCAGGTTGCGATTACCTGTTTGCTAGGCTGTGAGTATACGCAGCCTGGCAAACAGGTCTGAATAACGCCCTATATTCGTATTCAGTGTTGGTGTGGTGTACACCTACAGTTTATCAGGCAGCAGGATCTTAGTAGAGCAGGTGGCTGAAGTATTTTTTTATTAATTGAATCGGAATGGGATCATTCGTCAGACTGCATTTAGGTCTACAGTCATTAGGTCGACCCCAATTAAAAAAGTGCATCCATAAATCTAAACATCCCAATTTGCATCCAGGAAGCAAAATAGGATGAGGCATGTTCTAAAATGTGATTCAATTGGGATGCGGTCATCTATTAGAATGAACTTAGGTCTACAGTCATTAGGTCGACCCCACTAGGTCGACTGGCAGGAAGGTCGACCTGACTTAAGGTCGACATGGGCCAAGGTCGACATGACTTAAGGTCGAATTTGCATAAAGGTCGACATGAGGAAGGTCGACTGGTCATAAGGTTGACATGGGTTTTTCACTGTTTTTTTTTATCCGAATGTCGACACAGTCGACATGGACACAGTTGGCAATAAGAATCCGACCCTCGCATCGCTCGCTTCGCTCGCAATGCTTCGGGCACGGTGCCTCGCTGCGCTTGGCACACTATTTTATTCTCCCACCACGCCCTAGTGGATGGTAGGGCATGAAATACCGCCTGTCGGCACATGTCGGCTCAAAAAACAGTGAAAAACCCATGTCGACCTTATGACCAGTCGACCTTCCTCATGACGACCTTTATGCAAATTCGACCTTAAGTCATGTCGACCTTGGCCCATGTCGACCTTAAGTCAGGTCGACCTTCCTGCCAGTCGACCTAGTGGGGTCGACCTAATGACTGTAGACCTAAGTTCATTCTAATAGATGACCGCATCCCAATTGAATCACATCTTAGAACATGCCTCATCCTATTTTGCTTCCTGGATGCAAATTGGGATGTTTAGATTTATGGATGCACTTTTTTAATTGGTAAAATAATATAAAGAAAATGGCAACACAGTAATATAAGAGTAATTGCTATGAACAATATACATGTATTGTGAAGTATGGAGAACCTGGTAAATTTGCAAATAATGGCCAATTTATAATTTATACATATTTGAAACCAAATCCCAATATAGAGCAATCATTATACTTGTCTGGAAAATTCAAAAACTGCACAGAATTCATAAATCATTTTGAGGACTAAAATATATTTTCGAGCTCCAGGATGTCTGAATGCTGGAAAAGAATGGCTATGGAATAAGTGGTTACCCTGCATAGAGAATGAGCTTTGCAATAAATCTTATGCAGCACTCTCTCTCTTTCATGACATATGTACAGCAGAATAACACTATAAATATCTCATTAACTGTTAGAGCAATGCAAAAAAAAAAAAAAAGATTCATGACAATAAGAGCAGAACAATTATAATTACTTGGAGTCACCTCAGTGAAGTGATGATCTAAAAAAGTATAATTGAATGAGGTTTATGTGTGTCTATGGATATTCCATAGTATCTCTTAAACGCTTTAACTAATCATCTTCATACTATATATACTACCTTATCATCTTAAGGGACGATCTAAGTTTGAAGATGGGTGTAATCGGACGCCCCCTTAAGGGGGCTGTCATTAGGGTCCATGCTATTTCTGTTGTTTTCATGTATTGTGATATGTCGATGGAAAGTTTACGACTTTTTGAATACAACACAATAAACAGACTCCCTTAAGTGGACCCTTAAAGGCCATCAAGGGTCCATTAAGTAAAAACATTTTCACTATACAAAACTTATGACCAACTGAAATGAATCAGCAACTCATCGCAGAGTGGGCTGTGAATCGAACACTGTAGATAGCTTTGTGAAATCCATGTGAGATCGAGCCCTAGTCAGTTCTTTTTCCTCTTTCTTGTTTTCGTATTCATTAAGGTTTTTTGGGATCTACTGTACCTGCTGCAGCAGCTCCTGCCCTGCTGTAGTTGGGTATGGTAGGTGGATAGTTGGAGACTTGCTCTGGCAGCTGCAGCAGATTATGCCCTGCTGTGGTTGGAAGGGAAGGTGAATAGTTGGAGACTTGCTGTGCCTGGTGCAGCAGCTTCCTCTCTGCTGTGGTTAACTAGAATAGGTGGATAGTTGGATATACTTACTTCTCATTGAAATCAGAAGATGTCCAGCAGTGCCATCAGCTGAGAAATGGCAGAACCCAGTGAAACCCAGGAAAACCCATCTACTGGTCAAAGAAGTCTGGCAGAAGTGGTCTTCATGGAAGAATTGCAGCCAAAGAGCCACACAGATATAGCCATGCTCATCTAGCATGCATGGGGAAAGATGCACACCAGCCATCACACTCTTGCATTAAAGTTGCATCTGCAGATAATTTAAAAGCTGTAGCCGGTGCCTGGTACAATGTAGCATATCCGAGTCTCAGGTGCGACCATACTGCAGCACCAATGAGTGTGGCTATATCTGTAACTTTGATGTGGACACAAGGCCAACTGACTTAACTGTGTTCAAAACCATAGAAAATCTTTGACTGCATTGGGGATTGGGGAAGTTGGGGATTTGTTAAGGCAATAATAGTGTCCTCAATGCTGAGAAATTCAGGCAGGTACTTATCCACAATGCAATAAGACTGGAGAAGCACTTAATGGGCTCAAAATTTAATCTGCAGCAGGACAACCCCAAACATATAGCCAATGTCATTAAGAACTATCTTAAACATAAAGAAAAACAAGGAGTCCTGGAAGTGATTATATGGCCCCCACAGAGCCCTGATCTGAACAGTATCTATTCTGTCTGGGATTACATGAAGCAACAGAAGGGTTGGAGCACGCCTACATCCACAGAAGATACATGATTAGTTCTCCAAGATGTTTGTAACAACCTCTCTAAAAGACTTGAGGCTGTTTTGAAGGAACCAATTACACCAAATATTGATTTGATTTAGATTTATCTTCCGTTCATTCTCTTTGAATTTTGTTCATCGATAAAGATAAAATATAACACTTCTATTTTTGACAGCATTTGTACTTTATGGAATTTTTTCTTCACATGTGCCTAACACTGCTCCCAATGGCCAGGCACTCCTCCATATTGTGGGTTTGATGTAACTTACCTGGATGTTCACTACAGTGGAATCAAAATCCCCAATGTACTGTACATGTAGCAATAAGAAGTGTTAATCCAGGACTTGTGATGCAAAAACAGACTTTATGCAGTCAACGCCGTTTCATTACAAAGGCCCGTCTTCAGGACACAAAAAAAGTCCATATAATATATAAAGAATCCAATAAGGAGACAGTGCATTGCAAATAACAACAACTGACACAGTGCTCGATAGGAAACGTTTCAGCACTTTAACCACTTGAGTGGTATGCCTGGAAATTTTCCGGGCTCAACTGCCCTGCCGCAACGGGCTGTCCTGGAAAATTTCCAGGCATACCACTAAGATGAAGGTTTGCGCTAGTGGTATCTGCAGCTGTTCACCACTGGCGCATCACGTGTCTTGGAACCCCCCCCAGTTGTCACTCTGCTCTCCCATCACTCCCCCTCAATTGTACACCAGAGCTCCCCTGCCAACATTAGTACTAATAAGCAGGCTCAGAGTGGTTCGGGGGAACTCAGTATTTTGGGCACCCAAGACCTCCCAAGATGCCAGAATATCCGAATATCCCCAAGCCTGCCACCTGTTATGATCTGCGGCTGGGGCAGCGGCAGGGTCCAGGAGCTACGATCGCCGGAGCAGACATGAGGGGGAAGGGAGCGACAGGATGGGGGATGGCCCACAGCTCTGTCCTGGTAGGTTTGTCATGCCCCAGAAAAATCCACCACTCAAGGGGTTAATGTGTGCTGTGTATGTGTGTGTGTGTGTGTGTGTGTGTGTGTGTGTGGCGTCGGCTAGTGGTCTTTATTAAGTTTCAATCAAACCATGCAACTTTATTATTTCCTTCATCAAGCAACTGAAGAAGTCTAATATAAGAATGTAATATTCATTATTTAAATCACTGTCTGCATGTGAGTGTTGAACGGTCAGGGGTTGTTGATTGCTACAGTACAGTTGTGGTCATAGGTGTGCGCACATAGAGTGTTAAGGGTGCACAGGCACCCCCTAATGCTGTGCCCACCCTTATACACCTCACTGCTGCTAGCAACCAGCAATACCTTTTACCATAGACTTTTGCTTTTTAGAACTGTATTCTATTAAAAGAAGAGCCCATCATTTAATTATGTGTGTTTTGCATTGTTAATTGTACTAGACCATTGTCATATCACTACATACCTGTGTCGTCCATATATGTTTTTGACTTTATTTGCATGAACTGTTACAGAGAGTAATAAGAAGATTAAAAACTGACTGAAATAGGCCGGAGATTATGTTGTGGCTGAGAGACTTTTATATTGTAGTGAGTGCCAATAGATGATGGTAGACACGCCTGATTGGTGGTGTTAGACGCACCCAATGGGTGTTGTTAGACATGCACAATAGGTGGTGCACCCCCTAATAAAATGTGCTGCGCACGCCTATGGTTGTGGTAAAGGCATAGTAATAAAAATAATATGAATTTATGCAGTAAAACTAATGAACTAAAGAACTAAATTGTAGTTATTCACTGTTCCTACATATATCGGATGTCTCAAGGGGGACTGATTTTGGACATATTTCTTTTATAAAATGATAATAACGGGTCTTGTTTCATGAGAAATTTATCTTAAATATAAAAAAGAATTACACAGAAATCATTTATGACGTTCTACAAGACATACAAAACATCAAATAAAGAATAAGAAAAGTGATAGTATTGTACATTTTTCTAAAAAACAAATCCTAATTCAAATAGCTGTTTCTCTCATTTCAAAGGAAATATTTAGAGTCTGATCTTCTAGTATCATAGTGTAACATTGATTGTGAAGAAAAAGATAATCTGTTTATATTCCTTAAAATGTATTGATCATTTTATCAAAAGAAGGCAATTTCATGTTTCCATCAATTACAGTATGCCATTTATTACTATAATCCTGAAAAAGAATGCATGGTGTCGGTTTTATCCTTTGTGTAAACTGTTATCTGTAATGTAGTATCATTTAAGATGTATTATCATTAGCAAATCCACAAGATTCGACTTTTTATTTATTCAGCACATTTTAGAAGATAATAGATAGAATATGAACTCTCATCTTAGTGAATTTACACCTTGGTGTTAATTCTATAGATTTTGTTTAAATTATTGTATAGTTTTGTGAGTAACCAGATTATACCACTAGAAATGATTAGAACGCAAGCTCTCAAAAGCAGGGCCCTCTCTCATCATGTGCTTTTCTTGGACTATATATATATATATATATATATATATATAGAACGAAATAAACAGGCTGGCACTCGTGGGTCTTCGTAGATAACAGTGTATTCACAGCATGAAAATACCAACGTTTCGGGGCTATGCCCCTTTGTCAAGGTGTGTGATAACAAATAAACTGTGTGACCTTACCTTAAATAAGAAGTGATGTGATAGGGGCGGCGTGAGATGCTGGACTCCGTCTGCCGTGGCGCTGGGAGTGAAGGGCGGAAGTGACGCGTTATGCGCACTTCCGATTGCGTCTGCTGAAGGGGGCTTGAAACGCAAGCTGCCTGGTTGTCAGGGTGACCAATGTCAACTCACCTGCTGTCCGCCGGCATCGTCGGTCCCAGCGGCTCACGCTGCCTGTGTGCCAAAATAGTATAAGTGAGAAACACATACTCCAAAGTACAGTGAATAATCCATATTGCATGCACATAAAAGAAGTGTGGCATGGACTGTGAGGACGAAAGTCCTTGTTCTGTGCCTGAGTGGAGTGCGTATTAATCGGAAAAACTTAAAATGAATCTGCAACCTGATAAATTGTTTCCACACTATATATATATATATATATATATATATATATATATATATATATAGGTAATGAGGAGATTCGCTGGAGCTATTGTGGTAACAACCCCAGAAGAATACAGGCGGCACCCAAGGGTCAATAGAAGGTATCCAAAATCCAATTTTATGACATCAGTGATAAAGTACAGACGGCGTCATGTTGACGTTTCAAAGCCGACCAGGCTTTTTCATCAGGACGTGTGCGTCTCAGTGGTGCATGTCCTGATGAAAAAGCCTGGTCGGCTTTGAAACGTCGACATGACGCCGTCTGTACTTTATCACTGATGTCATAAAATTGGATTTTGGATACCTTCTATTGACCCTTGAGTGCCGCCTGTATTCGTCTGGGGTTGTTACCACAATAGCTCCAGCGAATCTCTTCATTACCTACCCATGTAAGGAGGGCACCTAGGACTCTTACCCTGTTGATGAGAGTGCCGGACAACACCCGCAGCTATATATATATATATATATATATATATATATATATATATATATATATATATATATATATATATATATGTATATTCACAAGAGACCGGCAACATCCACATTACAAAAAGTGGTGTACTGCGCTGGATGCCCTCACTAACAATGGATATAGCAGCAGGGGAGGTGTGGCACTCACATCAAAACATCACTCAGCAGCAGTCAAGGTTAAGGCGACGTTTCAATGCCTTGTGTTGGCATTTTCTTCAGGCTCAAAGAGAATGGCAATAAAAGGCATTGAAACGTTGCCTTAATCTTGACTGTTGCTGTGTGATTTTGCCTAGTGGGGGCAATAAAAGGCATTGAAACGTTGCCTTAATCTTGACTGTTGCTGTGTGATTTTGCCTGGTGGGGTTTTGCCTAGTGGACCCAGGTCCGTTTTGGTGTAAAAGAGGCTAACCCAGGGTGAAACACTGGTAGGACCTGGGTAGTGGGCGGTGTAAATGATCCCAACCTGGTTTGGTAGTGCTGAAAGGATATGAGTGGACAGCGCACACAGCCTCCAGGCACCCCTGCTACCTGGTGCTCTACAGGTGGACCTGCCATGGCCCTATCCCACACTAGGAAGCAGCGCTGACAGGCAGTACCGGGAGCAGGAGCAGGAGCTTAAAGGAGGTGACTCCCACTCCAGTGGCTACATTTTTATTAGAGGAATGTATACCCTACGGAAATCCTAATTGGATGCAGTATCATTTATGTTCTTTTTTGAAGGGGGGGGGGGGAGCTGGGGGGAGCATATGGCAGATGCTATGTGTGCTTGAGCACTGAATAAAGGTTTTAGAAAAAATATTTTACAAAATAAACAAACCATCATTTTTTAATGCTAACTTGTCATGTCTTTTAAATGTATTTTTATTTTAAATTAGGCTGTGCATAGATCATTGCCATTGAATTTGTGCCCTACCTTCCATAAAGGGATAATGATCCCACAAGGAAGGGGTGTGGTTACACAATAGTAACTCCAATTGACAACACACAATAGCACAATCATATGCAAATTACACCGCATGCAGTGCCCATGATTCATATTATATCACAGTAATGCACCCTATACACATAGGGGAAAATTTACTAAAGAAAATTTGTAAAAAAAATAGGTGTATTTGTATCCAGAAATACACTTATTTTTGACATATACTATCCCGAAAATACGGCAATTTGTATTCGTATTGATGTGCTATCAATACAAATATGACTTGCCGTATTTTCGGGATAGTAAGGGGGAAATTTACTAATATGAAAAACCTAGTTTTTCGTATTAGTATTTTCCCTACGACTGCATACGACTGTTTCAGTCGTATGCAAAGTCGTGTTCCGGAGGGGGATTTACAAAGCAGTCATATACGACTGCTTTGTAACCCTCCGATGTCGTAGGAATTCGTATTAGCAGCCGTATATACGGCTGCTAATACGAATTATTTGTAGGCAGTCTGCACGGATCAGTCAGATCCGTGCAGGCTTCAGTGTTAAAAAAAAATTAAATAAATAAATAAATAAAAAAAAAAACGGCGTGGGGTCCCCCCCACAGCCGAAACCAGCACCAGGCTGACAGAGCCTGGAGCCGGTAATTAAAAATCAGGGAACCCGACAAATAGGGGTTCCCTGATTTTTAACAACCAGCCCCAGGCTCCTGCTCTGGGGCTGGTTCCCAAAATACGGGGGACAAAATGACTAGGGGTCCCCCGTATTTTAAGAACCAGCCCCAGGCAAAACCAGCCAGCAGGGTAATGCCACAGCCGGGGGGAGACTTTTTATGCAAGTCCCCCCGGCCAAAGCATTAACCCTACCGACCAGTCAGCCTGGCCAGGGGCCCTGGGGGAGTGGGGACCCCCCCAATAAAGGGGTCCCCCCCCTCCAGGACTTACCTGACCAGGCTGAAGCCTGGTGCTGTCCTCGATGCCCCTGGGCGGTGGGCATCGAGCTGATAGCGGTGTAAAAAATAGAACAAACGATTGTTTTTTACTGTGGCACTACAAGTGCCAGCAAGCCTCCCCAGCAAGCTGGGACTTGGAGAACCACAAGTCCCAGCCTGCTGGGCATTAAAGGGCCCGCTGGGTCTTGTAGTGCCACAGTAAAAAAAAATAGTTAAATAAAACACACTGACACCAATTTTAAATAAAAGTTTAATACACACATTACACACATACTGATACTTACCTATCTTGATCCCGTTGGTAGGTCGCTGGCTCCGGTGTCGGCGGCTCCATGTCAGCAGCTCCGTGTCGGCTTGCTGGGGAGGCTTGCTGGCACTTGTAGTGCCACAGTAAAAAACAATCGTTTGTTCTATTTTTTACACCGCTATCAGCTCGATGCCCACCGCCCAGGGGCATCGAGGACAGCACCAGGCTTCAGCCTGGTCAGGTAAGTCCTGGAGGGGGGGGACCCCTTTATTGGGGGGGTCCCCACTCCCCCAGGGCCCCTGGCCAGGCTGACTGGTCGGTAGGGTTAATGCTTTGGCCGGGGGGACTTGCATAAAAAGTCTCCCCCCGGCTGTGGCATTACCCTGCTGGCTGGTTTTGCCTGGGGCTGGTTCTTAAAATACGGGGGACCCCTAGTCATTTTGTCCCCCGTATACCATGTGCACTGCGGGTGGGGCAGATATAACATGTGCAGAGAGAATTAGATTTTGGTTTGTTTTTGTGCAGGGAAAATACTGGCTGCATTATTTTACACTGCAATATAGATCTCACTTTGAAGTAAAACCCCACCCAAATCTAATTCTATCTGCACAAGTTACATCTGCCCCACCTGCAGTGCACATGGTTTTGTCCATCTAAGAAGTTTTGTCCATCTCCAGACCCCTCTTAACCTATCTTCAGCAAACAAAGAGCCTGCTCCTCTTAGTGGCTCTTCTTTACTTCAGTGGCAGTGATTTCAAGACATCACATATGCCATGCCAGAAGAAGAATAAGAACCACTGTTTAGGGCTGTGGTACAGGTGGAACTCAGTTCCCCCTACCGTTAGAGGTGGTGGAACTCAATTCCACCCCGTTCTCCTCTCACTTTAACCCCTGATTGTAAATAGAGCAGACCCGGATCCAACCCAGTTTGAAGCGCTGTGTAAATTTGGTAAGATGCCAGATCCAACCCCGGAAACTCCCATATTTGTAGACCAGGGTCCGACTAGGGATTTTGGTGTAAAAGAGGTATTAGTGTCCAGTCCTCTGATGTAACCATATTTGTTTACATGAACTTGTCCTATATTGACTTGTACTGCAATTCGTTATTTTCTTGTTTTCATTTTGCTTATTTATGTATTCTGTTAGGTGCTGCGGAACCCTTGTGGCGTCATATAAATAAATAATAATAATGAAGTAAAATTAAGTAAACAAGTGCTATAATAAGGGGGAGCAGTAGCCTGGGTCGTATACTCTAAAGGCCCCCATACACTATGCGATTTTCGGCCGATTTCATCCGATTTCGGCCCTTTGGGCCGATAAATCGGATGAAATCGGCCGAAAATCGCATGTGTTTGACATCTGATCTGATCTGATGCGCGGTCCCGTGCGCATCAGATCGGATCAGGGCGTCGGACCTGCTGAAGATAAGATATATCGGAATCTGGGCACATCTTGGGTGCTTTTTAGCACCCACGATGTTTCAAATCCGATATATCTCCGGGTACCTCCCTCGGGCGCTGTGGACCTCCTCCAGCCCCCAGTGTAGAAGCAGCAGCAGCTGTAACATGTCACAGGAAGTGACAGGCACCACGGTAAAGAAGAGGTCAGAGGGCGGCAGGGAGAATCTTCCGTGCTGCTGCTAGATGTCAACTCAGCACACGCAGCAGAGCCCTCAGCCTGGACTTCCCCCCCCCTGCTCTGCTGATATTTGCCAGCACTCCCCCCTCTCCTCTGCTGCTGGATGAAGGCTCGGTTAGCAGAGCCCGGACTCCCACTAGAGTGTGAGGGTCTAGTGATGAGCAGGTTAGACGTTTTTGTTTTTTTATCTGTGACTCATTTACTTTTTTGCTCTGTGTATATATATATATATATATATATAGGGAGCCAGGGCAGTATGCACACTAAACTGCAAACAACTAGTACCATGCTGTAGCCACATAAATGTAGATAGGTAAAAAATTAGAAGCCAGCACAGTGAATGAAAATGTCCAAAAACGTTTTTATATGTCAAAAAGTGAAGAAATCAATTCCATCAGGAAAAGACAAGTGGACACACCAATGCAAAAAATGACATAGTCCAAATACATGGTAGTTACCACATCCATAACAGAGGCATGGTGGTCCACTGCAAGGGTCACTGATGCCCGACGGCCGTTTCGATGCTGTATCACCGTCCTCAGGAGCATAAGTGACCCTCCAGCAAGACCGGATATATATAGTGCATTAAATGAAGTAAACATATTCACCTGTGCGCCCATAATCTCATTCAGACACCTGTTAAGCTTAGTAACACGTAGCCAGCGTGTGATCAACCACTACGTATCCAGGAAGTGATGCGGCGTCGCTTCCGGCCAGAGCTAGTCGCGGCGCCGTCACCAAGGGAACACAGTAGTGGAGTGCGTACGCGTCACAGACACCACGCCCGGAGGGCTGAAAACCCACCCCGGCGTCTGTATCCATGGTAACGCAACTCAATACAACTAAATACCACGCTCCGTCACTCAGGCTCTGGCGGCGTCATAGGTTATAAGCCAAAGACACCGAGCAGAGTCGGGGGAAGCGTAAGATCAAGTGTGGGATCAAAAACGAAAACCAGATATATAATCCAGCTGTCGCTCTGTCCGTCACTACGATCAGAAAAAGATAAAGGCTATATAAAAAGTCAGGCTGTCTGGAGACAGGCAAGCAGGAGTATAATGTCATAAAACATCACAACAAACAAAAGAAAAAAAAAAAAAAAAAAAAGAAAAAAATGCAAAGTATATACCAGTATAGGAGACAAATAACAGAACTGCGCAGTAGATAATGGTATGAACAACAATACAATATTATCTCATAAGAAGCAATGTAGAGACTGTTCTTCATTAAGTCCTCTGGGGGACACGCAGTCAAGTAAATTAATCCAATAGCATTCCTTCCTTAACCCCTTCCCGACATTTGACGTACATTTACGTCATGGCCGGGATGTACTTCCCGACACATGGCATAAATGTACGTCATGACTTTAAACTGTCACTGCGTCTCGAGACGCAGTGACAGAGGGACGATGTCTGCTGTCCCTGACAGCAGACATGTCCCTGCATGCCCAGGGGGGGCTGCGATGTCGCCCCCCCGTCGGCGATCGCTGTGATTGGCTGTTCAGTGTGAACAGCCATTCACAGCGTTTTCCTGTGTTACCAGCGAATCAGACGCTCGGTAACACAGGTGTCAATCACCGCCGGGCGTCAGGGGGCATGAGGGGGTCATCGGTGACGATGACACCTCACCCCACCCTCACCCCACCTGCCCCCAAGGCTGTGATTGGTCCGTGGGACCCACGGACCAATCACAGCCAAGGCGCGACATTTAAACTAACGGTGACTGCGCTGCAGACGCCATTCCGGTCTGGAATAGCGTGCAGAGCGGTCACCGTGCCTATCTGCCGTGATACTGACCTGATCCTTGCTAATACTTACCTGATCCTTGCAAATACCTTACCTGATTACCTGATCACTGCTTGTAGCGTGCTGGACGCTTCCTGGATCTGACTTCTTGGGACTTCCTGCTGCTGCTGCAGTGTGATAGAGAGATAGAGAGATAGAGAGAGAGAGATAGAGAGAGATAGAGAGATAGTGACAGAGAGAGCTATATTTTGTGTCTGCTACCCCCCCTTTTTGGGGGTGCAGGTTTTTTTTATATATAAATAACTGTCAGTGCTGCTGCTGCAGTGTCATAGAGTGATAGATAGTGATAGATAGTGATAGATAGTGATAGATAGTGAGAGATAGAGAGATTTGTGTCTGCTACCCCCCCTTTTTGGGGGTGCAGGTTTTTTTTTTATATATATAACTGTCAGTGCTGCTGCTGCAGTGTCATAGAGTGATAGATAGTGATAGATAGTGATAGATAGTGAGAGATAGAGAGATAGAGAGAGATAGTGACAGAGAGTGATAGAGAGTGTATATTTTGTGTCTGCTACCCCCCCTTTTTGGGAGTGCAGGTTTTTTTTATACATATAACTGTCAGTGCTGCTGCTGCAGTGTCCTAGAGTGATAGATAGTGATAGATAGTGATAGATAGTGATAGATAGTGATAGATAGTGAGAGATAGAGAGAGATAGAGAGAGATAGTGACAGAGAGTGATAGAGAGTGTATATTTTGTGTCTGCTACCCCCCATTTTGTGCTGATCAGTATATCTGTGCTGATCAGCAACTTTTTGGGGGCGCAGGGTTTTTTTTTTTAATATATATACCTGTCAGTTGCTGCCAGTTGCACTGTCAGTTGCACCAAAGGTTGTGCACCTGCTGCCCCTCACTGGTAATCAGTGTTGCATCACTGATCACCTTTTTTTTTTTTGAGGCTGCTGTGGGTCTTTTTTTAATTTTTTTTTTTACACACACTGTGATTTTGTGGGTGTCCTGTGGCCACTGTGCGCTGATCAGTGACGTACATCACTGATCAGCTTTTTCGGCACAGGGTTCATCTATTTTTTTTTTTTTTGATCAAATTCCTGTTGCCTTTGAGCGCTGTTCAGTGACGGACGTTACTGACCAACATCTGTGCTCAATTTTTGGCGCAGGAGCTTTTTTTTTTTTTTTTTAACCCCTTCAATTTTTTTTTTTTAATTGGGTTCAAATTCCTGTATAAAGTATTTTTTTTTTTCTGCACTACATACACACTACACACTACATACCCCCCGGGTTGAAATAAAGTTTGTACCCCCCCCTACACTATACACGTGTTGAAACATTTCACTACCAGTAACACAAAAATAAAAATGGCATCCCAAATGTCATCCCAAATGTCATCCCAAATGTCATCCCAGTCATCCAGAAGAATGTATTCAGCGGAGGAGGCATATGCCATGCTTGCCTCTGATTCTGACACAGCCAGTGAGGCAAGCGGGGAATTTGAAGGATTCATCTTAAGCTCCTCTTCCTCCTCTAGTGATGAGGGACCCCCTCAAAGACGCCCCCGTAGAGCAGCTGAGACCCCCCCCCCAATAATTGATCTCGTATGGACCCCACCACCAGACAATTTTGAGCCCCAGGTTCCTGAGTTTTTGGCCATGCCAGGAATCCAATTTGATTCCACAGGTCTCAGAGAAATTGACTTTTTCAAATTATTTTTCTCTGATGATTTTATAAATTTTATTGTGGACCAAACTAATTTATATGCCCAGCAGTTTATTGCTCAAAACCCCACGTCATCATTTGCTAGGTGGACCCCTGTAGATGCAGTAGAGATGATGACGTTTTGGGGTCTGGTGTTTCATATGGGCATAGTAAAAAAGCCAGAAATTAGGCAATATTGGAGTACAGATGTTCTGTACAGCACCCCATTTTACCGTATGGCCATGCCCCGGGCTCGATTTGAGACGATCCTTAAATTTTTGCATTACAACGATAATGCACAGTGCCCACCCAGAGATGATCCCACCTTTGACCGGCTATTCAAAGTCAGGCCGGTCATTGATCATTTCAGTGCCAAATTTGAAGAGATGTACATCCCAGATAAATTCATTTGCATAGACGAGTCCCTTATACATTTTAAAGGAAGGGTTAAATTCCGCCAGTACCTTCCCAGTAAGAGGGCAAGGTATGGCATAAAAATGTATAAGCTGTGTGAAAGCACCTCAGGGTACACCCACAGGTTTAGGGTATATGAAGGGAAGGATTCAAGAATTGAACCGCCAGAATGCCCCCCCTCCCTCGTAGGTGTTAGTGGAAAAATTGTCTGGGATTTAGTGCACCCCTTCCTGGATAAAGGTTATCACCTCTATGTGGATAACTTTTACACCAGCATCCCCCTGTTTAAGGCCCTTGGTTCAAGAGGTACAGCAGCTTGCGGTACTGTGCGCAAGAACCAAAGAGGCCTCCCAAAAACGCACATTGCCCAAGTAATGAGAAGGGGTGAAAGCAGGGGAATATGCACCGAAAATATGTTGTTGGTCAAATATAAGGACAAGAGGGATGTCCTTATACTGACAACAATTCACGGAGACAGAACCACCTCCGTCCCTGTACGAGGTACCAGTACCCACACCTCCAAACCTAATTGTATCCTGGATTACAATAGGTACATGGGCGGAGTGGATCTTTCAGATCAGGTACTGAAGCCGTACAGTGCCCTGCGGAAAACAAAAATCTGGTACAAGAAGCTGGCCGTGTATATTATCCAGATGGCACTGTATAACGCTTACGTGCTATTCCGTTCTACCGGCCAGAGGGGGACATTTATGCACTTTCAAGAGGAAGTCATAAAGGGCCTAGTATTTGGGAACCAGCAGGCAGAGGGCCCCAGTACTTCTAGTACTGGCCCCCGTATTGTACCAGGGCAGCATTTTCCTGATGAAATCCCCTCCACTGGAAAAAAGGGCAGGACACAAAAAAGGTGCAAAGTTTGCTATAAAAAGGGAATAAGAAAGCAAACTATTTTCCAGTGTGACACTTGCCCCGACAAACCCGGCCTATGTATAAAGGAGTGTTTTAAAATATACCACACATCTATGGATTTTTAGGTTCATCATTTCACCGTGCTTCGGGGGTCTTGCTAATGCCACATAGCACCCACCATTCATTCCACCAGAATCTGAGCCGCAAAATCCAAAAATCACTCCTTCCCTTCTGAGTCCTGCCATGCACCCAACTGGTATTTTTTGGTCACATGTGAGGCATTGCCGTACTCGGGAGAAATTGGGGCACATATTTTGGGGTGCTTTTTCTCCTTCATACCTTCTGAAAATGAAAAATTTTGAGCCAGAACTGCATTTTTGTGTAAAAAAATGTAATTTTTCATTTTCACTGCCCAGTTGTATCAAAATTGGTGAAACCCCTGGGGGTTTGAAATGTACACTATACCCCTAGATGAATTCCCTGAGGGGTGTAGTTTGCAAAATGGGGTCACTTGTGGGGGGGTTCCACTGTATTGGTGCTTTGGGGGTCTTGCTAATGCGACATAGCACCCACCAACATTCCACCAGAATTTGTGCTGCAAAATCCAAATATCACTCCTTCCCTTCTGAGTCCTGCCACTTTTTGGTCACACATGAGGCATTGCCGTACTCGGGAGAAATTGGGGCACAGATTTTGGGGTGCTTTTTCTCCTTCATACCTTCTGAAAATGAAAAATTTTGTGCCAGAACTGCATTTTTGTGTAAAAAAATGTAATTTTTCATTTTCACTCACCAGTTGTATCAAAATTGGTGAAACCCCTGGGGGTTTGAAATGTACACTATACCCCTAGATGAATTCCCTGAGGGGTGTAGTTTGCAAAATGGGGTCACTTGTGGGGGGGTTCCACTGTATTGGTGCTTTGGGGGTCTTGCTAATGCGACATAGCACCCACCAACATTCCACCAGAATTTGTGCTGCAAAATCCAAATATCACTCCTTCCCTTCTGAGTCCTGACACTTTTTGGTCAAACATGAGGCATTGCCGTACTCGGGAGAAATTGGGGCACAGATTTTGGGGTGCTTTTTCTCCTTCATACCTTCTGAAAATGAAAAATTTTGAGCCAGAACTGCATTTTTGTGTAAAAAAATGTAATTTTTCATTTTCACTGCCCAGTTGTATCAAAATTGGTGAAACCCCTGGGGGTTTGAAATGTACACTATACCCCTAGATGAATTCCCTGAGGGGTGTAGTTTGCAAAATGGGGTCACTTGTGGGGGGGTTCCACTGTATTGGTGCTTTGGGGGTCTTGCTAATGCGACATAGCACCCACCAACATTCCACCAGAATTTGTGCTGCAAAATCCAAATATCACTCCTTCCCTTCTGAGTCCTGCCACTTTTTGGTCACACATGAGGCATTGCCGTACTCGGGAGAAATTGGGGCACAGATTTTGGGGTGCTTTTTCTCCTTCATACCTTCTGAAAATGAAAAATTTTGTGCCAGATCTGCATTTTTGTGTAAAAAAATGTAATTTTTCATTTTCACTCACCAGTTGTATCAAAATTGGTGAAACCCCTGGGGGTTTGAAATGTACACTATACCCCTAGATGAATTCCCTGAGGGGTGTAGTTTGCAAAATGGGGTCACTTGTGGGGGGGTTCCACTGTATTGGTGCTTTGGGGGTCTTGCTAATGCGACATAGCACCCACCAACATTCCACCAGAATTTGTGCTGCAAAATCCAAATATCACTCCTTCCCTTCTGAGTCCTGACACTTTTTGGTCAAACATGAGGCATTGCCGTACTCGGGAGAAATTGGGGCACAGATTTTGGGGTGCTTTTTCTCCTTCATACCTTCTGAAAATGAAAAATTTTGAGCCAGAACTGCATTTTTGTGTAAAAAAATTTAATTTTTCATTTTCACTGCCCAGTTGTATCAAAATTGGTGAAACCCCTGGGGGTTTGAAATGTACACTATACCCCTAGATGAATTCCCTGAGGGGTGTAGTTTGCAAAATGGGGTCACTTGTGGGGGGGTTCCACTGTATTGGTGCTTTGGGGGTCTTGCTAATGCGACATTCCACCACCAAAAATCACTCCTTCCCTTCTGAGTCCTGCCATGCACCCAACTGGTATTTTTTGGTCACATATGAGGCATTGCCATACTCGGGAGAAATTGGGGCACAGATTTTGGGGTGCTTTTTCTCCTTCATACCTTCTGAAAATGAAAAATTTTGAGCCAGAACTGCATTTTTGTGTAAAAAAATGTAATTTTTCATTTTCACTGCCCAGTTGTATCAAAATTGGTGAAACCCCTGGGGGTTTGAAATGTACACTATACCCCTAGATGAATTCCCTGAGGGGTGTAGTTTGCAAAATGGGGTCACTTGTGGGGGGGTTCCACTGTATTGGTGCTTTGGGGGTCTTGCTAATGCGACATAGCACCCACCAACATTCCACCAGAATTTGTGCTGCAAAATCCAAATATCACTCCTTCCCTTCTGAGTCCTGCCACTTTTTGGTCACACATGAGGCATTGCCGTACTCGGGAGAAATTGGGGCACAGATTTTGGGGTGCTTTTTCTCCTTCATACCTTCTGAAAATGAAAAATTTTGTGCCAGAACTGCATTTTTGTGTAAAAAAATGTAATTTTTCATTTTCACTCACCAGTTGTATCAAAATTGGTGAAACCCCTGGGGGTTTGAAATGTACACTATACCCCTAGATGAATTCCCTGAGGGGTGTAGTTTGCAAAATGGGGTCACTTGTGGGGGGGTTCCACTGTATTGGTGCTTTGGGGGTCTTGCTAATGCGACATAGCACCCACCAACATTCCACCAGAATTTGTGCTGCAAAATCCAAATATCACTCCTTCCCTTCTGAGTCCTGACACTTTTTGGTCAAACATGAGGCATTGCCGTACTCGGGAGAAATTGGGGCACAGATTTTGGGGTGCTTTTTCTCCTTCATACCTTCTGAAAATGAAAAATTTTGAGCCAGAACTGCATTTTTGTGTAAAAAAATGTAATTTTTCATTTTCACTGCCCAGTTGTATCAAAATTGGTGAAACCCCTGGGGGTTTGAAATGTACACTATACCCCTAGATGAATTCCCTGAGGGGTGTAGTTTGCAAAATGGGGTCACTTGTGGGGGGGTTCCACTGTATTGGTGCTTTGGGGGTCTTGCTAATGCGACATAGCACCCACCAACATTCCACCAGAATTTGTGCTGCAAAATCCAAATATCACTCCTTCCCTTCTGAGTCCTGCCACTTTTTGGTCACACATGAGGCATTGCCGTACTCGGGAGAAATTGGGGCACAGATTTTGGGGTGCTTTTTCTCCTTCATACCTTCTGAAAATGAAAAATTTTGTGCCAGATCTGCATTTTTGTGTAAAAAAATGTAATTTTTCATTTTCACTCACCAGTTGTATCAAAATTGGTGAAACCCCTGGGGGTTTGAAATGTACACTATACCCCTAGATGAATTCCCTGAGGGGTGTAGTTTGCAAAATGGGGTCACTTGTGGGGGGGTTCCACTGTATTGGTGCTTTGGGGGTCTTGCTAATGCGACATAGCACCCACCAACATTCCACCAGAATTTGTGCTGCAAAATCCAAATATCACTCCTTCCCTTCTGAGTCCTGACACTTTTTGGTCAAACATGAGGCATTGCCGTACTCGGGAGAAATTGGGGCACAGATTTTGGGGTGCTTTTTCTCCTTCATACCTTCTGAAAATGAAAAATTTTGAGCCAGAACTGCATTTTTGTGTAAAAAAATGTAATTTTTCATTTTCACTGCCCAGTTGTATCAAAATTGGTGAAACCCCTGGGGGTTTGAAATGTTCACTATACCCCTAGATGAATTCCCTGAGGGGTGTAGTTTGCAAAATGGGGTCACTTGTGGGGGGGTTCCACTGTATTGGTGCTTTGGGGGTCTTGCTAATGCGACATAGCACCCACCAACATTCCACCACCAAAAATCACTCCTTCCCTTCTGAGTCCTGCCATGCACCCAACTGGTATTTTTTGGTCACATATGAGGCATTGCCATACTCGGGAGAAATTGGGGCACAGATTTTGGGGTGCTTTTTCTCCTTCATACCTTCTGAAAATGAAAAATTTTGAGCCAGAACTGCATTTTTGTGTAAAAAAATGTAATTTTTCATTTTCACTGCCCAGTTGTATCAAAATTGGTGAAACCCCTGGGGGTTTGAAATGTACACTATACCCCTAGATGAATTCCCTGAGGGGTGTAGTTTGCAAAATGGGGTCACTTGTGGGGGGGTTCCACTGTATTGGTGCTTGGGGGGTCTTGCTAATGCAACATAGCACCCACCAACATTCCACCAGAATCTGAGCTGCAAAATCCAAAAATCACTCCTTCCTTTCTGAGTCCTGCCATGCACCCAAATGGTATTTTTTGGTCACATGTGAGGCATTGCCGTACTCGGGAGAAATTGGGGCACAGATTTTGGGGTGCTTTGTCTCCTTCATTCCTTGTGAAAATGAAAAATTTTGAGCCAGAACTGCATTTTTTGTGTAAAAAATGTAATTTTGCATTTGCACAGCCCAGTTTTATCAAAATTGGTGAAACCCCTGGGGGTTTGAAATGTACACTATACCCCTAGATGAATTCCCTGAGGGGTGTAGTTTGCAAAATGGGGTCACTTGTGGGGGGGTTCCACTGTATTGGTGCTTTGGGGGTCTTGCTAATGCGACATAGCACCCACCAACATTCCACCAGAATTTGTGCTGCAAAATCCAAATATCACTCCTTCCCTTCTGAGTCCTGCCACTTTTTGGTCACACATGAGGCATTGCCGTACTCGGGAGAAATTGGGGCACAGATTTTGGGGTGCTTTTTCTCCTTCATACCTTCTGAAAATGAAAAATTTTGTGCCAGAACTGCATTTTTGTGTAAAAAAATGTAATTTTTCATTTTCACTCACCAGTTGTATCAAAATTGGTGAAACCCCTGGGGGTTTGAAATGTACACTATACCCCTAGATGAATTCCCTGAGGGGTGTAGTTTGCAAAATGGGGTCACTTGTGGGGGGGTTCCACTGTATTGGTGCTTTGGGGGTCTTGCTAATGCGACATAGCACCCACCAACATTCCACCAGAATTTGTGCTGCAAAATCCAAATATCACTCCTTCCCTTCTGAGTCCTGACACTTTTTGGTCAAACATGAGGCATTGCCGTACTCGGGAGAAATTGGGGCACAGATTTTGGGGTGCTTTTTCTCCTTCATACCTTCTGAAAATGAAAAATTTTGAGCCAGAACTGCATTTTTGTGTAAAAAAATGTAATTTTTCATTTTCACTGCCCAGTTGTATCAAAATTGGTGAAACCCCTGGGGGTTTGAAATGTACACTATACCCCTAGATGAATTCAATGAGGGGTGTAGTTTGCAAAATGGGGTCACTTGTGGGGGGGTTCCACTGTATTGGTGCTTTGGGGGTCTTGCTAATGCGACATAGCACCCACCAACATTCCACCACCAAAAATCACTCCTTCCCTTCTGAGTCCTGCCATGCACCCAACTGGTATTTTTTGGTCACATATGAGGCATTGCCATACTCGGGAGAAATTGGGGCACAGATTTTGGGGTGCTTTTTCTCCTTCATACCTTCTGAAAATGAAAAATTTTGAGCCAGAACTGCATTTTTGTGTAAAAAAATGTAATTTTTCATTTTCACTGCCCAGTTGTATCAAAATTGGTGAAACCCCTGGGGGTTTGAAATGTACACTATACCCCTAGATGAATTCCCTGAGGGGTGTAGTTTGCAAAATGGGGTCACTTGTGGGGGGGTTCCACTGTATTGGTGCTTGGGGGGTCTTGATAATGCAACATAGCACCCACCAACATTCCACCAGAATCTGAGCTGCAAAATCCAAAAATCACTCCTTCCTTTCTGAGTCCTGCCATGCACCCAAATGGTATTTTTTGGTCACATGTGAGGCATTGCCGTACTCGGGAGAAATTGGGGCACAGATTTTGGGGTGCTTTGTCTCCTTCATTCCTTGTGAAAATGAAAAATTTTGAGCCAGAACTGCATTTTTGTGTAAAAAATGTAATTTTGCATTTGAACAGCCCAGTTTTATCAAAATTGGTGAAACCCCTGGGGGTTTGAAATGTACACTATACCCCTAGATGAATTCCCTGAGGGGTGTAGTTTGCAAAATGGGGTCACTTGTGGGGGGGTTCCACTGTATTGGTGCTTTGGGGGTCTTGCTAATGCGACATAGCACCCACCAACATTCCACCAGAATTTGTGCTGCAAAATCCAAATATCACTCCTTCCCTTCTGAGTCCTGACACTTTTTGGTCAAACATGAGGCATTGCCGTACTCGGGAGAAATTGGGGCACAGATTTCGGGGTGCTTTTTCTCCTTCATACCTTCTGAAAATGAAAAATTTTGAGCCAGAACTGCATTTTTGTGTAAAAAAATGTAATTTTTCATTTTCACTGCCCAGTTGTATCAAAATTGGTGAAACCCCTGGGGGTTTGAAATGTACACTATACCCCTAGATGAATTCCCTGAGGGGTGTAGTTTGCAAAATGGGGTCACTTGTGGGGGGGTTCCACTGTATTGGTGCTTTGGGGGTCTTGCTAATGCGACATAGCACCCACCAACATTCCACCACCAAAAATCACTCCTTCCCTTCTGAGTCCTGCCATGCACCCAACTGGTATTTTTTGGTCACATGTGAGGCATTGCCATACTCGGGAGAAATTGGGGCACAGATTTTGGGGTGCTTTTTCTCCTTCATACCTTCTGAAAATGAAAAATTTTGAGCCAGAACTGCATTTTTGTGTAAAAAAATGTAATTTTTCATTTTCACTGCCCAGTTGTATCAAAATTGGTGAAACCCCTGGGGGTTTGAAATGTACACTATACCCCTAGATGAATTCCCTGAGGGGTGTAGTTTGCAAAATGGGGTCACTTGTGGGGGGGTACCACTGTATTGGTGCTTGGGGGGTCTTGCTAATGCAACATAGCACCCACCAACATTCCACCAGAATCTGAGCTGCAAAATCCAAAAATCACTCCTTCCTTTCTGAGTCCTGCCATGCACCCAAATGGTATTTTTTGGTCACATGTGAGGCATTGCCGTACTCGGGAGAAATTGGGGCACAGATTTTGGGGTGCTTTGTCTCCTTCATTCCTTGTGAAAATGAAAAATTTGGAGCCAGAACTGCATTTTTGTGTAAAAAATGTAATTTTGCATTTGCACAGCCCAGTTGTATCAAAATTGGTGAAACCCCTGGGGGTTTGAAATGTACACTATACCCCTAGATGAATTCCCTGAGGGGTGTAGTTTGCAAAATGGGGTCACTTGTGGGGGGGGTTCCACTGTATTGGTGCTTGGGGGGTCTTGCTAATGCAACATAGCACCCACCAAAATTCCACCAGAATCTGAGCTGCAAAATCCAAAAATCACTCCTTCCCTTCTGAGTCCTGCCATGCGCCCAAATGGTATTTTTTGGTCACATGTGAGGCATTGCCGTACTCGGGAGAAATTGGGGCACAGATTTTGGGGTGCTTTGTCTCCTTCATTCCTTGTGAAAATGAAAAATTTTGAGCCAGAACTGCATTTTTGTGTAAAAAATTTAATTTTGCATTTGCACAGCCCAGTTGTATCAAAATTGGTGAAACCCCTGGGGGTTTGAAATGTACACTATACCCCTAGATGAATTCCCTGAGGGGTGTAGTTTGCAAAATGGGGTCACTTGTGGGGGGGTTCCACTGTATTGGTGCTTGGGGGGTCTTGCTAATGCGACATAGCACCCACCAAAATTCCACCAGAATCTGAGCTGCAAAATCCAAAAATCACTCCTTCCCTTCTGAGTCCTGCCATGCGCCCAAATGGTATTTTTTGGTCACATGTGAGGCATTGCCGTACTCGGGAGAAATTGGGGCACAGATTTTGGGGTGCTTTTTCTCCTTCATACCTTCTGAAAATGAAAAATTTTGAGCCAGAACTGCATTTTTGTGTAAAAAAATGTAATTTTACATTTTCACTTCCCAGTTGTATCAAAATTGGTGAAACCCCTGGGGGTTTGAAATGTACACTATACCCCTAGATGAATTCCCTGAGGGGTGTAGTTTGCAAAATGGGGTCACTTGTGGGGGGGTTCCACTGTATTGGTGCTTGGGGGGTCTTGCTAATGCAACATAGCACCCACCAACATTCCACCAGAATCTGAGCTGCAAAATCCAAAAATCACTCCTTCCTTTCTGAGTCCTGCCATGCACCCAAATGGTATTTTTTGGTCACATGTGAGGCATTGCCGTACTCAGGAGAAATTGGGGCACAGATTTTGGGGTGCTTTTTCTCCTTCATACCTTCTGAAAATGAAAAATTTTGAGCCAGAACTGCATTTTTGTGTAAAAAAATGTAATTTTTCATTTTCACTGCCCAGTTGTATCAAAATTGGTGAAACCCCTGGGGGTTTGAAATGTACACTATACCCCTAGATGAATTCCCTGAGGGGTGTAGTTTGCAAAATGGGGTCACTTGTGGGGGGGTACCACTGTATTGGTGCTTGGGGGGTCTTGCTAATGCAACATAGCACCCACCAACATTCCACCAGAATCTGAGCTGCAAAATCCAAAAATCACTCCTTCCTTTCTGAGTCCTGCCATGCACCCAAATGGTATTTTTTGGTCACATGTGAGGCATTGCCGTACTCGGGAGAAATTGGGGCACAGATTTTGGGGTGCTTTGTCTCCTTCATTCCTTGTGAAAATGAAAAATTTGGAGCCAGAACTGCATTTTTGTGTAAAAAATGTAATTTTGCATTTGCACAGCCCAGTTGTATCAAAATTGGTGAAACCCCTGGGGGTTTGAAATGTACACTATACCCCTAGATGAATTCCCTGAGGGGTGTAGTTTGCAAAATGGGGTCACTTGTGGGGGGGTTTCACTGTATTGGTGCTTGGGGGGTCTTGCTAATGCGACATAGCACCCACCAAAATTCCACCAGAATCTGAGCTGCAAAATCCAAAAATCACTCCTTCCCTTCTGAGTCCTGCCATGCGCCCAAATGGTATTTTTTGGTCACATGTGAGGCATTGCCGTACTCGGGAGAAATTTGGGCACAGATTTTGGGGTGCTTTGTCTCCTTCATTCCTTGTGAAAATGAAAAATTTTGAGCCAGAACTGCATTTTTGTGTAAAAAATTTAATTTTGCATTTGCACAGCCCAGTTGTATCAAAATTGGTGAAACCCCTGGGGGTTTGAAATGTACACTATACCCCTAGATGAATTCCCTGAGGGGTGTAGTTTGCAAAATGGGGTCACTTGTGGGGGGGTTCCACTGTATTGGTGCTTGGGGGGTCTTGCTAATGCGACATAGCACCCACCAAAATTCCACCAGAATCTGAGCTGCAAAATCCAAAAATCACTCCTTCCCTTCTGAGTCCTGCCATGCGCCCAAATGGTATTTTTTGGTCACATGTGAGGCATTGCCGTACTCGGGAGAAATTGGGGCACAGATTTTGGGGTGCTTTTTCTCCTTCATACCTTCTGAAAATGAAAAATTTTGAGCCAGAACTGCATTTTTGTGTAAAAAAATGTAATTTTTCATTTTCACTGCCCAGTTGTATCAAAATTGGTGAAACCCCTGGGGGTTTGAAATGTACACTATACCCCTAGATGAATTCCCTGAGGGGTGTAGTTTGCAAAATGGGGTCACTTGTGGGGGGGTTCCACTGTATTGGTGCTTGGGGGGTCTTGCTAATGCAACATAGCACCCACCAACATTCCACCAGAATCTGAGCTGCAAAATCCAAAAATCACTCCTTCCTTTCTGAGTCCTGCCATGCACCCAAATGGTATTTTTTGGTCACATGTGAGGCATTGCCGTACTCGGGAGAAATTGGGGCACAGATTTTGGGGTGCTTTGTCTCCTTCATTCCTTGTGAAAATGAAAAATTTTGAGCCAGAACTGCATTTTTGTGTAAAAAATGTAATTTTGCATTTGCACAGCCCAGTTTTATCAAAATTGGTGAAACCCCTGGGGGTTTGAAATGTACACTATACCCCTAGATGAATTACCTGAGGGGTGTAGTTTGCAAAATGGGGTCACTTGTGGGGGGGTTCCACTGTATTGGTGCTTTGGGGGTCTTGCTAATGCGACATAGCACCCACCAACATTCCACCAGAATTTGTGCTGCAAAATCCAAATATCACTCCTTCCCTTCTGAGTCCTGACACTTTTTGGTCAAACATGAGGCATTGCCGTACTCGGGAGAAATTGGGGCACAGATTTTGGGGTGCTTTTTCTCCTTCATACCTTCTGAAAATGAAAAATTTTGAGCCAGAACTGCATTTTTGTGTAAAAAAATGTAATTTTTCATTTTCACTGCCCAGTTGTATCAAAATTGGTGAAACCCCTGGGGGTTTGAAATGTACACTATACCCCTAGATGAATTCCCTGAGGGGTGTAGTTTGCAAAATGGGGTCACTTGTGGGGGGGGTTCCACTGTATTGGTGCTTTGGGGGTCTTGCTAATGCGACATAGCACCCACCAACATTCCACCACCAAAAATCACTCCTTCCCTTCTGAGTCCTGCCATGCACCCAACTGGTATTTTTTGGTCACATATGAGGCATTGCCATACTCGGGAGAAATTGGGGCACAGATTTTGGGGTGCTTTTTCTCCTTCATACCTTCTGAAAATGAAAAATTTTGAGCCAGAACTGCATTTTTGTGTAAAAAAATGTAATTTTTCATTTTCACTGCCCAGTTGTATCAAAATTGGTGAAACCCCTGGGGGTTTTAAATGTACACTATACCCCTAGATGAATTCCCTGAGGGGTGTAGTTTGCAAAATGGGGTCACTTGTGGGGGGGTACCACTGTATTGGTGCTTGGGGGGTCTTGCTAATGCAACATAGCACCCACCAACATTCCACCAGAATCTGAGCTGCAAAATCCAAAAATCACTCCTTCCTTTCTGAGTCCTGCCATGCACCCAAATGGTATTTTTTGGTCACATGTGAGGCATTGCCGTACTCGGGAGAAATTGGGGCACAGATTTTGGGGTGCTTTGTCTCCTTCATTCCTTGTGAAAATGAAAAATTTGGAGCCAGAACTGCATTTTTGTGTAAAAAATGTAATTTTGCATTTGCACAGCCCAGTTGTATCAAAATTGGTGAAACCCCTGGGGGTTTGAAATGTACACTATACCCCTAGATGAATTCCCTGAGGGGTGTAGTTTGCAAAATGGGGTCACTTGTGGGGGGGTTCCACTGTATTGGTGCTTGGGGGGTCTTGCTAATGCGACATAGCACCCACCAAAATTCCACCAGAATCTGAGCTGCAAAATCCAAAAATCACTCCTTCCCTTCTGAGTCCTGCCATGCGCCCAAATGGTATTTTTTGGTCACATGTGAGGCATTGCCGTACTCGGGAAATTGGGGCACAGATTTTGGGGTGCTTTGTCTCCTTCATTCCTTGTGAAAATAAAAAATTTTGAGCCAGAACTGCATTTTTGTGTAAAAAATTTAATTTTGCATTTGCACAGCCCAGTTGTATCAAAATTGGTGAAACCCCTGGGGGTTTGAAATGTACACTATACCCCTAGATGAATTCCCTGAGGGGTGTAGTTTGCAAAATGGGGTCACTTGTGGGGGGGTTCCACTGTATTGGTGCTTGGGGGGTCTTGCTAATGCGACATAGCACCCACCAAAATTCCACCAGAATCTGAGCTGCAAAATCCAAAAATCACTCCTTCCCTTCTGAGTCCTGCCATGCGCCCAAATGGTATTTTTTGGTCACATGTGAGGCATTGCCGTACTCGGGAGAAATTGGGGCACAGATTTTGGGGTGCTTTTTCTCCTTCATACCTTCTGAAAATGAAAAATTTTGAGCCAGAACTGCATTTTTGTGTAAAAAAATGTAATTTTTCATTTTCACTGCCCAGTTGTATCAAAATTGGTGAAACCCCTGGGGGTTTGAAATGTACACTATACCCCTAGATGAATTCCCTGAGGGGTGTAGTTTGCAAAATGGGGTCACTTGTGGGGGGGTTCCACTGTATTGGTGCTTGGGGGGTCTTGCTAATGCAACATAGCACCCACCAACATTCCACCAGAATCTGAGCTGCAAAATCCAAAAATCACTCCTTCCTTTCTGAGTCCTGCCATGCACCCAAATGGTATTTTTTGGTCACATGTGAGGCATTGCCGTACTCGGGAGAAATTGGGGCACAGATTTTGGGGTGCTTTGTCTCCTTCATTCCTTGTGAAAATGAAAAATTTTGAGCCAGAACTGCATTTTTGTGTAAAAAATGTAATTTTGCATTTGCACAGCCCAGTTTTATCAAAATTGGTGAAACCCCTGGGGGTTTGAAATGTACACTATACCCCTAGATGAATTCCCTGAGGGGTGTAGTTTGCAAAATGGGGTCACTTGTGGGGGGGTACCACTGTATTGGTGCTTGGGGGGTCTTGCTAATGCAACATAGCACCCACCAACATTCCACCAGAATCTGAGCTGCAAAATCCAAAAATCACTCCTTCCTTTCTGAGTCCTGCCATGCACCCAAATGGTATTTTTTGGTCACATGTTAGGCATTGCCGTACTCGGGAGAAATTGGGGCACAGATTTTGGGGTGCTTTGTCTCCTTCATTCCTTGTGAAAATGAAAAATTTGGAGCCAGAACTGCATTTTTGTGTAAAAAATGTAATTTTGCATTTGCACAGCCCAGTTGTATCAAAATTGGTGAAACCCCTGGGGGTTTGAAATGTACACTATACCCCTAGATGAATTCCCTGAGGGGTGTAGTTTGCAAAATGGGGTCACTTGTGGGGAGGTTCCACTGTATTGGTGCTTGGGGGGTCTTGCTAATGCGACATAGCACCCACCAAAATTCCACCAGAATCTGAGCTGCAAAATCCAAAAATCACTCCTTCCCTTCTGAGTCCTGCCATGCGCCCAAATGGTATTTTTTGGTCACATGTGAGGCATTGCCATACTCGGGAAATTGGGGCACAGATTTTGGGGTGCTTTGTCTCCTTCATTCCTTGTGAAAATAAAAAATTTTGAGCCAGAACTGCATTTTTGTGTAAAAAATTTAATTTTGCATTTGCACAGCCCAGTTGTATCAAAATTGGTGAAACCCCTGGGGGTTTGAAATGTACACTATACCCCTAGATGAATTCCCTGAGGGGTGTAGTTTGCAAAATGGGGTCACTTGTGGGGGGGTTCCACTGTATTGGTGCTTGGGGGGTCTTGCTAATGCGACATAGCACCCACCAAAATTCCACCAGAATCTGAGCTGCAAAATCCAAAAATCACTCCTTCCCTTCTGAGTCCTGCCATGCGCCCAAATGGTATTTTTTGGTCACATGTGAGGCATTGCCGTACTCGGGAGAAATTGGGGCACAGATTTTGGGGTGCTTTTTCTCCTTCATACCTTCTGAAAATGAAAAATTTTGAGCCAGAACTGCATTTTTGTGTAAAAAAATGTAATTTTTCATTTTCACTGCCCAGTTGTATCAAAATTGGTGAAACCCCTGGGGGTTTGAAATGTACACTATACCCCTAGATGAATTCCCTGAGGGGTGTAGTTTGCAAAATGGGGTCACTTGTGGGGGGGTTCCACTGTATTGGTGCTTGGGGGGTCTTGCTAATGCAACATAGCACCCACCAACATTCCACCAGAATCTGAGCTGCAAAATCCAAAAATCACTCCTTCCTTTCTGAGTCCTGCCATGCACCCAAATGGTATTTTTTGGTCACATGTGAGGCATTGCCGTACTCGGGAGAAATTGGGGCACAGATTTTGGGGTGCTTTGTCTCCTTCATTCCTTGTGAAAATGAAAAATTTTGAGCCAGAACTGCATTTTTGTGTAAAAAATGTAATTTTGCATTTGCACAGCCCAGTTTTATCAAAATTGGTGAAACCCCTGGGGGTTTGAAATGTACACTATACCCCTAGATGAATTCCCTGAGGGGTGTAGTTTGCAAAATGGGGTCACTTGTGGGGGGGTACCACTGTATTGGTGCTTGGGGGGTCTTGCTAATGCAACATAGCACCCACCAACATTCCACCAGAATCTGAGCTGCAAAATCCAAAAATCACTCCTTCCTTTCTGAGTCCTGCCATGCACCCAAATGGTATTTTTTGGTCACATGTGAGGCATTGCCGTACTCGGGAGAAATTGGGGCACAGATTTTGGGGTGCTTTGTCTCCTTCATTCCTTGTGAAAATGAAAAATTTTGAGCCAGAACTGCATTTTTGTGTAAAAAATGTAATTTTGCATTTGCACAGCCCAGTTTTATCAAAATTGGTGAAACCCCTGGGGGTTTGAAATGTACACTATACCCCTAGATGAATTCCCTGAGGGGTGTAGTTTGCAAAATGGGGTCACTTGTGGGGGGGTACCACTGTATTGGTGCTTGGGGGGTCTTGCTAATGCAACATAGCACCCACCAACATTCCACCAGAATCTGAGCTGCAAAATCCAAAAATCACTCCTTCCTTTCTGAGTCCTGCCATGCACCCAAATGGTATTTTTTGGTCACATGTGAGGCATTGCCGTACTCGGGAGAAATTGGGGCACAGATTTTGGGGTGCTTTGTCTCCTTCATTCCTTGTGAAAATGAAAAATTTGGAGCCAGAACTGCATTTTTGTGTAAAAAATGTAATTTTGCATTTGCACAGCCCAGTTGTATCAAAATTGGTGAAACCCCTGGGGGTTTGAAATGTACACTATACCCCTAGATGAATTCCCTGAGGGGTGTAGTTTGCAAAATGGGGTCACTTGTGGGGGGGTTCCACTGTATTGGTGCTTGGGGGGTCTTGCTAATGCGACATAGCACCCACCAAAATTCCACCAGAATCTGAGCTGCAAAATCCAAAAATCACTCCTTCCCTTCTGAGTCCTGCCATGCGCCCAAATGGTATTTTTTGGTCACATGTGAGGCATTGCCGTACTCGGGAAATTGGGGCACAGATTTTGGGGTGCTTTGTCTCCTTCATTCCTTGTGAAAATAAAAAATTTTGAGCCAGAACTGCATTTTTGTGTAAAAAATTTAATTTTGCATTTGCACAGCCCAGTTGTATCAAAATTGGTGAAACCCCTGGGGGTTTGAAATGTACACTATACCCCTAGATGAATTCCCTGAGGGGTGTAGTTTGCAAAATGGGGTCACTTGTGGGGGGGTTCCACTGTATTGGTGCTTGGGGGGTCTTGCTAATGCGACATAGCACCCACCAAAATTCCACCAGAATCTGAGCTGCAAAATCCAAAAATCACTCCTTCCCTTCTGAGTCCTGCCATGCGCCCAAATGGTATTTTTTGGTCACATGTGAGGCATTGCCGTACTCGGGAGAAATTGGGGCACAGATTTTGGGGTGCTTTTTCTCCTTCATACCTTCTGAAAATGAAAAATTTTGAGCCAGAACTGCATTTTTGTGTAAAAAAATGTAATTTTTCATTTTCACTGCCCAGTTGTATCAAAATTGGTGAAACCCCTGGGGGTTTGAAATGTACACTATACCCCTAGATGAATTCCCTGAGGGGTGTAGTTTGCAAAATGGGGTCACTTGTGGGGGGGTTCCACTGTATTGGTGCTTGGGGGGTCTTGCTAATGCAACATAGCACCCACCAACATTCCACCAGAATCTGAGCTGCAAAATCCAAAAATCACTCCTTCCTTTCTGAGTCCTGCCATGCACCCAAATGGTATTTTTTGGTCACATGTGAGGCATTGCCGTACTCGGGAGAAATTGGGGCACAGATTTTGGGGTGCTTTGTCTCCTTCATTCCTTGTGAAAATGAAAAATTTTGAGCCAGAACTGCATTTTTGTGTAAAAAATGTAATTTTGCATTTGCACAGCCCAGTTTTATCAAAATTGGTGAAACCCCTGGGGGTTTGAAATGTACACTATACCCCTAGATGAATTCCCTGAGGGGTGTAGTTTGCAAAATGGGGTCACTTGTGGGGGGGTACCACTGTATTGGTGCTTGGGGGGTCTTGCTAATGCAACATAGCACCCACCAACATTCCACCAGAATCTGAGCTGCAAAATCCAAAAATCACTCCTTCCTTTCTGAGTCCTGCCATGCACCCAAATGGTATTTTTTGGTCACATGTGAGGCATTGCCGTACTCGGGAGAAATTGGGGCACAGATTTTGGGGTGCTTTGTCTCCTTCATTCCTTGTGAAAATGAAAAATTTGGAGCCAGAACTGCATTTTTGTGTAAAAAATGTAATTTTGCATTTGCACAGCCCAGTTGTATCAAAATTGGTGAAACCCCTGGGGGTTTGAAATGTACACTATACCCCTAGATGAATTCCCTGAGGGGTGTAGTTTGCAAAATGGGGTCACTTGTGGGGGGGGGTTCCACTGTATTGGTGCTTGGGGGGTCTTGCTAATGCAACATAGCACCCACCAAAATTCCACCAGAATCTGAGCTGCAAAATCCAAAAATCACTCCTTCCCTTCTGAGTCCTGCCATGCGCCCAAATGGTATTTTTTGGTCACATGTGAGGCATTGCCGTACTCGGGAGAAATTGGGGCACAGATTTTGGGGTGCTTTGTCTCCTTCATTCCTTGTGAAAATGAAAAATTTTGAGCCAGAACTGCATTTTTGTGTAAAAAATTTAATTTTGAATTTGCACAGCCCAGTTGTATCAAAATTGGTGAAACCCCTGGGGGTTTGAAATGTACACTATACCCCTAGATGAATTCCCTGAGGGGTGTAGTTTGCAAAATGGGGTCACTTGTGGGGGGGTTCCACTGTATTGGTGCTTGGGGGGTCTTGCTAATGCGACATAGCACCCACCAAAATTCCACCAGAATCTGAGCTGCAAAATCCAAAAATCACTCCTTCCCTTCTGAGTCCTGCCATGCGCCCAAATGGTATTTTTTGGTCACATGTGAGGCATTGCCGTACTCGGGAGAAATTGGGGCACAGATTTTGGGGTGCTTTTTCTCCTTCATACCTTCTGAAAATGAAAAATTTTGAGCCAGAACTGCATTTTTGTGTAAAAAAATGTAATTTTTCATTTTCACTTCCCAGTTGTATCAAAATTGGTGAAACCCCTGGGGGTTTGAAATGTACACTATACCCCTAGATGAATTCCCTGAGGGGTGTAGTTTGCAAAATGGGGTCACTTGTGGGGGGGTTCCACTGTATTGGTGCTTGGGGGGTCTTGCTAATGCAACATAGCACCCACCAACATTCCACCAGAATCTGAGCTGCAAAATCCAAAAATCACTCCTTCCTTTCTGAGTCCTGCCATGCACCCAAATGGTATTTTTTGGTCACATGTGAGGCATTGCCGTACTCAGGAGAAATTGGGGCACAGATTTTGGGGTGCTTTTTCTCCTTCATACCTTCTGAAAATGAAAAATTTTGAGCCAGAACTGCATTTTTGTGTAAAAAAATGTAATTTTTCATTTTCACTGCCCAGTTGTATCAAAATTGGTGAAACCCCTGGGGGTTTGAAATGTACACTATACCCCTAGATGAATTCCCTGAGGGGTGTAGTTTGCAAAATGGGGTCACTTGTGGGGGGGTACCACTGTATTGGTGCTTGGGGGGTCTTGCTAATGCAACATAGCACCCACCAACATTCCACCAGAATCTGAGCTGCAAAATCCAAAAATCACTCCTTCCTTTCTGAGTCCTGCCATGCACCCAAATGGTATTTTTTGGTCACATGTGAGGCATTGCCGTACTCGGGAGAAATTGGGGCACAGATTTTGGGGTGCTTTGTCTCCTTCATTCCTTGTGAAAATGAAAAATTTGGAGCCAGAACTGCATTTTTGTGTAAAAAATGTAATTTTGCATTTGCACAGCCCAGTTGTATCAAAATTGGTGAAACCCCTGGGGGTTTGAAATGTACACTATACCCCTAGATGAATTCCCTGAGGGGTGTAGTTTGCAAAATGGGGTCACTTGTGGGGGGGTTCCACTGTATTGGTGCTTGGGGGGTCTTGCTAATGCGACATAGCACCCACCAAAATTCCACCAGAATCTGAGCTGCAAAATCCAAAAATCACTCCTTCCCTTCTGAGTCCTGCCATGCGCCCAAATGGTATTTTTTGGTCACATGTGAGGCATTGCCGTACTCGGGAGAAATTTGGGCACAGATTTTGGGGTGCTTTGTCTCCTTCATTCCTTGTGAAAATGAAAAATTTTGAGCCAGAACTGCATTTTTGTGTAAAAAATTTAATTTTGCATTTGCACAGCCCAGTTGTATCAAAATTGGTGAAACCCCTGGGGGTTTGAAATGTACACTATACCCCTAGATGAATTCCCTGAGGGGTGTAGTTTGCAAAATGGGGTCACTTGTGGGGGGGTTCCACTGTATTGGTGCTTGGGGGGTCTTGCTAATGCGACATAGCACCCACCAAAATTCCACCAGAATCTGAGCTGCAAAATCCAAAAATCACTCCTTCCCTTCTGAGTCCTGCCATGCGCCCAAATGGTATTTTTTGGTCACATGTGAGGCATTGCCGTACTCGGGAGAAATTGGGGCACAGATTTTGGGGTGCTTTTTCTCCTTCATACCTTCTGAAAATGAAAAATTTTGAGCCAGAACTGCATTTTTGTGTAAAAAAATGTAATTTTTCATTTTCACTGCCCAGTTGTATCAAAATTGGTGAAACCCCTGGGGGTTTGAAATGTACACTATACCCCTAGATGAATTCCCTGAGGGGTGTAGTTTGCAAAATGGGGTCACTTGTGGGGGGGTTCCACTGTATTGGTGCTTGGGGGGTCTTGCTAATGCAACATAGCACCCACCAACATTCCACCAGAATCTGAGCTGCAAAATCCAAAAATCACTCCTTCCTTTCTGAGTCCTGCCATGCACCCAAATGGTATTTTTTGGTCACATGTGAGGCATTGCCGTACTCGGGAGAAATTGGGGCACAGATTTTGGGGTGCTTTGTCTCCTTCATTCCTTGTGAAAATGAAAAATTTTGAGCCAGAACTGCATTTTTGTGTAAAAAATGTAATTTTGCATTTGCACAGCCCAGTTTTATCAAAATTGGTGAAACCCCTGGGGGTTTGAAATGTACACTATACCCCTAGATGAATTACCTGAGGGGTGTAGTTTGCAAAATGGGGTCACTTGTGGGGGGGTTCCACTGTATTGGTGCTTTGGGGGTCTTGCTAATGCGACATAGCACCCACCAACATTCCACCAGAATTTGTGCTGCAAAATCCAAATATCACTCCTTCCCTTCTGAGTCCTGACACTTTTTGGTCAAACATGAGGCATTGCCGTACTCGGGAGAAATTGGGGCACAGATTTTGGGGTGCTTTTTCTCCTTCATACCTTCTGAAAATGAAAAATTTTGAGCCAGAACTGCATTTTTGTGTAAAAAAATGTAATTTTTCATTTTCACTGCCCAGTTGTATCAAAATTGGTGAAACCCCTGGGGGTTTGAAATGTACACTATACCCCTAGATGAATTCCCTGAGGGGTGTAGTTTGCAAAATGGGGTCACTTGTGGGGGGGGTTCCACTGTATTGGTGCTTTGGGGGTCTTGCTAATGCGACATAGCACCCACCAACATTCCACCACCAAAAATCACTCCTTCCCTTCTGAGTCCTGCCATGCACCCAACTGGTATTTTTTGGTCACATATGAGGCATTGCCATACTCGGGAGAAATTGGGGCACAGATTTTGGGGTGCTTTTTCTCCTTCATACCTTCTGAAAATGAAAAATTTTGAGCCAGAACTGCATTTTTGTGTAAAAAAATGTAATTTTTCATTTTCACTGCCCAGTTGTATCAAAATTGGTGAAACCCCTGGGGGTTTGAAATGTACACTATACCCCTATATGAATTCCCTGAGGGGTGTAGTTTGCAAAATGGGGTCACTTGTGGGGGGGTACCACTGTATTGGTGCTTGGGGGGTCTTGCTAATGCAACATAGCACCCACCAACATTCCACCAGAATCTGAGCTGCAAAATCCAAAAATCACTCCTTCCTTTCTGAGTCCTGCCATGCACCCAAATGGTATTTTTTGGTCACATGTGAGGCATTGCCGTACTCGGGAGAAATTGGGGCACAGATTTTGGGGTGCTTTGTCTCCTTCATTCCTTGTGAAAATGAAAAATTTGGAGCCAGAACTGCATTTTTGTGTAAAAAATGTAATTTTGCATTTGCACAGCCCAGTTGTATCAAAATTGGTGAAACCCCTGGGGGTTTGAAATGTACACTATACCCCTAGATGAATTCCCTGAGGGGTGTAGTTTGCAAAATGGGGTCACTTGTGGGGGGGTTCCACTGTATTGGTGCTTGGGGGGTCTTGCTAATGCGACATAGCACCCACCAAAATTCCACCAGAATCTGAGCTGCAAAATCCAAAAATCACTCCTTCCCTTCTGAGTCCTGCCATGCGCCCAAATGGTATTTTTTGGTCACATGTGAGGCATTGCCGTACTCGGGAAATTGGGGCACAGATTTTGGGGTGCTTTGTCTCCTTCATTCCTTGTGAAAATAAAAAATTTTGAGCCAGAACTGCATTTTTGTGTAAAAAATTTAATTTTGCATTTGCACAGCCCAGTTGTATCAAAATTGGTGAAACCCCTGGGGGTTTGAAATGTACACTATACCCCTAGATGAATTCCCTGAGGGGTGTAGTTTGCAAAATGGGGTCACTTGTGGGGGGGTTCCACTGTATTGGTGCTTGGGGGGTCTTGCTAATGCGACATAGCACCCACCAAAATTCCACCAGAATCTGAGCTGCAAAATCCAAAAATCACTCCTTCCCTTCTGAGTCCTGCCATGCGCCCAAATGGTATTTTTTGGTCACATGTGAGGCATTGCCGTACTCGGGAGAAATTGGGGCACAGATTTTGGGGTGCTTTTTCTCCTTCATACCTTCTGAAAATGAAAAATTTTGAGCCAGAACTGCATTTTTGTGTAAAAAAATGTAATTTTTCATTTTCACTGCCCAGTTGTATCAAAATTGGTGAAACCCCTGGGGGTTTGAAATGTACACTATACCCCTAGATGAATTCCCTGAGGGGTGTAGTTTGCAAAATGGGGTCACTTGTGGGGGGGTTCCACTGTATTGGTGCTTGGGGGGTCTTGCTAATGCAACATAGCACCCACCAACATTCCACCAGAATCTGAGCTGCAAAATCCAAAAATCACTCCTTCCTTTCTGAGTCCTGCCATGCACCCAAATGGTATTTTTTGGTCACATGTGAGGCATTGCCGTACTCGGGAGAAATTGGGGCACAGATTTTGGGGTGCTTTGTCTCCTTCATTCCTTGTGAAAATGAAAAATTTTGAGCCAGAACTGCATTTTTGTGTAAAAAATGTAATTTTGCATTTGCACAGCCCAGTTTTATCAAAATTGGTGAAACCCCTGGGGGTTTGAAATGTACACTATACCCCTAGATGAATTCCCTGAGGGGTGTAGTTTGCAAAATGGGGTCACTTGTGGGGGGGTACCACTGTATTGGTGCTTGGGGGGTCTTGCTAATGCAACATAGCACCCACCAACATTCCACCAGAATCTGAGCTGCAAAATCCAAAAATCACTCCTTCCTTTCTGAGTCCTGCCATGCACCCAAATGGTATTTTTTGGTCACATGTGAGGCATTGCCGTACTCGGGAGAAATTGGGGCACAGATTTTGGGGTGCTTTGTCTCCTTCATTCCTTGTGAAAATGAAAAATTTGGAGCCAGAACTGCATTTTTGTGTAAAAAATGTAATTTTGCATTTGCACAGCCCAGTTGTATCAAAATTGGTGAAACCCCTGGGGGTTTGAAATGTACACTATACCCCTAGATGAATTCCCTGAGGGGTGTAGTTTGCAAAATGGGGTCACTTGTGGGGGGGTTCCACTGTATTGGTGCTTGGGGGGTCTTGCTAATGCGACATAGCACCCACCAAAATTCCACCAGAATCTGAGCTGCAAAATCCAAAAATCACTCCTTCCCTTCTGAGTCCTGCCATGCGCCCAAATGGTATTTTTTGGTCACATGTGAGGCATTGCCGTACTCGGGAAATTGGGGCACAGATTTTGGGGTGCTTTGTCTCCTTCATTCCTTGTGAAAATAAAAAATTTTGAGCCAGAACTGCATTTTTGTGTAAAAAATTTAATTTTGCATTTGCACAGCCCAGTTGTATCAAAATTGGTGAAACCCCTGGGGGTTTGAAATGTACACTATACCCCTAGATGAATTCCCTGAGGGGTGTAGTTTGCAAAATGGGGTCACTTGTGGGGGGGTTCCACTGTATTGGTGCTTGGGGGGTCTTGCTAATGCGACATAGCACCCACCAAAATTCCACCAGAATCTGAGCTGCAAAATCCAAAAATCACTCCTTCCCTTCTGAGTCCTGCCATGCGCCCAAATGGTATTTTTTGGTCACATGTGAGGCATTGCCGTACTCGGGAGAAATTGGGGCACAGATTTTGGGGTGCTTTTTCTCCTTCATACCTTCTGAAAATGAAAAATTTTGAGCCAGAACTGCATTTTTGTGTAAAAAAATGTAATTTTTCATTTTCACTGCCCAGTTGTATCAAAATTGGTGAAACCCCTGGGGGTTTGAAATGTACACTATACCCCTAGATGAATTCCCTGAGGGGTGTAGTTTGCAAAATGGGGTCACTTGTGGGGGGGTTCCACTGTATTGGTGCTTGGGGGGTCTTGCTAATGCAACATAGCACCCACCAACATTCCACCAGAATCTGAGCTGCAAAATCCAAAAATCACTCCTTCCTTTCTGAGTCCTGCCATGCACCCAAATGGTATTTTTTGGTCACATGTGAGGCATTGCCGTACTCGGGAGAAATTGGGGCACAGATTTTGGGGTGCTTTGTCTCCTTCATTCCTTGTGAAAATGAAAAATTTTGAGCCAGAACTGCATTTTTGTGTAAAAAATGTAATTTTGCATTTGCACAGCCCAGTTTTATCAAAATTGGTGAAACCCCTGGGGGTTTGAAATGTACACTATACCCCTAGATGAATTCCCTGAGGGGTGTAGTTTGCAAAATGGGGTCACTTGTGGGGGGGTACCACTGTATTGGTGCTTGGGGGGTCTTGCTAATGCAACATAGCACCCACCAACATTCCACCAGAATCTGAGCTGCAAAATCCAAAAATCACTCCTTCCTTTCTGAGTCCTGCCATGCACCCAAATGGTATTTTTTGGTCACATGTGAGGCATTGCCGTACTCGGGAGAAATTGGGGCACAGATTTTGGGGTGCTTTGTCTCCTTCATTCCTTGTGAAAATGAAAAATTTGGAGCCAGAACTGCATTTTTGTGTAAAAAATGTAATTTTGCATTTGCACAGCCCAGTTGTATCAAAATTGGTGAAACCCCTGGGGGTTTGAAATGTACACTATACCCCTAGATGAATTCCCTGAGGGGTGTAGTTTGCAAAATGGGGTCACTTGTGGGGGGGTTCCACTGTATTGGTGCTTGGGGGGTCTTGCTAATGCGACATAGCACCCACCAAAATTCCACCAGAATCTGAGCTGCAAAATCCAAAAATCACTCCTTCCCTTCTGAGTCCTGCCATGCGCCCAAATGGTATTTTTTGGTCACATGTGAGGCATTGCCGTACTCGGGAGAAATTGGGGCACAGATTTTGGGGTGCTTTTTCTCCTTCATACCTTCTAAAAATGAAAAATTTTGAGCCAGAACTGCATTTTTGTGTAAAAAAATGTAATTTTTCATTTTCACTGCCCAGTTGTATCAAAATTGGTGAAACCCCTTGGGGTTTGAAATGTACACTATACCCCTAGATGAATTCCCTGAGGGGTGTAGTTTGCAAAATGGGGTCACTTGTGGGGGGGTTCCACTGTATTGGTGCTTTGGGGGTCTTGCTAATGCGACATAGCACCCACCAACATTCCACCACCAAAAATCACTCCTTCCCTTCTGAGTCCTGCCATGCACCCAACTGGTATTTTTTGGTCACATATGAGGCATTGCCATACTCGGGAGAAATTGGGGCACAGATTTTGGGGTGCTTTGTCTCCTTCATTCCTTGTGAAAATGAAAAATTTTGAGCCAGAACTGCATTTTTGTGTAAAAAAATGTAATTTTTCATTTTCACTGCCCAGTTGTATCAAAATTGGTGAAACCCCTGGGGGTTTGAAATGTACACTATACCCCTAGATGAATTCCCTGAGGGGTGTAGTTTGCAAAATGGGGTCACTTGTGGGGGGGTTCCACTGTATTGGTGCTTGGGGGGTCTTGCTAATGCAACATAGCACCCACCAACATTCCACCAGAATCTGAGCTGCAAAATCCAAAAATCACTCCTTCCTTTCTGAGTCCTGCCATGCACCCAAATGGTATTTTTTGGTCACATGTGAGGCATTGCCGTACTCGGGAGAAATTGGGGCACAGATTTTGGGGTGCTTTTTCTCCTTCATACCTTCTGAAAATGAAAAATTTTGAGCCAGAACTGCATTTTTGCAGATGAATTCCCTGAGGGGTGTAGTTTGCAAAATGGGGTCACTTGTGGGGGGGTTCCTAAATTTTAGCATCTTATGGTGCCTAGAAACCTACATGGTGCCTAAAAAATAATCTCATAAAAAGGAGGCTCCAAAATCAAGTAGGTGCTCCTTCTATTATGAAGCCTGTGGTTTGGTCAACGTGCACACTAGGGCCACATATAGGATATTTATGAAAACAAAAGAATTGGGGAATCAATTTTTAGTCACATTTCTCTAGTAATATGTACTGTGTTCCTTAGAAAAATGTATTAAAATTGCAAATCTGCAAAAAAAAATGAAATTTTGAAATTTCACCTACACTTTGTTTTAATTCCTGTGAAACACCTAAAGGGTTAACAAACTTCCAAAATGCTGTTTTGAATACTGTGAGGGGTGCAGTTTTTGAAATGGTATCATTTATGGGGGTGTCTCACATACAAGTCCCTCAAAGTCACATCAGAACTGAACTGGTCCCTAAAAAAATCAGTGTTTGAAATTTTCTTGAAAATTTGAGAATTTGCTATTCATATTGTAAGCCTCCTAGTGTCCAAAAAAATTAAAAGGAAGTTGAAATAATGATGGAAACATAAAGTAGACATATGGTCTATGTTAGTTATTAACTATTTTGAGTGGTATGATTATTTGTCTCACAAGCAGAAAATTTAACATTTTGCAAATTGCAAAATTTTCCATTTTTTCACGACATTTTGGTATTTTTCACAAAAAAACACAGACTGTATCGACCCAAATTTACCACTAATTTGAAGTACAATGTGTCACGAAAAAACAATCTCAAAATCACTGGGATAAGTAAAAGCAAAAAAAAGTTATCCCCACTTAAGTGATACATGTCAGATTTGAAAAAAAGGGCTCTGTCAGGAACGCAAAAACTGGCTCTGTCAGGAAGGGGTTAATAGCAAGTTACCACGATCCCCGCCTCTCCTCAGAGGGGGAATATGGTCCACTGGTTGAAAACGAAAGTCCTTTATATGATGTTTGCAATTGTAGAAATGTTTGGCAACAGGAGGCGTACTGGTATCAATCGATGTCAAAGCCTTTTTTATGGAAGATCGATGCATGGCAACACGTTCTTTAAGGGTCCTTATCGTTTTGCCGATATAAATCAATTTGCACGGACAGGTAATAGCATAAATAACATATCGTGTGTCACAGTTAAGATGATGTCTGATGGGATAAACGTTGGAAGTACTGTCACGAAATGGGTGTGTGGAATCAGTCGTGACTGGAGTGGTCAGATGGTGGATTGATGGAGTGGTGCGGACCTCAGGAAGAGAGGCGTGACCAGCCGGAGATGGGTTAACACAAACAGGTTTATTGAAGGAACTCATATAACAGATAATGTAACCAGGATCAATACTTCTTGATTGGACAAATAATAACTAGATGCAAGTCTCTGATAAATAACAAGTAACAAAATATAGCAGTCCTTTGCAAAAATAAACAAGATGGCAGTCCGTTCAAAATAAACAAGATATGTGCCGGTAGTTCTGGGAGGATAAGGCAATGTTCAGGATTTGAGTTTAGAGAAAAGGATACCTGAAAATTGGACAATTGGCTGACTGAAGATTGGACGATTGGATGACTGAAGATTGGACAATTGGATGACTGAAGATTGGACAATTGGATGACTGAAGATTGGACGATTGGATGACTGAAGATTGGACGATTGGATGACTGAAGATTGGACGATTGGATGACTGAAGATTGGATGACTGGATGACTGAAGATTGGATGGCTGGATGACTGAAGATTGGATGGCTGGATGATTAAAGATTGGATGGTTGAATGATTGCAGATTGGATGGCTGGGATCAGGATACAGCTGAATGACAGGATTACTGGAAGATTACAGCAGAGACGTAGCACACAATAGCTGGATGCAGCTTGTAGCAGGCAGGTCAGGAAACTGGTATCAGGACAGGGTAGCGACTTGGTGTTGACACAGGAACAGGTGACGGAGATAACAGAACTGAAATGGCTGACTTGGCATATAACAAATAACTGAAGAAAACCGAGTATAAACACAGGAACTAGATGAGCAGGAACTGGAGCAGGAATTGGACCATTTGTGGACCAGACCGGGAGCGCTGGACCAGCCGGACAAGCAGAGCCTCTGGGAGCTGAACGCTGAAGACTCACGCAGGGATTCCAGGAAGCAGGCTTGAACTGCACAGAACATCCAGCACATGCAGCAGGAAGACAAGTTGCTGAAGTCAGTTCTGCCTCTGTGAGCAGGATATTTATCCCCCCTGCCTTGTATTGATTGGAGGAAATGACAGAGGGCAATCTGCAATCTGAGGCAGGAATCCAGAATACTTCAGTCTGAACTAAACAGGTGAGCCACATGGAACAGGAGAGCAAAGGGTTACAGGTGATTCCAGCTTCTGCCAGGATTTCTATCAGGTGCAATCTATCAATGAACCAGCAATGCACAGACTGTCTGGCAGCATGAATGGAGTCAGACTGAGACACAGAGCAGAATCACCATACAGGTAAGCTTGACTAAGCAGATATGTGACATTACCCCCTCCTTCAGGGTGGACTCCGGACACCTATGCCAGAACCTTCTTTGGAAGGGAGCTCAAGGTTAACGACGATGCTTCTTCTTTTTCTTAGATGAATGCTTTGATTTTTTTGAGGAAGGTGAAGCTTTAGGTTCTGCAAAACAGGCACCAGAGAGCACAGGACCTCCCAGGAAGGGAGTGGCATCATAATCAGAATCATACTCTGAATTTGAGTCTTGGTCTAAGGTCAGGATTGAAGACCTCTCAGTTGAATTGAAACTCCCTGAAGGACCACTGAGGTAGCATGAAGCGGAAGATCCAATACATATGGTGGGTATTGACGGGGCAGATTGCTTTTCAGAAGATGATCCTGGAGAATTGGACAGTCCAGAGGAACCAACACAATGGGTGGACATGGATGTGTACCCAATTCTAACGTCCATAGATTTGGGCATCAATAGACAATTTTTTGAAACCTTGGAGGTTCTAAGGCATTGTTGAGATGGCGCACAATCTTGGATGGATGGCAAAGAATGGTTGGTTTTGGCCACCGGATGACTTTTTACTGTAGTGGTGGAGGAATTCTTACAGGGAGTCTTTGAACCGAACCTTTCCACTACGGCCTTGGAGAAGGATGTCAGATCTCGAAGTCTGGAGTCGTTAGATTCATAAAGCGGACAAGCCCACTCCAAAGCTTCTCCTTTAAATGACAAAAACAGGTAACTGATGATGTTGGCTAGCGTGAGACCAGATGAAGGTTCGGTTTCCAATATAGACAAATATTGGTTCACCAGGGCTTCATAATGGACAAGATCCCCATCAAAATAGATGGGCGAATATTCTCTGCTTGAATCTTGAAATGGTTTTGATGGAATTGGGGCTTTGGAAGGCTTCAGCTGATCAAGAATCTTGGACTTTTTAGGAAAAACTGGAACCACGGAAGCCTCAGACACGGCGGGCACATTGAGTGTTTTGTGCATGGCAGACCCCTCGGATGCCTTGGGCAAGGCAGTCTGCACTGGAATAACTGGAACAACCTCAGGCCCGGAGGCCAGGGCAGGTGTGTCCTCAGGCCCGGAGGCCAGGGCAGGTGTGTCCTCAGGCCCGGAGGCCAGGGCAGAAGTGTCCTCAGGCCCGGAGGCCAGGGCAGAAGTGTCCTCAGGCCCGGAGGCCAGGGCAGAGGTGTCCTCAGGCCCGGAGGCCAGGGCAGAAGTGTCCGACTCTCCTCCAGGGTCTCTGGTATACAGGACCCCCTCCTGGGACTGGACACTTGGAATATCCCCCTCTTGGAGCTCGACACCTGGAATATCCCCCTTCTGGGACTGGACACCTGGATTCACCCCTACTTGGGACTGGACACTTGAAATCCCATTTTGGGGCTGGACACAGAAAGCCCTCTTCTGGGACTGGAGACAGTGAACCCCCTCTTGGGGCAGGAGACTTTGAACCCTCTCTTGGGGCAGGAGACTTTGAACCCCCTCTTGGGGCAGGAGACTTTGAACCCCCTCTTGGGGCAGGAGACTTTGAACCCCCTCTTGGGGCCGGAGACTTTGAACCCCCTCTTGGGGCAGGAGACTTTGAACCCCCTCTTGGGGCAGGAGACTTTGAGCCCCCTCTTGGGGCAGGAGACTTTGAGCCCCCTCTTGGGGCAGGAGACTGTGAGCCCCCTCTTGGGGCAGGAGACTGTGAGCCCCCTCTTGGGGCAGGAGACTGTGAGCCCCCTCTTGGGGCAGGAGACTGTGAGCCCCCTCTTGGGGCAGGAGACTGTGAGCCCCCTCCTGGGGCTGGAGACTGAGAGCCCCCTCCTGGGGCTGGAGACTGAGAGCCCTCTCCTGGGGCTGGAGACTGAGAGCCCCCTCCTGGGGCTGGAGACTGAGAGCCCCCTCCTGGGGCTGGAGACTGAGAGCCCCCTCCTGGGGCTGGAGACTGAGAGCCCCCTCCTGGGGCTGAAGATTCTGGACCCCCTTCTGGGGCTGAAAAGGCTGAACCCCCTCTTGGGGCTGGAGACGGGATACTCGTTCTGAATCTTTAGCACAAGATACCTCTGCTGGGGCTGCGGTATTGGACAACCCTCCTGAGGTTGATGAGACGGACACATGCTTTTGGGCAGAAAATCCTGAGACTCCACCTCCAGTAATGGATACAGGAACCTTCCCAGGAGCTCTGTGGACAGCAGTAAAACCGTGTTTGGCCAAGATGATCTTTGTTCTAGGGCCCCAAGTATTAACTCGGGTTTCTTTCTGAGCTGTAACGGGAGGAATCTCCCCATTTCTGGGCAGACGGAGAGAACAATCTTCTATGAAATGGTCTGAACCACCACAATAGAAGCACAGGTCTAGCTGCCTGCGCTGCTGACGTTCCTCCTCAGACAGCTGGGCTCGTGGTCTGCTTTGTGGTATGTCCTTACAAGGCTTATGAGAGGACTTCTCAGGAGTACTTGGAAGTGTAGTGGAAGTTCCTTTGCGCACAGTTCCACTGGAAAGGGGTACCAAAGAACTGTCCAATATGGCGGAGACTACAGAAAAATTTTTAGATGGTAATTCCTGTAGTTGATTCAGTAACTGGTGTAAAACCTTTAATGTCTCTGATTCTGGCTCTTTAAAGGTCCAAGCAGAACCAGATTGCAGATGGCAAAGTAACGGACTTATGACAGACCCACTGTCCGCAGAAGCCTCATCGTCCTCCTTTGGAGTAGCCAGGTAGTCAGGGGGTAGAGGTGAAGAGGCCAAATGACATGCGGCTGCAGATGTGACACGTGAGGATTCATTAGCCGGCAAGGATTGCTGCAGCTTGCAAGAACAACCAGATAAGTCTTGCCAGAACTTTGTGAGTAAGAACTGAAGATCAATCTGTCTCTCCATGCTGGTACTGTGATCTAGACAACCCACACTTCTCACACTCTGATCACTGACCAAGTCCATGTGACTTCAGCAAACTGTCACGAAATGGGTGTGTGGAATCAGTCGTGACTGGAGTGGTCAGATGGTGGATTGATGGAGTGGTGCGGACCTCAGGAAGAGAGGCGTGACCAGCCGGAGATGGGTTAACACAGACAGGTTTATTGAAGGAACTCATATAACAGATAATGTAACCAGGATCAATACTTCTTGATTGGACAAATAATAACTAGATGCAAGTCTCTGATAAATAACAAGTAACAAAATATAGCAGTCCTTTGCAAAAATAAACAAGATGGCAGTCCGTTCAAAATAAACAAGATATGTGACGGTAGTTCTGGGAGGATAAGGCAATGTTCAGGATTTGAGTTTAGAGAAAAGGATACCTGAAAATTGGACAATTGGCTGACTGAAGATTGGACGATTGGATGACTGAAGATTGGACAATTGGATGACTGAAGATTGGACGATTGGATGACTGAAGATTGGACGATTGGATGACTGAAGATTGGACGATTGGATGACTGAAGATTGGATGACTGGATGACTGAAGATTGGATGGCTGGATGACTGAAGATTGGATGGCTGGATGACTAAAGATTGGATGGTTGAATGATTGCAGATTGGATGGCTGGGATCAGGATACAGCTGAATGACAGGAGTACTGGAAGATTACAGCAGAGACGTAGCACACAATAGCTGGATGCAGCTTGTAGCAGGCAGGTCAGGAAACTGGTATCAGGACAGGGTAGCGACTTGGTGTTGACACAGGAACAGGTGATGGAGATAACAGAACTGAAATGGCTGACTTGGCATATAACAAATAACTGAAGAAAACCGAGTATAAACACAGGAACTAGATGAGCAGGAACTGGAGCAGGAATTGGACCATTTGTGGACCAGACCGGGAGCGCTGGACCAGCCGGACAAGCAGAGCCTCTGGGAGCTGAACGCTGAAGACTCACGCAGGGATTCCAGGAAGCAGGCTTGAACTGCACAGAACATCCAGCACATGCAGCAGGAAGACAAGTTGCTGAAGTCAGTTCTGCCTCTGTGAGCAGGATATTTATCCCCCCTGCCTTGTATTGATTGGAGGAAATGACAGAGGGCAATCTGCAATCTGAGGCAGGAATCCAGAATACTTCAGTCTGAACTAAACAGGTGAGCCACATGGAACAGGAGAGCAAAGGGTTACAGGTGATTCCAGCTTCTGCCAGGATTTCTATCAGGTGCAATCTATCAATGAACCAGCAATGCACAGACTGTCTGGCAGCATGAATGGAGTCAGACTGAGACACAGAGCAGAATCACCATACAGGTAAGCTTGACTAAGCAGATCTGTGACAAGTACGAGGATCTACAAAGACAGGAGATGATATTACAAACTGACAATTGACACATTTGGTACAGCGAAAACTGCCATTCTTAGGAGCAAGCCAACCAATGTTTCTGATGGGTAACAAGTCAGATTTGGCAACAATATCCTTTACATTGCCACTTTTTTTGTAGCAAAACATAGGCAATTTGTGACAGAATGGCCCCATGGTATCATCTGCCTGAAGTATGTGCCAATGCCGATGTATTACATCGCTAATCCTTTTGGAGGCAATTGAGTATGTACTCACAAAAGTTAATCTATCAGGGTCATTGTTTTTCAAGGCAGGTACCAGGGATTGTTCCTGAGACAAATTTACACAATGAGAAATAGCTTCCTGTATCTCATCAGACATATACCCTCTCTCAATAAACCTATCCCCCATCTCAGTGAGGGCTGACAGTAATTTATTATCATCAGAGGTAATGCGTCTCACTCGCAGTAATTGAGACAGGGGTAACCCGTGTTTGAGTGGTGCTGGATGAAAACTACCTGCCGACAATAAGGTGTTCTTGTCGGTCGGTTTTCTATATATGCAAGTGGACAGGGACCCATTAGACAAGGAGATGCCTACATCGAGAAAGCTAATGTAGTGCTCACTAAAAGCTATAGTGAAGCGTATAGTGGTGTCTAGACTATTCAAATGATCCACAAAGAGTGCCAGGAGTTCGGGTCCACCAGTCCACACCATGAACAGGTCATCAATGTATCTTACGTAAAAAAATACAAAAGATGAAAACTGAGGATTGGACATGATATGTTGATTTTCATACATGTGCATGAACAGATTGGCATACGATGGGGCCATGTTGGACCCCATCGCAGTGCCCTGTAACTGCAAAAAAAAATATTTTCAAAAAGAAAATAATTCTTGGTTAATACAATTTCCATCAACAGTAAAAGAAAATTAACATTGGGACCCGCATAGTGTGGACTGGTGGAAATCAAACTCCTGACAGCAGCTAGACCTTCCCTGTGGATGATGTTAGTGTATAAACTAGATACGTCTAGTGTTACCAATAAAACATCAGTGGGTAAGTTGTCAATTTTCTGTAGTTTCTGAATAAAGTCGGTCGTATCACGTAAATAGAATGGAGTATTCTGTACGACCGGTTGGAGCCAAAAATCTATGTATTGTGATAGAGGCTGACATATAGAGCCACAAGAGGACACTATGGGGCGTCCAGGGGGTTTGACAAGGGTCTTGTGGATTTTTGGTAAAATATACAAGATTGGAATGCGGGGATGATTTTGGGTCAAGAAAAAAGATGTGGCCTCATCAAGCCAAACATTATTGAGACCTAGAGTAATGATTGAGTTAATTTCTTTTTTATAGTTGTAAGTAGGATCATATGTTAAGGTTTTGTAGCAAGACCCATCGGCTAGTTGCCTATTAACCTCCGTGATATAATCACACCTATTGAGAATCACCACACCGCCCCCTTTATCAGCGGGGCGGATGGTGATCTCAGTGTTGTTGCTAAGGTTTTTTAAGGCTACATTTTGTTCCTTAGTCACGTTGGAATAGGAAATTTTTTGTTGGCCAATGTATTCCAAGGTGTCTCGCTTGACCAAATTAATGAAGATTTCAATAGATGGGTTGGAGTAAGGGGGTTCAAAGGTACTCTTTACTTTAAACGGATTTTGTTGTTTAATAGTAGTGGGATATTTTGCAAAGTAGTTTTTTAGTTTCAATAATCTGTGAAAGCGGTACACTTCTAACTCAAAGTCAAAAGGGCGCTGCTTGTATGTTCTCACAAAGGATAAACCCTTGCTGAGCACATCTAATTCATCCTGACTGGGAGTATAGTCAGATAAATTGAAAACTATGGTTTCCCTCTGTTTTTGCGTCCTGTTTGTTTTCCTGCGATTGACTCCACCCCTCCTAACAACTCTCCTCCTATTTGGCCTTTGTACTTGGAGCGGGTGACACTGCCCTTTGGAAAAACCCGTTTCCCAGAGTGGTCAGAGTCACTAGCTGAAGTGTGTGTTTCTATATCAGAAAAATCTTTGTCATTACGTCCAGTGCGTCTGCGTCTATTTCTAAAATTCTCCCTCCAATTAGGTCTAGAGTCATTTCCCTGTACCCAGCCATAGACCCTCATGTCTCTATAGTCCTCCTTGTCCTCCTTGACAACTTTATATTTGTTTTTTTTAAATGCTAATAATTCTATGTGAAATCTGACTTGTTACCCATCAGAAACATTGGTTGGCTTGCTCCTAAGAATGGCAGTTTTCGCTGTACCAAATGTGTCAATTGTCAGTTTGTAATATCATCTCCTGTCCTTGTAGATCCTCGTACTTCCAACGTTTATCCCATCAGACATCATCTTAACTGTGACACACGATATGTTATTTATGCTATTACCTGTCCGTGCAAATTGATTTATATCGGCAAAACGATAAGGACCCTTAAAGAACGTGTTGCCATGCATCGATCTTCCATAAAAAAGGCTATGACATCGATTGATACCAGTACGCCTCCTGTTGCCAAACATTTCTACAATTGCAAACATCATATAAAGGACTTTCGTTTTCAACCAGTGGACCATATTCCCCCTCTGAGGAGAGGCGGGGATCGTGGTAACTTGCTATTAAGGAAGGAATGCTATTGGATTAATTTACTTGACTGCGTGTCCCCCAGAGGACTTAATGAAGAACAGTCTCTACATTGCTTCTTATGAGATAATATTTTATTGTTGTTCATACCATTATCTACTGCGCAGTTCTGTTATTTGTCTCCTATATATGTATATACTTTGCATTTTTTTTTTCCCTTTTGTTTGTTGTGATGTTTTATGACATTATACTCCTGCTTGCCCGTCTCCAGACAGCCTGACTTTTTATATAGCCTTTATCTTTTTCTGATCGTAGTGACGGACAGAGCGACAGCTGGATTATATATCTGGTTTTCGTTTTTGATCCCACACTTGATCTTACGCTTCCCCGACTCTGATCGGTGTCTTTGGCTTATAACCTATGACGCCGCCAGAGCCTGAGTGACGGAGCGTGGTATTTAGTTGTATTGAGTTGCGTTACCATGGATACAGACGCCGAGGCGGGTTTTCAGCCCTCCGGGCGTGGTGTCTGTGACGCGTACGCACTCCACTACTGTGTTCCCTTGGTGACGGCGCCGCGACTAGCTCTGGCCGGAAGCGACGCCGCATCACTTCCTGGATACGCAGTTGTTGATCACATGCTGGCTACGTGTTACTAAGCTTAACAGGTGTCTGAATGAGATTATGGGCGCACAGGTGAATATGTTTACTTCATTTAATGCACTATATATATCCGGTCTTGCTGGAGGGTCACTTATGCTCCTGAGGACGGTGATACAGCATCGAAACGGCCGTCTGGCATCAGTGACCCTTGCAGTGGACCACCATGCCTCTGTTATGGATGTGGTAACTACCATGTATTTGGACTATGTCATTTTTTGCATTGGTGTGTCCACTTGTCTTTTCCTGATGGAATTGATTTCTTCATTTTTTGACATATAAAAACGTTTTTGGACATTTTCATTTACTATGCTGGCTTCTAATTTTTTAATATATATATATTTATATATATCTCACAGAGCAAACAAGTAAATGAGTTAGATAAAAAAAAGTCTCATCACTAGACCCTCACCACACTCTCTGTACCCTATAACTGTGCCCATACATGAATGGGGGGGGGGAAGATAGTGTACCACACTATATGTTCCCTATAACCCATCACTGGGCCCTAATTCCCATGTACCAAGCCGTATGCCCCCTATACTACATCGCTGGGCTTTTACCCCATGTAGCACACTCTATGCCCCCTATACCCTGTCACTGGGCCCTTATCCCCATGTACCACACTTTATGCCCTTTATTCCCTGTCACTGGGTCCTTACCCCCATGTCCTACACTCTATGCCCCCCATACCCGGTCACTAGGTCCTTAACCCCATATCAGGGCCGGCGCTACCCGCTCAGCACAGCCTGCAAAGCAGGTAGGCGCCGGCCCTTAAAGGCGCTTCCTCCCCTCCTCCAAGTCTGTACACTCAGTAGTGTAACTGCGGGCTGTGGGCTGCTGGCTGCCGCAGCCTGCGCCTGTCAAAATATATGACAGGCAGCGGCAGGGCAGACACGGAGCGCTGCACAGGGGGAGTGGGGGCATTTAATTAAATTTCGGCAGCGACCACGGCACTCTTTGCCGTTTCCAGCCTGCCGCTTAACTCACGCTGTCCCGCGGCTCCCGCCCTGTTGTGTGCTGCTGCCCGGCTCCAGTCCTGCCCGACATCATTATGCTGTGACGGCACGCACGGAACTGGCCCCTCCCACCTCCAACATGGCAGCGCTGGGGAAGGTAGGTAGAACGATGGAAGAGATTAGGGTTGCAGCTTTCTGATTGGTTATTTCTTCTTTCACTGTGGACACAGTGGTCTGAAAGCTACGTTTCGGTCTATTTAATGACCGTTTTCAAGCTCATATAAACAGTCAATGGTACATACCTAAATAATCTCCACCAACGCCGCGCCCAGGTCGTCAGCTCCCCGCTGCGTGTCCGAGTCCAATGACGTCACCGTCCAGCGATGTATACCGCAGGGATGCCGACTTTAAAGAAATCCTCTCCGGGAGAAGCCCGGAGAGGAATCTTGCATTACGAGTTTTGGGGGCGGGGGCTTAACCGTGACGTCATTAAGCCCCGCCCCCATTACAACAAATAGTCGAAATAACACTTATCCATGGGGAGGGCGGGGCTAAAACGACACAATTGTGCCGTTTTAGCCCCGCCCCCTCCCCTGAGACCCGTGGATTGCGGCATATAAATGCCGCGATCGGGGGGCTCAGTGGGGGTCCCCCTGATTCCAGGAGGGTTGCCCACCCTTCCGGGGGCCGGGAGGAAGGACCCGATTTTCGGGAGACTCCCGCAAATTCCGGGAGGGTCGGCAACCCTGGTATACCGGCCAGTTTGGACAGTGACGTCATTGGACTCGGACACGCAGCGGGGAGCTGACGACCTGTGCTGGTGGAGATTATTTAGGTATGTACCATTTACTGTTTGTATGAGCTTGAAAACGGTAATTAAATAGACCAAAATTTAGCTTTCAAACCCCTGTGTCTTTTGTGTGATAATGAGCAGAACAGTAATACCTGCAAGGTATAGCACCGTTTAGGCCACTCCCTAGAGCCATCCCATCAGATAAATCTCATGGCACATCCAATTTGCGTCAGATAAATCATGTGATTTATCTGACGCAAATTGGATGAAAAAAATGGCACATCAAGTGTCAAATTGTATGTAGGCCTCCTGGGAAGCTGCTGGGGAAGTTCAGGGGAAATCAGATGCAATTTTACAGGTCAGATAAATCTCATAGTGTATGGGGGCCTTAACAGGCAATGGTTAATACAGTCTTATGCAGCAGTTTCAGGTTTTGTATAACCTTTATCTGTCTTGTTACCTTCAACTAGCAAAACCCCAGCCCAGCTTCTCTGATAAAGAAGGGATAATCAGTGTAATCTCATTGGCACAGCACAGTTCAGGTCATGCATTGCGGATTAAGTATAAATTGTATGATACTGTTTGACCCCTGTCTAACTTGGTTACTTTGAAATGTTCTTTTTCTTGTACGGATGCTGTCTAAAAGCTGAAATCAGTAGTAGTTGCGAACTTGTGTTTATCTGTTATCTCGTATTAGAAATATTTCGTTCCATGTGGAATAGAAAGTATGTTTAAAACATTTTATAAATATAGTAAAAGCTGATAGAGAAGCTATGCAAGATTTGTTTTTATCTGATAGTTTCTAAAGTAATAGGAATTTGAGTTGGCCATAACCAGTCCAATAAATTATAACAGTATTTTACGGCTATGAAATTGGAAATGCTATCTGCAATATTATTGTTTAGTTTATGTTCTGCCACCTTGAAGGGGAACAGTTGTTGCATTAGCCTGTATTTCCAGTCTATGAACGCAGGGGCTCATGTTTTCAGTTTTCACACTTACAAGTATGGCAAATGAAAATAGTAATTAAAATCGGTCACTACAACTCAATAAATCCTTCATAAGGTGAGAGGAGGATTAATGTTTACTTAAGCCTAAAAAACTTGACCTATAAAATTCCCATTTAAAAATAGACATTTGTCTCAAACAGTCTTTATTTTCTATTTTTTTTTACTATGGAAACAGTTACCATTATTTCTCTAAACTTGCTAGAGGTACTGTGGGCAGGTAAGTATAATAGAGCAGTATTGTGATATAAAGTATAGGCAAAAAAAGTTGCTGTAAATATACCAGTGATTATAATAGAAGAAATCCCCATTTCAGGAAACGAAAAAGTTACTGATACAGGTACAGTACCACTATGCATCATTACAAAAAAAAAAAAACACTGTTCGCTGCACTCGCCACGCTGCTGTCATGGACCCCCACGGGGAAGAATAGCCAGTGTCCGTCGGGCATCTGGCTGACGGTGAGTTGACAGTCGGGTTCCCGACGTCGGGTAAATGACTGTTGGGGCCCCATCCAGCACCCGATTAATTGCACTGCTAAATAGACATATCACATGTGCAACAAGGCTGCTCATATTGAAAGGATGCCTTAGAAGAGGCCTACAAGCAGAGCCGGCCCTAACTATTTGGACGCCCTAGGCAAGATTTTTGTAGATGCCCCTACCAGATAATCCCACCATTTTAGTTGGGGCTGGCCCAATGCAATGCACCGGTTACACCAGTGCTAGAACACTTTGAAAATGGGGTTCAACGTCCCAAAATGTCGGATTGAATAAACACCCCTTCTGTACATGGACCATCTACTATCTAATACCCTCAGAAGGCACCCTGGGCAGATGTACATAAGACTGAGTGTCGGGCTGATATGCAAGATATATATATATATATATATATTCATAAGGCAGATGAGGAGAGAGGGGCATGGAGAGAGGAAAGAGGGAGTATGGGGAGAGAGGGAAGGCATGGACAGAGAGGGGGCATAGAGAGAGAGGGGGCACGGAGAGGGAGATGTGGTAGAGAAAGAGAGATGGACAGATAGCAACATAGAAACAGTGAGAGATAGAAACAGACAGAAAGATACAGAAACAGGAGAGACATGGAGACAGAGAGAAGTATTCTACTAACATCTGAATGTAAGGTGCCCAGGCGAGCAACTACTTGGAGGTATCCGGGAGAAGGATGCATCCCTCCAGCCAGACAGCCGCTCTCAGATCTTGTAGCCTGTGAGTGGCGAGGAGACAGTATTTGGGAGGATACTGTAAGTGATGAACCGATGGCAGATGCAGCATAGTGTCAGAAGAAGAGGAGCCCACTTCCCGGGCGGCACTTCTTAGCAGAGGAGCTGTGTGCTATAGCTTCCCCTAAAGTGAGCCAGCCCAGACTGAGTGAGAGTGAGACTGCAGGTGGAAACTCCCCTGCAACCTGCTGTGTGCGCTTGTGATGCTGCCGCCCCCTTAGCCTAGATCCGCACAGGGGATGGATCACCTGCTCAACCGCCTCTGCCCCCTCCTGATTTTCCCTGCTGCCAGCTGTGTAAAGAGCTGCCTCATTGCCAAGAGCTGAACTCCGATCTCCTGTAGCCAGCAAGTGCCTCAAACCTCCGACGGCAGTCGGCCCTTAGGCTAGGCATGGAGCACCCTTGGACATTCCAAATGCCCTAGGCAATTGCCTAGATTGCCAATGCTTTGGCTGGCTCTGCCTACAAGAGTTCTATAATAGCAGTAGTTAGCAGATGCGTTACTGTGTGTGTGGTGAAACCTGTGCAAAAAATAGGGCCCCATGAACAAAAAGGTATGTGGTCTCATGGGAAGGGATGAGATCTCATAGCATGCCCCTATTTTCATAATTCTGAGGGCATGCCCAGCATTCTGATCTGCCCCCAGGGACTGCATTGCCAGCTCATTCTCAATGACAGGAACCAGGTACAGCAGATAATGCTCTACAGTAGTGCAGCATCTGGCTCACTTATACCGCCAGCACTCCATGTGCAGTCCATTCCTCCTGTATCACCTTAAGCTGTGTACACACTGGGGCGATAGGGGCTGAAATCGCTGGAAATATGGTCGCAGGCGACCATATTGCCAGTGATGGGAGTGTGCTCCGGTGATAAATCGCTGGGTGCGCGCTCCCATTTTCAGCCCCATTCTAATCACTGGTCGCAGGAGCTTGCTCCTGCGACCAGCTGATTACCTCTGCGGCACCGCCCGGCAGAGGTTCCCTTTCATCAGCGACCATCTCTGGTCACTGATGAAAAGGAGAAACTGAGAAATATATTGCTCAGCCATATATTGCTAGCAATATATGGCTGAGCAATATATCTCCCCTGTGTGTACGGGGCTTAAGTTGTAAGTATACAAAGGTACAGGTGCAAAGGTACAGGACCAGAGTAATTGTCTCACTGTAGGAATAGGTACATTATGCATGATGCATGTTCTTGGTTTAGGTGAAGCACAGCTTCAAAGATATTGTATTCTAATATTATTGAGATGTGGCGATGTTGAAAATTGAAGAACATCAAGTAGTGATATCATATGGACAGTAGGGCAAAATAACTGGATAATGCTGGATAGATGGACCAAGGGGTCAATTGTAAACCTTTCTCTTCCAATTTTAAATTAGCGATCCTATCATTTGTTTCATCCACTCATTTTCTCTTCTCTCCTCAACATGAAAGGAAAAATAATTTGTCTAAAGGTGGGTATTCTGTATCTAGTTCAAGCATGCATGTTAGGGGCACCACCAGGTGCCACCAGGTGGTACTAGGTGGTGCTGTTGAATGATTAAGATGACGCTTGCCAAGCAGTCCTCTAGCCTCCTGCTAGCTAGAGCTTCACCTCTCTAACAGCTACTTATCGCCGGTGGATTAGGTCCACCAGGACTTAGTAGGGACAAGGTGGTTATTGGAGACTGGGCACGGTAATAAGGAATATCAGGGAAGGGTACCCAGGTACAAGATAAAAACAAGCTGAACCCCAAAAATAATACAGGTAAACTAAAAAGAATAACAAAGAGAATGCCAGTTCTGAAAAGCAGCACTGCTTGCTAACAGTGTCCCAGCACAAAGCTGGGAAAGACAGAGCAGCGCACCAAATTGGTGCTGACACTAATATGTATGACTGCTACTTTGCACAAAGTAATATATAATATTAATGCAGGTTTAATAACACTAGCCAACAAAAAACAACTTTTTATTTGCTTCTTTTACAAAAATAGTAATTTTTTTACTAAATTTGGGTCAGGAAAATCAAATATGACCTTAGAATTTGTTTATTAGCGCTAGTTTTTTTAGATACACTACAGTACTTGTGATACATGTACTTCTGTAGTAAAAACCAATATTATATTAATATGATATATGTACACAACAGAAGTAGCAATTGTTTTAATTCAATCTATGTACAGGTAAATTAGCAGAAATAAGATAACAAGCCTTGCTATTTCGTATGATGACCCATTTATAAGTGCGCCTTCGTTTTGCTTGTCCTTTGTACTCTTGTCCTGGAGCATCTCTTGTCACCATCCAACAGTAGTCTGCAAGCATGGACACGTCCCATATACCCCGATATCTTCGTTCCATAGTTGAAATATCTTGGTGGAATCTCTCACCATGCTCATCACTTACTGCACCACAATTCAGAGGAAAGAAGTCCAGATGAGAAATCGAGAAAATAAATTTTGAGTGACATATATGAGTAACATATATATTGAGTAACAAAATATGGCTGACAATTACGCAGGATACCTGAACTAAGGATTGCCAACCTACAATTTATTTAAATAAAAAAATCCCTTTAAATTCTCTAGCATTTAATGGAATATGTTTATATCTCAGAACATAGAGCTAACTCAGCATTTTAAATGCCATATTCATTTTTCCCATGCTCGAATAAACTAGAAATGACTATTTTTGTTTCGGAAGCATTTTCACTGTTGGCTAGTGTAATCAACAGACTCAGGATCAGGGGTGTAACTAGTACTCTCTGGGTCCCATAGAAAAATCTTAAATGTCCCCCCCCCCCTACCCACTATAACATTTGTACTGCTTTAAACGATGAATGCAAGAACATATTGGCAAGGGTGTGTGTGGGGAGGTTTTGGGGGTTAGTACTCCCTTTGCACAGTGTATAGTATGTATGTGTTGGTGGTGGGTGCAGACATATTAAGAGAGACGTACATTAAAATGTGTGTGTGTGGAGGAGATGGGGGTTGTCACAGTCAACAAATATGCACATTAAATGGGACAAGCGGTCAGGAAACATACTTAGAGGTGAGGAACATTTGTCACCCTGCAAAGTGTAGTGTGTGTGTGTGTGTGTGTGTGTGGGGGGGGGGGGTCGAGTCAGTACTCGCCCAGCATGGTGTTTAGTGAGGAGAGGAGTCAGAGCACATATTTGGCAGTGAGCATGAGTGCTCAACTTGAATATAAAGTTGTATAGTGGGGATACAGTGTATAGTGGGGGGTAGTTGGAGACACAGTGCATGATAGGGGGAGTGGAGGCACAGTGCATAGTGTGGGGGGGCACAGTGCATAGTGGGGGAGTAGAGGCACAGTGCATAGTGGGGGTGGAGTCACAATGTATAGAGGGGCGGGAGTGGTATCCCAGTGTATAGTGGGGGGGCAGTGGGAGCACAGTGTATAGTGGGACACAGTATATAGTGGGGGGGAGTGGGGTCACAGTGTATAATGGGGTTAGGGGGGCACATTGGATAGAGGGGGAAGGCAGTGCACAGTGACAGAGCACACATTCTTTTGGACATGTGACTACTCACCTTGCACCTTGTATGGTGGTCCCGGTCCCTAAGATCTGGCAGCTGGCATGCTGAGGCAACAGATCAGGTAGAGGAGTGCAGGCTTGGCAGCAGGTTAAGCGTGGCTCTATCCCAGGTCATCTCCCCAGGGTCTGGCCGGCTCTTTACCTAATTTTCCGCGGTGGCAGTGGACAAGTAGAGTGGTCTGGGGCCTCAATGTCCATGGCCACCACCATGCGCAGGCTGCTCAGTGTATGTTGAGCTGTGCACTGTTTCCACCACTCCGGACATCTGACAGGCTCTCTGTGGTCGAGAGGGCAGGGGTAGCTCCCTTGTCCCCTCATCATAATTACCCCGAGTCCCTAGTGTGATGCGTGGAAATGCTTACCCTGCGAGCTGAGCAGGTATAGCAGGTACAGCCGCAGCAGCAGAGGCTGAGAGAGTTAGTTGGAGCCTCCCTCTGTATAGCCCCGTTCTTGCTCCTCTGTGTATTCTGAATCACACAGCCCATAGCAAGTGTCACCACTGAATATTTGACTTACTGCAGGGAAAACGGGTATGGGGCCCCCTGAAGCAGTCCGGGCCCCATCCCCTGCACCCTCGGTAGTTACGCCACTGCTCAGGATACAAGCAAGGACCGGAACCAGGTACAACAGGAACTAGAATCTCAAAGACAAGAACCTATAACTGGCATCAGGTCAAGAGCAGGCTGAAATATAAAGAAAGCAAGTCCCAATCAGGATGGCAAGCCTCCTTATACCCAGATTAACTGCAGCTGACACAAAGGCAATGGGCTAATTATGTAGCAGCTGAGATTGCTCACAAAACACAAACAGGACTTAAGCAGCCCATACACGCAGGCGTGCGTTGTGGGCTGCAATAGCAGGGATCACATTGCATTGCATTGCATGTGCACACGTTGTGCATGCAATGCGATGCAATTTGATGAAACCTAAGTACAAAAAGTATGTGCAAGCACATGCGTTTTGTACTGTGCGATGAGGTGCGCGGGAGCGTGCACCTCAAAGCACACATCGGCTCAGCACGCTTAGCAGCGTGTATGGGCAACTTCAGGCTGCAGTTATCCAGACCTGCCAGAGCCAGCTCATAACAATGCACCAATCTAATAAGATCTAGTTATCATGCATTGACAAAATAATACTGCTAACTCTCACAGAGATATTTCAGAACTGTATTATATTAAACAGCAGTCTCATACACTTTTCTGAGAAAGTAATGTTCTAGCTCTGCCACAGCTAATATAAATTTTCTAAGAATGGATGCTCCATATTTATAATCATTCTGCTTCTCAAGTTTAATAGTTTTATTTTGCTGAATCACATAGTAATGCAAATGTGAGCAAAATTAGAACTACATGTTAAATTGAAATTACAATTATTATTTTGGGTGAGCAGAACTATTGCAGATTTACTCATCGCCAAGTATTCCACTAAAGCAGCTATTAAATTGCTTTTGCTTGGTTTCATACTGTATTTAGATTTTGATCTGCTTTAACCGGTGGGAAAAACTGACAAGGCAACTACTGTCAGAACTCATGGCCAGATGTTAATTGTTCTTATAAAACGCCTTTAATCTATTAAGCACTATAGAGAGTTGGTTGCAATTGCACCTCAGATTTCTGGTACAATTTGTATTTATTACACAGCTGTAATTGCATGTACAAGTAATGCTGCACCTATGGAAATATATGGTAGCTTGACACAGCAACATATCACAAATGTATGATAGGCATATGCTACATACATGTATGCTCAATAGGGAATGAAAAAAAAATTGGATCAGTATATTAAGTTTTATTGCTGCCGAAAAGATAATGTGTATTTTACCACTGGACTTAAAGACAGTACCACGGGACTGTCACTGGACTTATACAGCTGTCGGCTGTACCACTGGACTTAATGCCAGTACCACTGGACTTAATGGCAGTACTGGACTTAACGACAGTATCACTGAACTTAACGGCAGTACTGGACTTAACTGCAGTACCACTGGACTTAACTGCAGTACCACTGGCCTTAACGGCAGTACTGGATTTAACGGCAGTACCACTGAACTTTTGAAAAAGTGTTATTCTGGTGTTTTTATTTTTCTTTTTGTTTAAGGATCTCTCTAAATAAAATTTCAGTTTAGGAAAATTACTAAAATATCAATACATCCTATCACTTTGAAGTGTGTTTTTGTTACTCATTGATAACTATTTTTACATTCATTTACAGTCTATTCATTTAAAAAATCCAAATATTTAAGGGATTACTTGTTTGTAAAAATGTAAGTTGGATAACAACTACACCAAGCACTGTAATGTACGTGTGCAGGGGTGTATTTAGAGGTTAGGGGGCACCCCTAGGCACAACAATAATGCCTCCTCCACTTAATTTTATTGATTACTTTTAAGCCCACATTTGATAATAGCCAATTTAATGGAAAAGCCACTAACTGACATTTTTTTTATTATGTATACATATTTACTAAGTAGGATAGTTTACAGGGACAGTATCTGCTTGTCCTATCCATTTACACTCTATTCAAGATGGAATATGGTACAGTACAGTGGATATTTTGCAGGTACTGGTACATTTCAGGCTGACAGTACTACCACAAGCATCCAAGTGCCACCCCAAACATGTGCCGCCCCTAGGCAAGTGACACACATGCCTAATGGGAAGTTCGGCACTGTGTGTGCGGAGGTCAAAGAAAAGCTTTGTTTTTAAGGGAATAGCAAGGGAATAGGAAGGGGAAGATATTGAAATAAATAAAAAATATAAATAAAATTAAGAAGTATGGAATATTTTATGTACACAGTGTGCAAATAAATCTTTACAGCTCCTTTTGAGAGAAAGGTGAGTCTTTCTTAAAAACTTGCATGAGGTGGTTCATGCCACAATAAAGTTGGATCTGATTACTCTGTCCCTACAATTACGCTTACAAACTTTATTCAAAAGCCTTAAATAGCTGGAAACAAAGTTTGTTTCCGTGACAAAAAAGTGTGAGCATTACATGATATAATTATACATAATTATAATAAAAATAAAAAGTATCCATACTTAATAAAAAGAGCGCAAAAGAAAGTTGAAAAAAGCATAGAAGTGAGGTGCTCAAGTCTCCACCTCTCAAATTTGTTGTTACTTCTGTATCCCAATGAAATTAGTTCTTGAGGGTTCTTGTTATTTGTTTCCAGAAAATGTGCTGAAAGACTAATGACTGTGTATCTTCAATACTTTTCTTATATTATTGACGTGTTCCGCAATTCTTTTTTTTTAATTTAGGTTTTGTTTGTCCTACATATTGGGTGCCACAAGGGCTTTCTAGTAGGTGTATCACACCTTTAGTGTGACATGATATGTGTTCTTTCATTTTAAATTATTCAGTTGTTGTTGTAGTCTTGAATCTCTTTATTGATTTTGTCCCTTATTGTTGTTTTTTTGCAGCCACGGCATGTTGTGCAATAATGGAACCCTATGTTTTCTTTCAAGTGTATTGTAGGTTTGGTAGTGAAAGAAAACTACTGATCAATTCTTATTTTAAATTTTTTTCTCTTCTATAGATGATTTTTGGATTAGGAGTTATACAGGTTTTCAGGTCCTCATCTAATTTCAGAATATGCATGGGTGTTTAAAATTTTCTAAATATCTTTATATTTGCACCTATACTATGTTATGAATGATAGGGGTGTTTCTCTGTTTTTTTTTTTTTTTTGTACTTTGCATGAAATTAGTTCTTTCCTGTACATTTTTTCCAGTTGTTTGTATGTAACATTTGCTTTGTGTCCTTTTTGTAGGGATTTCAGTTTCAAATCTTGGTCTTGATTTTTAGGTTGCATTTTCAGTGCAGTTCCTTCTCAAATGGCGGAACTGTTCCCCTGAAATGCTATTAACCCCTTCAGTGGTGGGTTTTTCTGGGGCAGGAGTACCTAAATAGGACATGTTTTTCCTGTCCCAGAAAAAACGTCCACTGATGGGTAGATGAGTCCCAGCGCTCCCCTCCCCTCCTGTGACCCCCCCCCCAGCCCCTCCGCTCCAGTGGTCTTCAGCAAAGCTCCCCTGCCACTTCGGCCACTGCCAATCATAGCAGCACACTGACCGTCAGCAGGCGGCAGGCTTGGGTATGTTCAAAGCAGCTCGGGAGAACTCGGACGCCCAAACACCAGAGCGATCCCGAGTAATGGCGGCGGCAGGGGAGCTCCGGCGTTCGAGCGAAGGTAGGGGGGCACAACAGTGGAGGTGGGGAGGGAGCGGCCTAGTTGGGGTCGCTGGTGAGGTGATGCGCCAGTGGTGCACACCTGCAGGCATCATTGGCGCACACCTGTAGATTTATGGCATGCCCAGAAATTTTCCGGGGACTGCCTGCTGCGGCAACGCAGCTTGGCCCTGAAAATTTCCAGGACTGTCACTGACGGGGTTAATCCAATGCTTGTGGTGATTACTGATTGATGAGAGCATATTATTTACCATCTTGCAGTGCATTCTGGTTTGAATTCTGTCTTCCTTGATGTAGTTATTCTGTCCAAAAAAACTACCATACTCCTATTGTGAATTGAGGAGTATGCCAAAATCATGATTTTGTGGTTCATCGGGAAAATTTTACTAAGATGGGAGTTCCATTTAAGATGGCATTTTGCTATGGGCAACCAATCTGATTCTATTATCTTCTAGAAGGTGCTACATAAATAAGAAGTACATTCTTATTGGTTGCCCATAGCAACATCCCATGTGAAATAGAACTTGCAGTAAGTTTCCTCCCATGTGTGTGATTAAGTTGTTAAATAGATCTTCAGTTCTTTCATAGATTAATTTTTATTATTATTTTTTTTTTGCCAACAAAAGCAGACTTCTGACTTTTTTAAACAAAGTTTGACCTATTTATATCCAAAGTAAAATAAATGTCCTAATCCTTGAAAAATAATCTAATGATTAGAAATGTAAAGTGGATGCGTTAATTAAAATAGGGGGTGATCAAGGCTGGTTAGATGAAGATGAAATGGCTTTTTTGACAGTGGCACATTCAATTTGTCCAGTGCTCTATACACTGCATAAAATGCTTATAGATCCACCGGGACGCCCAATCATTTTGGCTAAGGGCTCTGTTTTACAACCCCTAGTGAAATATCTTGATTATCATCTCCAGCCGTTGGTAAAAAATACATCTATCTATCTTAAAGACACTGGGCACCTGTTGAGGGATTTAGATCAGATTGGCATACTCCCAGATGAAATTGTGTTGGGCACACTTGATGTGTGTTCACTATACACAATTATACTGCAACTCATGCTGAAGGCCTTCATGCAATAAGTGAAGCTCTGTTGAAATGCAAAACCAATGTCCCTCCAGTGGAATTTTTGAAAATGGTATTAAAAGAAAACAATTTAATGTATGAAGGTGGACATTATGTCCAATTACAAAAGGAAAAAGTTCCCTATTGCCAAGTGGGAGATATCACTGTTAATCAGTTTGTACGTTTGGGACTCTCCTGGTCAAATCCACCCTATGATTTGGTTTGGTGAGATACAGATTTCACATTTTAAAATTATTGTTTTTATTGCATATACACATTCTGGCTTTATGTCTTTTAGAATTATTATTAAATCTTTGTGATAGATCCAACCAATCTGATTTTTTCATTTTTATGTACAACCCATTCAGCGCTGCTCAAACTTTTTATTTTTGCCTTTGTTCACCCCGTACAGGACTAACTATCCTGTCACAGAGCAGCTGCTAAGAAATACAACTCAAGTCAGGCGCACCTGACCCTAAACCACCTTGTATGATTTGGGTCTACCCCCCATTTTTCTTCCATTATGTCCAATTAGCAGGTATGGTGATGGGGTCCAATGTGGCCCCTAGCTACGGAAACCTGTACATGGACCTATATGAGCGCACTTATGTTAGACCTCAATATCATGATCGCTTGCTATATTTTAAACGCTTTATAGATGATGTTTTTGTGATCTGGCATTGTGACACTGATTCATTTCAGGAAATGGTGGAGTCCTTATATAGTATTGATGGCCCAGTACGCTTCACAGCCACTTGCAGTCCGGATTGCATACATTTCCTGGACGTCACAATCTCAAGGAGATTACACACTGTACAGAAAGGACACTGACTGAAATATCCTTTTGTGAGCAACGAGTCATCATCCACCAAATTTGCCAGTGTCCCAGTTTCTCCGCGTTTTGCTCCAATGTGAGCTCTTTGAAAAAGCTCACATTGGAGCGAAACGCGTTAGAGGATCCGGCACCCGTGGAGAGGAGTTACATTCCTTTGTGGAGTCCACCATCACTGCCATATGCGCCTTTACTCACGGTAATTCAGCCAGAGATATTGGACACAAGGACGGCTACTATACGGACATTGAATCCCAGCCTTGTCATCACCAACTGTGCAGCAGGTGAGAGACGCAGCACAGTACACCTCATAGCCACACCGCACTAGCCGGAGGTGAGACCACCCACTGCTGCGTGTGAGAGACGCAGCAGCACCGGACTGACATTATACTGCTGGTTTCAGGTGGTTCTCTTACCCGGCATTTCATCTTGTACCTACTGCAAACGAGCAGGTAGTAGTACTGAGGGCTGTGAAGACCTCACGGAATTGTCCCTCAGTCTCCCTGCATTTCCAACCTTGCTACATAATAAAAACTGGAGTCTGTGAGTATCATATAAGTGGAAACATTACCCCTTCCCACTAGCCAAAAACGCTTGAAAATTAATAAGTTTATTGGCATCCTGGTGGACATCCTTACATCTATGAGGAAACTGGAAGAAATTACAGAGGAAGCGGTCAGATACAGAGTGGTGTGTCAGCAGACTGCAAGACAGCCAGTATCAGCAGGAGACCAGAGGACAAGATTAGAGCCCTACTGTCGCTGCTGCAGACACATCAGGTGTGAGGACACCAGGAGTGTGACACAGCTGCAGGAACAGATAAGTATCAACTTTCTTATATTTTGATAGAAATTAACTTGTAGTGTGTAAATGCATTGTAATTTAACTCTCTATTGTATACTAGTGGGTTAGACGCAGGGAGGTAGATAAAATGGGTGGGGCCCTGATTGAGAATCTCACTCAGTGCATGTTGTGCAAGATGTATGCGCACCTGGAGCAAGAGTCCCAGTGCGAATACATCTGCACGAGATGTGAGCGAACGTCCGCCCTGGAAGCCCAGGTCACTGATCTAGAGCGGGCTGTTCAGCGACTGAGAGACATTTACAATCTTGAGCAAAGCCTAAATAGAACGGTGGAGGAGTTGCAGATGGGGTCACTGGTAGAGGAGGAGGATCAGGCAGCCAGCTGGGTCACGGTTAGAAGGGGAAACAAGAGGGACAGGAGGGACTGGAACGACATTTCGGATCTATCACACCCGAACAAATTTGCCCGGTTGGACGAAGTTTCGGGGGAGGATAGAGACGAAATGATGGAGCTGGAGGAGACGGCTCCCTCTAGCAACCAGAGGAGCGGTCCCTCTAGCTCAAATGGGATGACAGTTAGTGAGGTACCAAGGCAGATAGTGGTGGTAGGGGATTCCATCATTAGGAGAACAGACAGGGCAATCTGCTATCGGGACCTCGATCGCCGCATGGTCTGTTGCCTCCCGGGTGCTCGGGTACGGCACATCGCGGACCGAGTCGACAGATTGTTGGAAGGGGCTGGGAGCAACCCGGTGGTCTTGGTGCACATCGGCACCAACGACAAAGTCAATGGTAGGTGGGATGTCCTCAAGAAAGAGTATAGGGAATTAGGTAAGAAATTAAAGGCGAGGACATCTAGGGTAATTTTCTCGGAAATATTACCAGTGCCATGCGCTAGCTCAGGGAGGCAGAGGGCGATCAGGGAGGTAAATGTGTGGCTTAAGGATTGGTGTAGGAAAGAGGGATTCGTGTTCATGGAACACTGGGCGGACTTCTCGGTCAGGCGCCATCTTTTTTGCCGTGATGGATTGCACCTGAACGAGGAGGGGGCTGCGGTGCTGGGGGGAAGGATGGTTAGAGGGTTGGAGGAGATTTTAAACTAGGCGACGGGTGGGTGGGGGCAGCAAGACATTATTGTACCATCAGGCAGAGAAGCCAGACTGGGATCAGGAATCATATGGTCGAAGGAAATTGGGGGACGGACGGAAACATTGATAAAGTCCTGGGACATAACAAGGGTATAATCGGGGGTAACTCTCAGGGTGCATCAGGAATGTCATGTAATAAAATGTTATGTTACCCCATTACAGTTCTTAGGTACAGATGATCTTAGTATACGGGAAGGAGGGAATGACAGAGGAAGAATTCCCAGAACTATAAAGAGGGCAGGCAGTGTGCATGGTGGGGAGGCCTGTAGAGAGTCTATTGAAGGGGAGAGGGGAAAGAGGAAGCTAGTAAAGAATTCAAATGGGTCCTGGGGTGAAACTAATCACAACATTAGAGCCATATCTAAAAATAAACATAAATTCAAATGCTTACTGGCTAATGCAAGAAGCTTAGTTAGTAAAATTGGGGAGCTAGAAACGGTGATCAGTAGGGACGATTACGACATCATTGGTATTACAGAAACATGGTGTAATGAGTCGCATGACTGGGCATTAAACATGGAGGGATATACACTCTACAGGAAAGACAGGGAAAATAGAAGGGGCGGGGGTGTGTGCCTATATGTAAATAATAACTTAACATCATGTGAGAAAAATATGGAAGACGACAACTCGGAGACAGTGTGGGCAGAGATAACCGACAATAATAAAAAACAAAAAACAAATTTATAATAGGGGTATGCTATAGACCACCAAATATAAACGAAAGGGAAGAGTCTCTTCTTTTAAACCAAATCAAACAAGCATCAAATCAGGGTCAGGTATTAATTATGGGGGATTTTAATTTACCCGACATTGATTGGGAAAACGAAACAGGTAAATCAGCAAGAAGCAATGGGTTCTTAAGCTTACTTAAAGACCAGTTTATTACACAAACGGTAGAAACTCCCACTCGTGATGAGGCACTCTTGGACTTAGTATTAACAAATAACACAGACTTAGTTTTAAACACAAAAGTAATTGAACAATTAGGGAATAGTGATGACAATATGGTTTCACTGGAAATCAACTTCAGTAAATTACATCAAAAAGGATCTGCAAAAATACTAAACTTCAGAAAAGCGAACTTTGAATTATTCAGGGAAGCCCTAACAGGAATTGGGTGGGAAACGGTTATGGTGGGAAAAAATGCAGAGGAAATGTGGGATACTCTAAAAAAGGTGCTTGATTCACTAACTATTGAATACATTCCTAAAGTAACTAAAGGTAAATTCAACAAAAAAAAGCCACCATGGTTGGACAAAGAAGTAAGGTCAGCTATCAACAATAAAACCAGATCCTTTAAATTCTATAAAAATAACTTGAATGAGGAGGCGTTCGCAAAATACAAAGAATCAAACAAAACTTGTAAAGGGGTAATCAAAGCAGCTAAAATATTATATGAAGAGTGCATAGCCACTGAAAGCAAAACCAACCCAAAGAAGTTTTTCAAATACATAAATAGTAAACGTTTAATTAAGAAAAACATAGGCCCACTAACTGATACTAGTGGAAAAAGTGTTACTGAGGACAAGGGAAAAGCAAAACTGTTAAATGAGTTCTTCTCATCAGTATTTACTAAGGGAGAGCAGACTGTGGAAAGAACATTTACCACAAACGGGACAAATAAGCCAGATCTCATTGTGGAATTCACGCCGAAGGAAATAATACTGAGGCTAAGCAAACTCAAAACAAATAAATCACCAGGGCCAGATGGGATTCATCCGAGGGAATTAAGGGATGAACTAGCTACCCCCCTACATTATATCTTTAGCAAGTCATTATCGTCAGGTATAGTACCAAAAGATTGGAGAATAGCAGAGGTAGTGCCAATATTCAAAAAAGGAAAAAAGGAAGATCCCGCTAATTACAGACCCGTTAGTTTAACATCAATTGTGGGTAAACTATTTGAAGGATTTTTAAGGGATGGTATCCAGGAATATTTAGATCATCACCGTCTACTCAGTACTAACCAACATGGGTTCGTGAAAAATCGTTCATGCCAAACTAATCTACTAGGGTTCTATGAAGAGGTTAGCAAAAACCTCGATAATGGAAATGCTGTAGATGTGATTTTCCTAGATTTCGCTAAAGCATTTGATACTGTCCCACACAAGAGATTGATTAATAAAATGGAGAACCTAGGATTGGGTGAAAATATCTGCAGATGGGTAGGGAATTGGCTATGTAATAGAGAACAAAGAGTGGTTGTGAATGGTGCCGTATCAGATATGATACCGGTACTAAGTGGAGTGCCCCAGGGTTCAGTTTTGGGGCCCATTTTGTTTAACATTTTTATTAACGATATTGGGATAGGGTTACTCAGCAATGTATCCATCTTTGCGGTCGATACAAAACTTAGCAAAGTCATCAAATCATCAGAAGATGTCACCATGCTTCAAAATGATCTTGCAATTCTAGATGAGTGGGCAAAAAAATGGAAGATGAGGTTCAATGTAGATAAATGTAAGGTTATGCACCTTGGGAGACACAACCAGTGTGCAAGTTACAACCTTAGCGGAGAGGAACTGGGTAATTCCATATTTGAAAAGGATCTAGGAGTCCAAATAGACAGCAAACTAGGATGTAGTGCCCATTGTAATGTAACTACAGAAAAGGCCAACAAAATTCTGGCATGTATTAAGAGGGGAATGGAAACTAGGGACTCAAGGGTAATTATGCCACTATATAAAGCATTGGTGAGACCTCACCTAGAGTACGGAGTACAGTTCTGGGCCCCACACTATAAAAAGGACATCATAGAATTAGAAAAAGTCCAAAGGCGAGCAACAAAGCTTATTAGAGGAATGGAGAATTTAAGCTACGGGGAGAGATTAAGCAATTTGGGACTATTTACATTAGAAAAGAGACTTTTAAGGGGGGACATGCTCAACATGTACAAGTATATCAAGGGCCAATATAAGGAACTGTCACACACCCTCTTTTCTACTAGAAAGGAATCTAGGACGCGAGGGCATGAGTATAGATTAGAAGAAAAAAGATTTCATTCAGCTAGTAGAAAGCATTTCTTTACGGTCAGAACAGTCAAACTCTGGAACTCTCTTCCCAGAGAGGTGGTAACGGCTGGCTCATTAAATGCGTTCAAGGCAAAGTTGGACAAACATTTACTGGAGAAAAACATCCATGGGTACAAATAAGAAATATAATTTGTCTGTAAAATACCAGAACCTACCAAATCAGCAATGGATATCTATACCAGGTTGAACTAGATGGACGCAAGTCTTTTTTAAGCCTTACCTACTATGTAACTATGTAACTATATGTATATGGAATCTGAATAATACAATCCTGGGGACATTCATTTTTATATATTTTTCATTTTCATTTATATATACAGGTTGAGTATCCCGTATCCAAAATGCTCGGGACCAGGAGAATTTTGGATAACGGATTATTCCGTATTTCGGAATATTTTAATATTTCAATGATGTATTTTGAAGTATCTTGCATTTATGCTGTATAAACACATAATATACACACAAATATATTTTATTACCACATAAAATACACACAAACATATTTTAATTGTTCAAAAAACAAGGTTTCAAAACGTGAAACAAAATGTGTGTACTCTCAGCACTGAATTTGAATGCCAAGCAATCATTGTCTTGCACATATATAGTGCCAGTTACATATCATGTCCCCAGTGATGCTGTTACATATGTCCCCAGTGAGTTTTTAGCAAAAAAAAATTTTTTTTTTCACTTTCTGGAATGTCCGTATTTCGGAATAATTCGGATAACGGATATTCGGATACGGGATACTCGACCTGTATATATATATATATATATATATATATATATATATATATATATATTTTTTTTTTAAGTTTTATTTTTTTATTATGCTTTCACCTTACAATACATTTGTCAAATGCATTATATGTACAAAATAATTGTGATGTTGTCATGAACACAGAGTTACTGATATACATATTAGCTTGAATCGCAATAAAGAGTAATAAGAAAAATAAAAGAAATTCAAAATACAAACAGCATTGACAATTAACCTGTGTCCACATCAGTCATTGTTCGACAATTGTTTTCTGTGTTGTTCGTTTTGTCCCAAGTTAGTTTCAATTATTATATATCATCAGCGGGGAGGCCGCGTCCCAAGAAACTCCCATCCCCCATTCCAGACCCTCTTCCCTGTCGATTTCCTAGGGAATTGGTGGATCTCCCTGTACCACTCTTGTTTCGTAATATTCTGTGTTCTGGAGGGTTTGCTTGATCCTGCTCTGAAAATCTCTCGGTAATGTATTAATATAACTCTCCCATGTGTTAAAATAAGTTTTTGTGAGTTTTTCTTTATGCAGTGTGGTCTCCAACCAATCCATCATGAACAGATGGTGGAGTTTTACCTTGAATAACTCTAAGGGAGGGGGGGAAGGGTCAATCCAATTTTGTAAAATAGCCTTGCAAGCTGCTGCACTAATTGCAACTGATAGTTTTTTGCAGCCTCTTGTTATCCTCTGTTGTTCGGGAAGTACAGTATGCCAAAAATCGCCCACTCCGCAGTAAATGGTATGTAGTTTAATAGGTGGTCTAGGGCAAAAGATTTTACCTGTAGCCAGAATTTGCGGATAAATGGGCACGCCCACAAGCAGTGAAATAGGTCGGCTTGTGGAGCTTGACACTTACCACAGTGTCCTGTGTTTGGCATGCCGGCCAAAAATTGTCTCTTGGGGGAATAATAGGATCTGTGAGTGATGTTCAGGAATAGTTCCTGGTACTGGGCGGCTGGGAATAGTTTGCGAGATATGGATAGCTGTTTAATTAATTGTTCGCAGGATAGCGTGGGGAAGTGCGTTAACCATTGTTTCATCCCTGATTCTGAGTTAGAGTGATCAAGGAGAGGATTGAATATCCTATAGTGTATTGAGATAGCTTTTCTAGTTATTTGTTGGGCGCGCAAAACCCCGTCAAGTGTGTTTGATAGGTCCAGTTTTGAAAGAGACTTCAACACTGAGCTTACGTAATGTTGCATTTGGAAAAACGCTATTGGGAAGTTTCTGATAGTTGGAAAGGAGGTTTGTGCCTGGGAGAACGTCAGGGGTTTACCGCTGGATGGATCTGTAAGATCGCCAACATTTATCAGGCCTTCTCTACTTAAAGTTGAAAAAGGGAAGCTAGCCTCCCCGTGCTGGAAATCAGGGTTGCCCAAGAATGGGAGGAATAAGCTTTTATGTGAATTTAATTTATAAGAGTGGCGTAATATATGCCACAAGCGATATGTAGACCACAGTAATGGGTTCTGGGATAGATTTGTAGGGATTTCCTCTTTTATTTTATGTAGAAAGGAAATTAATGTGTCTTTTTCTAAAAAGGCTGATTCCAGATGTGTGTTGGTATATACTTCCGTATTTTTAAGCCAGTCTCTCAAGAATCTTGTGAGGGATGCGTAATTGTAAGCTTGGACGTTGGGGAGACCGATTCCTCCACTGAACCTAGCTTGTTGTAGTTTATTCAGTGCAATCCTGGATTTCTTCCCTTTCCATATAAAAGTTCTAAATAAGGTGTTAATTTTTTTGAGATCAGTATTGCTTATTAGGAGTGGCAAGGATTGTAGGACATACAGCAATTTAGGGAACGTTGACATCTTAATTAAATTCGCCCTCCCTAAATAGGATAATGTTAAGTGTTTCCAGCTGTCCAGTTCTGAGGTCAGTGATTGAATAGTTTCTTGAATGTTTTTTCGATAGAGTTCCGTAGGGTATTTGGGAAGTTTAATTAGATAGATGTGTGATTTCTCCCAGGCAAATGGTAGGTTTCTACCCCAACCTGGTTTAGCTATTCCTGGTTGTAAAAAGAGACCACTGGATTTCTGGAAGTTTACTTCGAAACCTGAAATTTTGCCAAATTTGGATAATAGATCAAGAATTTCTTTGATCGAATCCTTTGGGTTTCCTATATATAATAAAACATCGTCTGCAAATGCAGATAGTTTAATCTCTGTTTGGCCTATCTTGATTCCCTTGAAAGGAGTGAAGGTCTCCAGTATTCTAAAGAGGGGGTCGATGGATAAATTAAAAAGGAGCGGGGAGAGAGGGCAGCCCTGTCCAGTACCTCGCTGCATTCTGATGGGGATCCCTTTTTGGCCGTTTATTATTAAGGATGTCATGGGGTTAGTGTAAAATTTTTTAATGAGGTTAATGAAGGTGGCATTAAAACCTCGAGTTTCCAGAATTGAAAACATGTGTGGCCAGGCTACTGTATCGAACGCTTTGTTTGTGTCTAAGCTAAGTAACATGTTTTTAGAGTGAGGAGACTGATTAGAGGCCACAGTGGCCGCTATCGCCATACATATGGCTTTGACTGAGTGACAGTCTCGAACAAAGCCAAATTGGTGCGGGGTTAGCAAGTCAGGGATAATACATTGAAGCCGATTGGCCATTATTTTTGCTAAAATTTTAAAATCGGTGTTAAGGAGGGTTATTGGTCTGTATGATTGGGTTGGTTTTGTGTATTGTGTTAAAGAGTTCTAGGAGGGTGGGAATTTGTTCCTGTTTTAATAACTTATAGTATACTCCTGTGAATCCGTCAGGTCCCGGGGATTTATGAGCTTTGAGGCCAGATATGACCTCCGAAAGTTCTTCCTCTGTAATGTCTTTTTCTAGAATTTCTTGTTGATTTTGAGTGAGCTTTGGCATGTGTATGGGTGCCAACAACTCTCTCCGAATATCCTCTTGTAGTGGAATGGCGCTATAGAGGGAAGTGTAATAGTCAGTGAAACTGTTTAAGATATCTTGTGTTTTGGTGTGTGTTTTGTGAGCTGTAGCATCTCTAATTGCCGTAATATAGGATTTTTTCTTCCAGGGTTTGGACATGGTGGCCAGTAGCTTCCCTGTTTTATTGCCCCATCTGTAATAGTAGTTTTTAGTATAGTCCAGGCGGAGCTGTGCCTGAGATGTCAGGAATGATTCCAGAAGCTGTTTGTCCTGGAGATATAAGTTAAGATTGTCCTCAGAGGGAGTAGTATTATATGTTGTGAAGCTCCTTGTGACTGCGGAGTAAAGGGATTTGTATTTTAGTGTTGATTCTTTACGAGTCCGTGTCGTGTAGTTTATGATATGCCCTCTCATTACTGCCTTTGACGCCTCCCAGAACAGCACTGGGTTGTCCCAGTGTTCAATGTTGTCATCCATATAGTTTGCCCAAGATTGAATCAGGTATTTTTTAAAATCCTGGGATAAGGATAAGAAGTCTGGGAAGCGCCAAAATCTAGCAGACGTTTGAATTAAGTCTGAGGTTATTTTTAGAAATATAGGGGCATGGTCTGAAATAATGATATTACCTATATCAACTTTTTCCAGTTTATTTAGTAAGGAATGGGATATGAGGAAGTAATCTATCCTCGATGTGGATCCGTGAGCTCTGGAGAGGTGTGTGTAAGACCTATCTGTGGGATTTAGGAGTCTCCAGGGGTCATTGAGTTGTAATGTGTTTTTAAATTCTTGGATGTATTTCCAGCACGGGGAGGAGGGGCGTAGGACTTGGTTTGATTTATCTAAGAGGGGGTCGTCTACTGTGTTGAAGTCTCCGCCAACCACTAGGGGGAAGTTAGTTCTTTTGGCCAGTAAGGAAGATATGGTGCGTATAAAATCACCCGTTGAATTATTAGGAGCATACAAGTTTACTAAAGTAAATTTGGATTCTTCGATTACCAGGTCAACAATTAAATATCTTCCCTCAGGGTCAGCCATTGTATCTAGAATATTATATCTGAGATTCTTATGGAATATTATTGCCACTCCTCTGGATTTGGACGCATGTGATGCCTGGAGACATTCTGCTATCCAGGGAGCTCGAAGCGTACTATTGTCCCCTGACTTCCAGTGTGTTTCCTGTAGGAAAGTGATTGCTGAGTGCTGCTTCTTGATATGCATAAGAACCTTTTTCCGTTTAATTGGGGTGTTCAGGCCCCCCACGTTCCATGACATTACAGATAATGAGGCTGGTGGAGGGTTTGTTTGATTGGGTGTAGATATATTATGTACTGACATCTATTCTGTGTGGGTAGGGAGGGTCCAAATCCCCCCGACGTGGCGGGGGCAGAGCTATATTTGCAATAGTGCGCGATAGGGCCTCTCCAGCCTTCAACCCTCTGTGTCCTATAAATCTTACAGTTCTACAAGGTCGAAATGTACATGACAGTGTGGTATCATTTTTAGCAGTGTAAGGTGAGATAGCATATTTTCCAAAAACACAAAAGAAAAAAAGGTGGGTCTTCAAACTGGCCCACTAAGTAAATCTGAGGATCCTCTATGGTGGCACAGAGGATGCTCCGAGGTGTTATCAACAATTGAACATGCAAAAACATAAACATAGATAAATGGAAGAAACATGAGAATAACATTGTTACATAAAGAGAAGGCACTGATGTACCGAATAGTGACATTATATCCAATAATACTATAAAACAACATGCATAGTTAGGCGATAAATATGGAAGCCACACCTATGACCTGAAGAGGGTGGAGTATATCGAAGGTCATTATAGAGCCGTGTGGCATATTAAGTGTAAGGTAATTTCCTAGATTTAATCTCTAGAGCTAGCATTGGATCTCGCCGGAGAAGGTGGATTACTCCTTGAGAAGTAATTTTTTGCTGTCTGGGGGTCCTCAAAGAAACGTGGTTTGCCATTTTCCATGACCCTTAATTTGGCGGGGAAGAGCAAAGCAAATTTAATTTGCTTGTCAACAAGTATTTTACACACCCCTGAGAAGGCTTTTCTTTTCTGAGAAACTAGGGCAGAAAAGTCCTGAAACACCATAATACGTTGGTCATCGATTTTGAGTTCAGGGAGTGAGCGGTATGCTCTTAGGATTTTTTCCTTATCCCTGTAATCGAGAAATTTGGCTATTGTTGGCCTAGAACGGGTGTCCCTTTCCCCACGATTAGCCCCAAGTCTATGGACTCTTTCTATTGGTATTGGGGTATCTGAGTCAAGGAGACCCAGGGCTTTTGGGATCAACACCCCAACGTATCTTTGTAGTTGGGCGTCGCTGATCGCTTCTGGGATGCCAATGAAACGAAGGTTACTTCGTCTATTGTGATTCTCCAGTGAGTCTAACTTCTCTGCCATAGATTGTATTGTTTGCGATTTAGAATCTAACTCTTGTTGGAGAGTGTGGAGTGTGTCCTCGGAGTCACTTGTTCTTTGCTCTAAGGTATTAATTCTAGAAGTGTTCGAGTCTATTCTAGCCAGGGAGGCATCCAGCCTCGCCTGTAAGTCCTCAAATTTTTTGTCCATTAATGGCATTAAAAGATTTATTACTTCTTTTGCAGTCTCGGCTGGGGTAGGAAAGCCTGTGACCGTGGATACGTCAAATGACGTGGTATCTTGCCTACTCAATGGCGATGGGGGGGATGAGGAGAAGGTTCCAGCCATTGATTTATTGGCGGAGGTTTTTTTGGAGCTTGCAGACTTTGCGCTTGAGGAAGGCATATTATCGTGAGATGAGGTAGGCCTTTCAAGAAATCTGTCCATACCAAGATGGACAATATTAGTGTGAGAAGTTATATTGTCTTACTCGACCCCTTTAGACCTTGTAATAACTATTTAAAAGTGAGTAATCCTTAAATTAGGTGTACATCAGTACCTGCTAAGGAATTTATCACATCATGAAGGCATTATAAATCCAAATTCAACATCAGAATATGAAGAAGAAAACAAAAAAAAAATAAAAAGGGGGGGGGGGAGAGTAGGGGAAGGGGGATACGAGCAGTAAGAGGGAGCACAAAATATGTTATCAGTGATATATCACTTAAGACGCACAAAAAGTGTTTTGGATCTTTTGTGCAACTCTCATATGATGAGGAACCGTCTTTACAGCGTAGTGACGAAGTATTTGTATTTATGTGGTCACCATTGTTTGACAGAATTTAAACGGTGTATAAGGGGACCGAAGTCGCTTAAATTTGAATTACTGTAACTAGTTCACCAGATGCAGTATAGTGTTTCAATATTAAGAGTGTAGAGTTGTTCTCAGGTGAGGTGTACGAGTGACCAGTAGGTGGTGCTACAACCTTGTAAAACTAATCTAATGAATTAGCCGTATGCTTACAATGAGAGTCTCAAGAATTGTGGCTAGGAACAAGCTTACATATATTGTAGAGATGTTGGTTCTGGGCAGTCAAATGCAAAGTTTCCAACCAGCTGATAGCTTCAATTCAGCAGCTGGGCTGTAGCAAGCAGACTCTCTCTTCCCCTATGGTAAAATGTCCTGTGTTGGGGGCTATCACAGAGAGGCAGCCCATCGCGAGTCACACTGCTCTTCTCCCCGAGGCAGCGGTGGAATAGAGATGAAGTCCAGGCAGCACTGTTCAACTGGTCTTGGGGGGGGGATCTGGGCTGGGGCAGCAGTCTTTTAGCGACTATTGAGGAGGGATAGTATTTCCCTTTAAGCCCAATTAATATGCTGCTAGATTCAGTCCATAAAGTGGCAGCGGGCGTTAGTAGTCCTGGGATATGTCAGGCAGGATCCTCCTGATGTAGCACTCTGCAAATGGCTGTGCAAGGGTACCTGAGCTGCAGAGTCCACCGGCTAGTGATGTTGTGTGGTTTGATTCTGGATCCCCACGTTGCCGAGGGAGTAGCGTCTCTGGAGGTGTTAGGAGCAGGGGAGCTCGCGCGATGTCCGGCAGGTGAGAGACCCGACACAGGGTAGCTGGACGCTGGGGCAGTGATTCCGTGCCAACTCCAGTCACGCACAGAGGTGTTATGGGTGGGGAAAGTTCTGCCGGTCTGCACCCCGCCGGTGAGTAGTGAGGGTTAGGAGTGCGGCTGTTACGTCTATGCTGTCGGGTGTCGGGAAGGTGGCTCCTACGCACCTAGCGTCCGTGTGGTGTCGGCTGGTGTAGAGCCCAACACTGGGCAGCGGGAGCGGGTGGGGAGTCCTTACCGTGTTCTTGGAGCAGCCGGCGACCAAACAGCGTGGTTCTCCTCTCCCGGGGACCCGCAGACAGTAAGCGGGTTGTTCCGTTACCGGCTCTCTCTCCACTTTCTGTTCGCGCCAACGCCGATGTCGGTGCTGGCGTTCATGCAGGCCTGCGCATGCTGCAGGCCGGACTCCGGGGTCTAGGATGGGGTTTTTCAGCTCGCGTGGCAAGGCAGATTGTTCCCTAGGTGGTAAAGAGCAGTTGTAGCTCTATTTTCGTCACTTTGGTGGATGAATGTTTTCGTTGTAGATGAATTAGGGAACGAAGCCATGGAGATGAGCTAAAATGCGGCCACTCTAGTTGGCCAGCCCACCGGAAGTCCATATATTTTATTTTTAATTATTCATTTAATTAATTATGCTACAACTATTACATAACAAACAATAATAGGTGGCCACCTAAATTATATCAGCATTGTTTATTTATTTATTTAATATTCATTAATATCTTATATTGTGTGAAAATTGTCTATTGTATTTTGATATGTTTTACATGTGAGATTTTTTATAAATCATTAAATAATTATTGATTAAAAATTGTGTGGAACAGTGACTCAGCCATATTGCACTTTATATAACACTAGGGCAGACACTGGGATTTTTGTTTATCTAAAAAGAAAGAATGCTTCAGGTGATTAGTTTGTACAATTTGCCAAGGACTGATTGTAGTGGCATATTTTTGCCATCCTCACAGTGGGAGGAAAATCTTCTTATGCCACAGATTACACTGTCAGATGGACTTCATAGTTTACTATTTGACTTGCCCATGTGGGCTATTGTATGTGGGCAAAACGATAAGTACCCTACATGAGAGAATAAGCCAACATAAATCTACCATCAGAGCAGCCTTGGCCACAGGGACCACTGACAAACTGGTGGCGACCCATTTCTTAAGAAAGAAACACCAAATATCAAGTCTCCGCTACATTGTCATAGATTGGATGAGTGAGAAATATGTACATATCAATCAGATAATACAGAGATCTTGGTTGCATATATCTGTAGATATAGGGCTAAGCCCCCAGGCCATATGTGAAGGTGTCTCTGTGTCACTGACAAACCGGTGGCAGCCCATTTCTTAAGAGAGAAACACCAAATACCAAGTCTCCACTACACGGTCATAGATTGGATAGCCCCTTCATCCAGAGGATGAATACATAGATCTAGGTTATTGCACATTATTCCTTGGAAATATCTTCCTATATTCCACTTGAGATTTTCTTATCTTTAAACCTAGCTTCAATGGTTTAGAGAATAAAACCCCTGATGAAGTCATTTATGACAAAATGCGTCAGGTACTTTTTTTGAAGAATTGGATTATGTAATCCGTGTCTGATTGACTAATACATTTTACATGTTTTTAATTGATTGGTCTATCCTTGAATTGTATAATAAGGTGGTGGACTGTATTAAGTGCACCCTATATCTATCTATCTATCTATCTATCTATCTATCTATCGATCTATCTATCCCTTCCTCCACTAACAGGGAAGATTTATAGAGTGCTGCTATAACCATAAGCGCAAACAAAGGTCTACCCCCTCTTGTTTATATATATATATATATATATATATATATATATATATATATATATATATATATATATATATATATGAAAGGTGGTACTAGCGCTGGTGGTTCCCCGCTTCCTGGATATAAAAGGTTCTTACACCATCCTATGTGAGATCTTAACTACACTCCCCTTTTTTCTTTGGGGTGGCAGCACCTCTCCTATGGGTTCCTGTTCTCGTTAACCCTGTGTGTGGAGAATCTGAAAAAAAGGGTGAGATGGGCGTCTCTAGTGTAGTATTTTTAAACCAATTTGTCTCCCTTCACCACATGAAGACAGACCAACACTCCAATTCTAAAGGTGTACCGTATGGGGTGGTATTCCGCCACTGCTTTATGGGTGTCTTGTAAAAGGTAATCCCCGCGGCTAATTTGCAAACTTCAAGGAATTCCAAAGCCTCCCTCCTTGATCCTCTCCTGAATGTGAATTACTCACAATAGCCTGTGATCTGCATTGCTTTAGCTCAGCATGCAAACTGCAATCTGATTGCAGTTTGCATGCTGAGCTAAAGCAATGTGTGGGTCTAAATTCTTGTGAAAGACACCAGAGTGCCGCCTAAAATGTATGGATGTATGCCACCCTGGATATGAGATTGAGCAGAGGAAGGCACCTGATGCAATTTATCTGAGCACAAGCAAGAGTGTGCCGGCTATATCCCTTGTTATCAGGGGCGGATCCAGGATAAAATGACAGGGGGGGCACCATGATAAAAGATGGTTTAGGGGCAGTGTTCCCGCTAAGCTGTGCGCACGTGCGCGCGCACACAACTCAACAAGCGTGCGCACAGACATTACAACAGAGCGCACAAAGCAGCAGTGGTCCCTTTTTGCAGTTGTGGCCTCAATTAATGTGTGTTTCACCCATTAACTACATTGTGTGCTGTGTTTTGAATGTTTAAATGTTTATTATCATTTTGAAGTAAAGTTAACACAAATACTGAACATCATTTTCCAGTTATATATAAGTGACGCACAAAAATTAAAATTTCCTTCCAAAGTTGCACAGCCAAAATCTTTTGCCGCACACAGCCTTCGTAAAATATAAGGGGACATTGTTTAGGGGGGGGGGGGGCGTCGTTAGTGTACATGCTAAGAGAGCGGCAGAGAGAGGGTGAGAATGGGATTAAAAATAGGCCCTGGCATTTAAAGAAATCAGGCCCACCAAAGCGACAAAAGTGAAGGATGTAGTTGTGTGCGCGCCAAAGGCGCGCTCCGGAAAAGGAGGTGTGGCCACTCAAAAGGGGTGTACAACATCATATACAACTTCTACACATTATGAAACAAAATACTAGACCCCATTATACTTGCCCCTTACACGTGATGCCAAATGGAATGAGCCAAAATTCACATAAGGCCACATGGATTGAGCCAAAATTCAAATAATGCCACATGGATTGAGCCAAAATTCACATAATGCCAAATGGATTGAGCCAAAATTCACATAATGCCACATGGATTGTGTCAAAATTCACATAATGCCACATGGATTGAGCCAAATTCATAAAATGTCATACGGATTGAGCCAAAATTCCCATAATGCCATATGGATTGAGCCAAAATTCACATAATGCCACATGGATTGAGCCAAAATTCACATAATGCCACATGGATTGAGCCAAAATTCACATAATGCCACATGGATTGAGCCAAAATTCACATAATGCCACATGGATTGAGCCAAAATTCACATAATGCCATATGGATTGAGCCAAAATTCACATAATGCCACATGGATTGAGCCAAAATTCACATAATGCCACACGGATTGAGCCAAAATTCACATAATGCCACATGGATTGAGCCAAAATTCACAATACGCTTCATAAACAGGGGGTACTCTTTACTTAGAAGGGCGCCCATCATGGCCATCTCGGGCATTGAATGCACTAAAAAATCGGGTACGATGCGACCGACGAGATGCCCGAGATTTCCCATAGGGAACAATGTTAAATGTCTCAATTGACCCGATTTTCCTGTTCAATGCCTCAATTGACCCAATTTTTCCATAGGAAACAATGTTAAATGAGCCACAGAGGCCAAATAGGCACCCTGAAGTGTATAAAAGCCACCCGAATTGTTAACGCCACCCCACGATCAACGTCAACCCGAAGCGTGGCGAGCGCAGCGAGCCCGCGAGGGTCGGTGGTACGCGTCCTACGACCTTTTCATACCCCCACTATCCACGTCGGCGTGGAGTTGAGAATAGAAAGTGTGGCGAGCGCAGCGAGCCACCGAGCCCGAAGCCCTTCACAGGTATCCGCGTTCCTTCGCGGGCTTCACAGCTGTCCGCGTTCCCTCGCGGGGCTCGCTGCGCTCGTCACGCTTTGGGCTCGGTGGCTCGCTGCGCTCGCCACACTTTCTATTCTCAACTCCACTAAAACCCTAAAAGAAGAAGCTTCAACTATTCAGACAATAGCAAAGAATACCAAATCAAAGATTTCACAAATTGCAATACATCTTCTGTAATATACTTCCTTGAATGCCCTTCACAAACAAAAAGACCATTAAAACTCCGGATACTAGAACACAAACGTAACATAAAGAATAAAGTTGATACCCACGCAATCTACAAACATTTCATAATACACCATGGCTATTGAACACGTTAAGCTAGGCCCTAGAGGAGGAGACCTGGCAAACAGACAACAAGAGATGTTTTAGATATTTGAGCTTAAAACCATGCATCTAGAGGGGTTCAACGAGAGCTATAAGATTGCTCATCTTACCCTCTTTTATCACAACCCCCCCCCCCTCTTTACCTAATTTTCCTTTTCTATTGATTATTATTTGGCAACAATAATACCATTAATAACCCCAAGACTGATTCAGGCACCTACAGTCAAACCACTATACTGGAACACGCCCAACCTCATCCGATCTTGGAAGCTAAGCAGGCTGGACTAGTACTTGGATGGGTGACCTCCGCGGAACACCCAGTACTGTAGTTTTCTCTTAAATGAAGGTCAATGGGTTATATTTATGTAAATAGTAAATTAATCAATTAAGAAGGAAATCTGGTCACTTTATTTATCTATAATATCACTATAGAATTCATCCCTGAACACACTTGTAGTACAATTAAGTATTTGTACTCACTTAGGGGCAGATGTATTAAGCCTTAACAAGAAATAAATGCAAGGGTGATAAAGAGAGATAAACATCCAGCCAATCAGCTCCTTACTATCTTTTTCAAACACAGCCTGTAACATGGCAGTTAGCAGGTGATTGGCTGGACGTTTATCTCTCCTTATCACCCTTGCATTTATCTCTTGTTAAAGCTTAATACATCTGCCCCTTAGACACTTAAGTACTATATTATAATTATTACACAGTATAACAAACTAGTCCTAATTACTTAGACAACAAAGCACAATATATATTTTTTTTATTTAAGGCACTGATGTCACTTTAGAATAAACTGCATAAAAACTTAATATATAACCTCTAATGTAAATATGTCTGATGGAATAACAAGCATCATTAAGTTTGTTTTTCAGAAATAATTTTATAAGTTCATTTACTTGTTTTCTCTCTTATATTTCTTTTTATGTCCACAATGATTCCGCTAGAATTGGCCCCTTACAAATGGCCACTGATGACTCATGAACGAATATGGACCTAAAATCTCCACTAAAATGGCCGCACAATGCTAAATCGATGTAGAAATTCTACCAGATGCCTTATCTTGAGACGCTTGGCTCTAGGTGCATACAGCAAAGATGAAACCTGATGGTCATGTGCATTATAGTCCGGAAGAGAGACTAAGAGACTGTTCCACACGTCGGCGGGCGCATGCACAGTTGCGCTAATCGGATACCGGATGTGTGGCGGAAGTACCGCACACAATAAAGACATTCTGTTAACTATATTCTTTTAACCCCTTAAGGACGCGGCCTATTTGAGCCCAAAGGACGCAGCCCTATTTTTCAAATCAGACATGTGTCAATTTATGTGGGAATAACTTTCTAATGCTTTTACTTATCCAACTGATTTTGAGATTGTTTTCTCGTGACACATTGTACTTTAAGTTAGTGGCAAATTTTGGTCGATACAGTCTGTGTTTTTTTGTGAAAAATACCAAAATTTGGAAAAAAAATTGAAAATTTTGCAATTTGCAAAATGTTAAATTTTCTGCTTGTGAGACAAATAATCATACCACTCAAAATAGTTAATAACTAACAAAGACCATATGTCTACTTTATGTTGCCATCATTATTTCAACCTCCTTTTAATTTTTTTGGACACTAGGAGGCTTAAAATATAAATAGCAAATTCTCAAATTTTCAAGAAAATTTCAAACACTGATTTTTTTAGGGACCAGTTCAGTTCTGATGTGACTTTGAGGGACTTGTATGTGAGACACCCCCATAAATGATGCCATTTCAAAAACTGCACCCCTCACAGTATTCAAAACAGCATTTTGGAAGTTTGTTAACCCTTTAGGTGTTTCACAGGAATTAAAACAAAGTGTAGGTGAAATTTCAAAATTTCATTTTTTTTAGCAGATTTTCAATTTTAATACATTTTTCTAAGGAACACAGTAGATTTTACTAGAGAAATGTGACTAAAAATTTATTCCCCCAATTCTTTTGTTTTCATAAATATCCTATGTGTGGCCCTAGTGTGCACGTTGACCAAACCACAGGCTTCATAATAGAAGGAGCACCTACTTGATTTTGGAGCCTCCTTTTTATGAGATTATTTTTTATGCACCATGTAGGTTTCTAGGCACCATAAGATGCTAAAAGTTAGGAACCTCCCCCACAAGTGACCCCATTTTGCAAACTACACCCCTCAGGGAATTTATCTAGGGGTATAGTGTACATTTCAAACCCCCAGGGGTTTCACCAATTTTGGTACAACTGGGCTGTGAAAATGCAAAATTACATTTTTTTACACAAAAATGCAGTTCTGGCTCAAAATTTTTCATTTTCACAAGGAATGAAGGAGACAAAGCACCCCAAAATCTGTGCCGCAATTTCTCCCGAGTACGGCAATGCCTCATATGTGACCAAAAAATACCATTTGGGTGCATGGCAGGACTCAGAAGGGAAGGAGTGATATTTGGATTTTGCAGCACAGATTCTGGTGGAATGAATGGTGGGTGCTATGTCGCATTAGCAAGACCCCCGAAGCACCAATACAGTGGAACCCCCCCACTAGTGACCCCATTTTGCAAACTATACTCCTCAGGGAATTCATCTATGGGTATAGTGAGTACTTTGACCCCACTGGTGTTTTGTCAAATTGTTAGGCATCGATACGTGAAAATGAAAAATGTCATTTTTTCCATTAATTTGTAGATTCACCCCATAATTTTATACTTCCACAAAGGGCAATAGTAGAAAAAGCACCCAAAAATTTGTTACACAATTTCTCCTGAGTATGGCAATACCCCATATATGGTTGTAAAACGCTATTTGGGCAGACAGCAGGCTTCAGAAGGGAAGGTGCACCATTTGGCGTTTTTGGCGCAGATTTTGCTGGAATGGTTTTCATGCGCCATGTTGCATTTGCAGAACCCCTGTTGTATCAGAGCAGTCAAAAACCCCAACAAGTGATACCATTTTGTAAACTACACCCCTCAAGGAACTCATCTATGGGTATAGTGAGTACTTTGACCCCACTGGTGTTTTGTCAAATTGTTAGGCATCGATACGTGAAAATGAAAAATGTCATTTTTTCCATTAATTTGTAGATTCACCCCATAATTTTATACTTCCACAAAGGGCAATAGTAGAAAAAGCACCCCAAAATTTGTTACACAATTTCTCCTGAGTATGGCAATACCCCATATATGGTTGTAAAACGCTATTTGGGCAGACAGCAGGCTTCAGAAGGGAAGGTGCATCATTTGGCGTTTTTGGCGCAGATTTTGCTGGAATGGTTTTCATGCGCCATGTTGCATTTGCAGAACCCCTGTTGTATCAGAGCAGTCAAAATCCCCAACAAGTGATACCATTTTGTAAACTACACCCCTCAAGGAACTCATCTATGGGTATAGTGAGTACTTTGACCCCACTGGTGTTTTGTCAAATTGTTAGGCATCGATACGTGAAAATGAAAAATGTCATTTTTTCCATTAATTTGTAGATTCACCCCATAATTTTATACTTCCACAAAGGGCAATAGTAGAAAAAGCACCCCAAAATTTGTTACACAATTTCTCCTGAGTATGGCAATACCCCATATATGGTTGTAAAACGCTATTTGGGCAGACAGCAGGCTTCAGAAGGGAAGGAGTGCCATTTTATCACAGAGTTTGCTGGAATGGTTTTCGGGCGCCATCTTGCATTTGCAGAGCCCATATTGTACCTGTGCAGTGGAAATCCCAAGCAAGTGATACCTTTTTGTTACTAGCCCCCCTCATGGAACTCACTTACGGCCATAGTGAGCATTTTGACCCCACTGGTGTTTTGTCAAATTGTTATGGGCTGTGAAAATAAAAAAAAAACTAATTTTTTCCATTAATATGTAGCTTTAGATCAAAATGTGCCATTTTCACAAGGGTTAATAGGAGAAATTGTGTAACATATTATGGGGTGCTTTTTCTCCTGAGTATGGCAATAGCATATATGTGTTTGTAAATTTCTGTTTGGACACATGGCAAGACTCAGAAGGGAAGGTAATGGCATGCGGCTCTTTGTACAAGCTGTGTGGAGTACATTAAAATTCAAGGGAAGTGTGATATATCTTAAAACAATCTTTGATACACAAGCCGGGTTGTGTGGGGCAGGTTTCACATTGGTAAGTTGTGTCCTTTCTTATCCCCTTTTTGTAGCATACTCTACATCGTTTCTGGGACCTTCCTTTCTTTCCAGTGTGGGGGACTTCACTCGGAAAATGTTGCCCTGGTACAATTCGCGAGGCCTCGCTTCCAGAAGTACTAGGGCCCCCCTGTTCCTGGTTGCCAAAAATAAGGGCCTTTATTACTGCCTCTTGGTACTCCAGGAATGTCCCCCTTTGGCCTGCACATCGATGTAGTACAAATGCGTTGTACAGTGCCATTTGTACTATGTGTACAGCTAATTTTTTATACCAGAACCTTGTTTTTCTCATGGCACTTTAAGGCTTCAGCACTTGATCTGACAGGTCGACCCCCCCCATGTACCTATTATAATCCACAATGCAGTTGGGTTTTGGGGTTTCGGTACTTGTGCCCCGCACTGGGACAGGGGTGCTGCTATGGCCATGCACTGTTGTCAAGATAAGGACATCTCTCTTGTCCCTATACTTGACACACAGTACATTGTCGCTGCATAATGCCCTGCTCTGGCCCTTTCTAAGTGTTTGCCCAAGCAGCGACCTAGGGAGGCTTCTATTATTTTTACGTGCAGTGCCGCATGCCACAGTACTTCTGGAAGCGAGGCTTTTGAATAGTGGGACGCTGGTATAGAAATTATCCAGGTACAGGTGGTATCCCTGGTCCAGCAGTGGGTGCACCAAACCCCACACTATCTTCCCACTAATTCCGAGTAAGGGGGGGCATTGTGGGGGGTCTATTTTTGTGTCTCTACCTTCATATATCCTAAATTTGTGTGTGTACCCTGATGTACTCTCACACAGCTTGTACATCTTCACGCCATACCTTGCCCTCTTACTTGGCAGGTACTGGCGGAATTGGAGCCTCCCTTTGAAATGTACCAGGGACTCATCTATTGAAATGTGCTTCTCGGGGATGTATGCCTGGGCAAACTTGGTACTAAAATGGTCTATTAGGGGTCTAAGTTTATATAACCGGTCATAATTGGGGTCATCCCGGGGTGGGCACTGTGCATTATCCCTATAATGGAGAAACCTAAGGATCGCTTCGAAGCGGGTCCTTGACATAGCCACACGTAACATTGGTGTATTGTATAAGATGTCTGTGCTCCAGTAGGACCTAATCGTGGGCTTCTTCACTAGCCCCATGCACAGTACAAGGCCCCAAAATATAACCATTTCATTTTTATGTACAGGGGTCCACTTGCGGGGCTGGGCATAATTAGAGGTGGGGTTTTGCTCAATAAATTGTTGGGCATAAACATTAGTCTGGGTGACCATTAGATCAACTAAATCATCACTAATTTTTTTTTTTTTAAAGTCCAGCTCTCTGAACCCTGCTGAATTGAATTGTATTCCTGGATTCCCTGTGAACTCAGGGACCTGGGGTACGTAGTTTTCAGGGGTTGTCCATGTGGGGTCAGAGGACTCGACTACTGCAGTGGGAGTCCTGCGTTGCCTCATCGGGGGTTCATCAGAGTCACTAGATGATGAAGAGGATGACAAACGGAAATTTGTCTCATCCTCGCTAGCAGACTCAGTTTCAGAGGCCAGAAACGCGTATGCCTCCTCGGCAGTATATGTTCGTTGGGCCATAGTTTTATTGGTGTATGTATTTATGAGGTGCTTCAACACGTGTGGGGTTTTGTAGCACTGACAATGTGCAAATGCACTGCAAAAATTATGGTGTGCGAATGCACTGAAAAATTATGGGGTACAAATGCACTGAAAAATTATGGTGTACAAGTAACGCACAGAAAAAATTATGGGGTACAAATGCACCGAAAAATTATGGGGTACGAGTAACGCACAGAAAAAATTATGGGGTACAAATGCACCGAAAAATTATGGGGTACGAATAACGCACAAAAAAAATTATGGGGTACAAATGCACCGAAAAATTATGGGGTACGAGTAACGCACAGAAAAAATTATGGGTTACAAATGCACCGAAAAATTATGGGGTACGAATAACGCACAGAAAAAATTATGGGGTACAAATGCACCGAAAAATTATGGGGTACGAGTAACGCACAGAAAAAATTATGGGGTACAAATGCACCGAAAAATTATGGGGTACGAATAACGCACAGAAAAATTATGGTGTACAGATAAGGTACAGAAAAATTATACGGATCAAAACACACAATTAGGTGGTGACTACAGGGAGGGTGATCACAGCACAGATGACCACAGGGAGGGTGATCCCAGCACAGATGACCACAGGGAGGGTGATATAGGCAGGGGTGACCACAGGGAGGGTGATCCCAGCACAGATGACCACAGGGAGGGTGATCACAGCACAGATGACCACAGGGAGGGTGATCACAGCACAGATGACCACAGGGAGGGTGATCACAGCACAGATGACCACAGGGAGGGTGATCACAGCACAGATGACCACAGGGAGGGTGATCCCAGCACAGATGACCACAGGGAGGGTGATATAGGCAGGGGTGACCACAGGGAGGGTGATCCCAGCACAGATGACCACAGGGAGGGTGATATAGGCAGGGGTGACCACAGGGAGGGTGATCCCAGCACAGATGACCACAGGGAGGGTGATCACAGCACAGATGACCACAGGGAGGGTGATCCCAGCACAGATGATCACAGGGAGGGTGATATAGGCAGGGCTATTGTGGTGATCAGCGCAATTTTACACAGCCTAAACAGCCTAAACTCTAACACAGCTCTGACACAGCTCTGACACAGCTTCTCCTTCAGAGGCTCTAACACGAGTGAGCCCGGGAAGAGAAGCAAAACATCCCTTTTTCAATAGAAAGGCTGTGATTGGTTAGTCAGGACTGACTGACCAATCACAGCGATTGGCGGGGCGGGACCACTCTGATTGGTCCGCCGGCGCACTGACACGATCGGCTGCTGTCGATGACAGCAGCCATCTTTACTATGTCGCCTTGTCACTTGACAAGGCGACATGACACGGCGGGGACGTACCGGTACGGCAAGGTGCGCGAACTACCCCGCTGCCGTGACGTACCGGTACGTCCGCGGGCGGGAAGGGGTTAAAGCATCCTATGTATTTATAAAAGCGGTTCCTATATAAACACAATATGTTGCTAGCATAGATCTAATTTTAGCAAGCAGGAGGAGGAGTTTGCAGGTGCACACTAAATATATATGCTAGACCTTTTAATATCTTGCTATATTGCATTTGAGGTTATTAGCATAGTAATGGCCATTAGTATCGGCTTGTCCACCGCGTCCAGGTTACCTCATTAGGACAAGTCCCTAACACTACTCTGGGACAGGTCCAGGGCACAGGGCCCCCCAGGCCAGCCCAGCAGAACCACCCCATGGCATCACATTAGTGTAAAATTAAAGTGATAGTAAAAGGGATAGGGGAAATTATATGTGATAGGACTTACCAAGGTAAGAAGTAATAATAAATGTGAAGGGTGCTACATATATATTAAACAAACTAAAGGGGTGATTGAAAGTATACGATATGATGCCATGGAGCAGCCCAGCAACAGCAGCCCAAAGAGCCCTGAGCCCCAAACACGGTCCCACAGACTAACACTCAGCATATATGTATAGTAGGACTTACCCTCATAGTGCCAAGCTGAGGTGTGCAGTCTTGAATGTTGGGACTCCAACCTAATTAAAATCAATTTGGGACAGGTGGGTGGGGTGCAAGTTTAGGAGGAAGGCGTCTCTAGTTCCTTCCAGTGTGTATGAATACACAATATATAGTACATAGGGGGAGGGGCCCTAAACTGCACACCCTGGACATATGAGGTGCTACCTGCTGAGACTTGTAGTGCAGCAAGCAGGAGGAGGAGTTTGCAGGTGCACACTAAATATATATGCTAGACCTTTTAATATCTTGCTATATTGCATTTGAGGTTATTAGCATAGTAATGGCCATTAGTATCGGCTTGTCCACCGCGTCCAGGTTACCTCATTAGGACAAGTCCCTAACACTACTCTGGGACAGGTCCAGGGCACAGGGCCCCCCAGGCCAGCCCAGCAGAACCACCCCATGGCATCACATTAGTGTAAAATTAAAGTGATAGTAAAAGGGATAGGGGAAATTATATGTGATAGGACTTACCAAGGTAAGAAGTAATAATAAATGTGAAGGGTGCTACATATATATTAAACAAACTAAAGGGGTGATTGAAAGTATACGATATGATGCCATGGAGCAGCCCAGCAACAGCAGCCCAAAGAGCCCTGAGCCCCAAACACGGTCCCACAGACTAACACTCAGCATATATGTATAGTAGGACTTACCCTCATAGTGCCAAGCTGAGGTGTGCAGTCTTGAATGTTGGGACTCCAACCTAATTAAAATCAATTTGGGACAGGTGGGTGGGGTGCAAGTTTAGGAGGAAGGCGTCTCTAGTTCCTTCCAGTGTGTATGAATACACAATATATAGTACATAGGGGGAGGGGCCCTAAACTGCACACCCTGGACATATGAGGTGCTACCTGCTGAGACTTGTAGTGCAGCAAGCAGGAGGAGGAGTTTGCAGGTGCACACTAAATATATATGCTAGACCTTTTAATATCTTGCTATATTGCATTTGAGGTTATTAGCATAGTAATGGCCATTAGTATCGGCTTGTCCACCGCGTCCAGGTTACCTCATTAGGACAAGTCCCTAACACTACTCTGGGACAGGTCCAGGGCACAGGGCCCCCCAGGCCAGCCCAGCAGAACCACCCCATGGCATCACATTAGTGTAAAATTAAAGTGATAGTAAAAGGGATAGGGGAAATTATATGTGATAGGACTTACCAAGGTAAGAAGTAATAATAAATGTGAAGGGTGCTACATATATATTAAACAAACTAAAGGGGTGATTGAAAGTATACGATATGATGCCATGGAGCAGCCCAGCAACAGCAGCCCAAAGAGCCCTGAGCCCCAAACACGGTCCCACAGACTAACACTCAGCATATATGTATAGTAGGACTTACCCTCATAGTGCCAAGCTGAGGTGTGCAGTCTTGAATGTTGGGACTCCAACCTAATTAAAATCAATTTGGGACAGGTGGGTGGGGTGCAAGTTTAGGAGGAAGGCGTCTCTAGTTCCTTCCAGTGTGTATGAATACACAATATATAGTACATAGGGGGAGGGGCCCTAAACTGCACACCCTGGACATATGAGGTGCTACCTGCTGAGACTTGTAGTGCAGCAAGCAGGAGGAGGAGTTTGCAGGTGCACACTAAATATATATGCTAGACCTTTTAATATCTTGCTATATTGCATTTGAGGTTATTAGCATAGTAATGGCCATTAGTATCGGCTTGTCCACCGCGTCCAGGTTACCTCATTAGGACAAGTCCCTAACACTACTCTGGGACAGGTCCAGGGCACAGGGCCCCCCAGGCCAGCCCAGCAGAACCACCCCATGGCATCACATTAGTGTAAAATTAAAGTGATAGTAAAAGGGATAGGGGAAATTATATGTGATAGGACTTACCAAGGTAAGAAGTAATAATAAATGTGAAGGGTGCTACATATATATTAAACAAACTAAAGGGGTGATTGAAAGTATACGATATGATGCCATGGAGCAGCCCAGCAACAGCAGCCCAAAGAGCCCTGAGCCCCAAACACGGTCCCACAGACTAACACTCAGCATATATGTATAGTAGGACTTACCCTCATAGTGCCAAGCTGAGGTGTGCAGTCTTGAATGTTGGGACTCCAACCTAATTAAAATCAATTTGGGACAGGTGGGTGGGGTGCAAGTTTAGGAGGAAGGCGTCTCTAGTTCCTTCCAGTGTGTATGAATACACAATATATAGTACATAGGGGGAGGGGCATATATATTTAGTGTGCACCTGCAAACTCCTCCTCCTGCTTGCTGCACTACAAGTCTCAGCAGGTAGCACCTCATATGTCCAGGGTGTGCAGTTTAGGGCCCCTCCCCCTATGTACTATATATTGTGTATTCATACACACTGGAAGGAACTAGAGACGCCTTCCTCCTAAACTTGCACCCCACCCACCTGTCCCAAATTGATTTTAATTAGGTTGGAGTCCCAACATTCAAGACTGCACACCTCAGCTTGGCACTATGAGGGTAAGTCCTACTATACATATATGCTGAGTGTTAGTCTGTGGGACCGTGTTTGGGGCTCAGGGCTCTTTGGGCTGCTGTTGCTGGGCTGCTCCATGGCATCATATCGTATACTTTCAATCACCCCTTTAGTTTGTTTAATATATATGTAGCACCCTTCACATTTATTATTACTTCTTACCTTGGTAAGTCCTATCACATATAATTTCCCCTATCCCTTTTACTATCACTTTAATTTTACACTAATGTGATGCCATGGGGTGGTTCTGCTGGGCTGGCCTGGGGGGCCCTGTGCCCTGGACCTGTCCCAGAGTAGTGTTAGGGACTTGTCCTAATGAGGTAACCTGGACGCGGTGGACAAGCCGATACTAATGGCCATTACTATGCTAATAACCTCAAATGCAATATAGCAAGATATTAAAAGGTCTAGCATATATATTTAGTGTGCACCTGCAAACTCCTCCTCCTGCTTGCTGCACTACAAGTCTCAGCAGGTAGCACCTCATATGTCCAGGGTGTGCAGTTTAGGGCCCCTCCCCCTATGTACTATATATTGTGTATTCATACACACTGGAAGGAACTAGAGACGCCTTCCTCCTAAACTTGCACCCCACCCACCTGTCCCAAATTGATTTTAATTAGGTTGGAGTCCCAACATTCAAGACTGCACACCTCAGCTTGGCACTATGAGGGTAAGTCCTACTATACATATATGCTGAGTGTTAGTCTGTGGGACCGTGTTTGGGGCTCAGGGCTCTTTGGGCTGCTGTTGCTGGGCTGCTCCATGGCATCATATCGTATACTTTCAATCACCCCTTTAGTTTGTTTAATATATATGTAGCACCCTTCACATTTATTATTACTTCTTACCTTGGTAAGTCCTATCACATATAATTTCCCCTATCCCTTTTACTATCACTTTAATTTTACACTAATGTGATGCCATGGGGTGGTTCTGCTGGGCTGGCCTGGGGGGCCCTGTGCCCTGGACCTGTCCCAGAGTAGTGTTAGGGACTTGTCCTAATGAGGTAACCTGGACGCGGTGGACAAGCCGATACTAATGGCCATTACTATGCTAATAACCTCAAATGCAATATAGCAAGATATTAAAAGGTCTAGCATATATATTTAGTGTGCACCTGCAAACTCCTCCTCCTGCTTGCTGCACTACAAGTCTCAGCAGGTAGCACCTCATATGTCCAGGGTGTGCAGTTTAGGGCCCCTCCCCCTATGTACTATATATTGTGTATTCATACACACTGGAAGGAACTAGAGACGCCTTCCTCCTAAACTTGCACCCCACCCACCTGTCCCAAATTGATTTTAATTAGGTTGGAGTCCCAACATTCAAGACTGCACACCTCAGCTTGGCACTATGAGGGTAAGTCCTACTATACATATATGCTGAGTGTTAGTCTGTGGGACCGTGTTTGGGGCTCAGGGCTCTTTGGGCTGCTGTTGCTGGGCTGCTCCATGGCATCATATCGTATACTTTCAATCACCCCTTTAGTTTGTTTAATATATATGTAGCACCCTTCACATTTATTATTACTTCTTACCTTGGTAAGTCCTATCACATATAATTTCCCCTATCCCTTTTACTATCACTTTAATTTTACACTAATGTGATGCCATGGGGTGGTTCTGCTGGGCTGGCCTGGGGGGCCCTGTGCCCTGGACCTGTCCCAGAGTAGTGTTAGGGACTTGTCCTAATGAGGTAACCTGGACGCGGTGGACAAGCCGATACTAATGGCCATTACTATGCTAATAACCTCAAATGCAATATAGCAAGATATTAAAAGGTCTAGCATATATATTTAGTGTGCACCTGCAAACTCCTCCTCCTGCTTGCTGCACTACAAGTCTCAGCAGGTAGCACCTCATATGTCCAGGGTGTGCAGTTTAGGGCCCCTCCCCCTATGTACTATATATTGTGTATTCATACACACTGGAAGGAACTAGAGACGCCTTCCTCCTAAACTTGCACCCCACCCACCTGTCCCAAATTGATTTTAATTAGGTTGGAGTCCCAACATTCAAGACTGCACACCTCAGCTTGGCACTATGAGGGTAAGTCCTACTATACATATATGCTGAGTGTTAGTCTGTGGGACCGTGTTTGGGGCTCAGGGCTCTTTGGGCTGCTGTTGCTGGGCTGCTCCATGGCATCATATCGTATACTTTCAATCACCCCTTTAGTTTGTTTAATATATATGTAGCACCCTTCACATTTATTATTACTTCTTACCTTGGTAAGTCCTATCACATATAATTTCCCCTATCCCTTTTACTATCACTTTAATTTTACACTAATGTGATGCCATGGGGTGGTTCTGCTGGGCTGGCCTGGGGGGCCCTGTGCCCTGGACCTGTCCCAGAGTAGTGTTAGGAACTTGTCCTAATGAGGTAACCTGGACGCGGTGGACAAGCCGATACTAATGGCCATTACTATGCTAATAACCTCAAATGCAATATAGCAAGATATTAAAAGGTCTAGCATATATATTTAGTGTGCACCTGCAAACTCCTCCTCCTGCTTGCTGCACTACAAGTCTCAGCAGGTAGCACCTCATATGTCCAGGGTGTGCAGTTTAGGGCCCCTCCCCCTATGTACTATATATTGTGTATTCATACACACTGGAAGGAACTAGAGACGCCTTCCTCCTAAACTTGCACCCCACCCACCTGTCCCAAATTGATTTTAATTAGGTTGGAGTCCCAACATTCAAGACTGCACACCTCAGCTTGGCACTATGAGGGTAAGTCCTACTATACATATATGCTGAGTGTTAGTCTGTGGGACCGTGTTTGGGGCTCAGGGCTCTTTGGGCTGCTGTTGCTGGGCTGCTCCATGGCATCATATCGTATACTTTCAATCACCCCTTTAGTTTGTTTAATATATATGTAGCACCCTTCACATTTATTATTACTTCTTACCTTGGTAAGTCCTATCACATATAATTTCCCCTATCCCTTTTACTATCACTTTAATTTTACACTAATGTGATGCCATGGGGTGGTTCTGCTGGGCTGGCCTGGGGGGCCCTGTGCCCTGGACCTGTCCCAGAGTAGTGTTAGGGACTTGTCCTAATGAGGTAACCTGGACGCGGTGGACAAGCCGATACTAATGGCCATTACTATGCTAATAACCTCAAATGCAATATAGCAAGATATTAAAAGGTCTAGCATATATATTTAGTGTGCACCTGCAAACTCCTCCTCCTGCTTGCTGCACTACAAGTCTCAGCAGGTAGCACCTCATATGTCCAGGGTGTGCAGTTTAGGGCCCCTCCCCCTATGTACTATATATTGTGTATTCATACACACTGGAAGGAACTAGAGACGCCTTCCTCCTAAACTTGCACCCCACCCACCTGTCCCAAATTGATTTTAATTAGGTTGGAGTCCCAACATTCAAGACTGCACACCTCAGCTTGGCACTATGAGGGTAAGTCCTACTATACATATATGCTGAGTGTTAGTCTGTGGGACCGTGTTTGGGGCTCAGGGCTCTTTGGGCTGCTGTTGCTGGGCTGCTCCATGGCATCATATCGTATACTTTCAATCACCCCTTTAGTTTGTTTAATATATATGTAGCACCCTTCACATTTATTATTACTTCTTACCTTGGTAAGTCCTATCACATATAATTTCCCCTATCCCTTTTACTATCACTTTAATTTTACACTAATGTGATGCCATGGGGTGGTTCTGCTGGGCTGGCCTGGGGGGCCCTGTGCCCTGGACCTGTCCCAGAGTAGTGTTAGGGACTTGTCCTAATGAGGTAACCTGGACGCGGTGGACAAGCCGATACTAATGGCCATTACTATGCTAATAACCTCAAATGCAATATAGCAAGATATTAAAAGGTCTAGCATATATATTTAGTGTGCACCTGCAAACTCCTCCTCCTGCTTGCTGCACTACAAGTCTCAGCAGGTAGCACCTCATATGTCCAGGGTGTGCAGTTTAGGGCCCCTCCCCCTATGTACTATATATTGTGTATTCATACACACTGGAAGGAACTAGAGACGCCTTCCTCCTAAACTTGCACCCCACCCACCTGTCCCAAATTGATTTTAATTAGGTTGGAGTCCCAACATTCAAGACTGCACACCTCAGCTTGGCACTATGAGGGTAAGTCCTACTATACATATATGCTGAGTGTTAGTCTGTGGGACCGTGTTTGGGGCTCAGGGCTCTTTGGGCTGCTGTTGCTGGGCTGCTCCATGGCATCATATCGTATACTTTCAATCACCCCTTTAGTTTGTTTAATATATATGTAGCACCCTTCACATTTATTATTACTTCTTACCTTGGTAAGTCCTATCACATATAATTTCCCCTATCCCTTTTACTATCACTTTAATTTTACACTAATGTGATGCCATGGGGTGGTTCTGCTGGGCTGGCCTGGGGGGCCCTGTGCCCTGGACCTGTCCCAGAGTAGTGTTAGGGACTTGTCCTAATGAGGTAACCTGGACGCGGTGGACAAGCCGATACTAATGGCCATTACTATGCTAATAACCTCAAATGCAATATAGCAAGATATTAAAAGGTCTAGCATATATATTTAGTGTGCACCTGCAAACTCCTCCTCCTGCTTGCTGCACTACAAGTCTCAGCAGGTAGCACCTCATATGTCCAGGGTGTGCAGTTTAGGGCCCCTCCCCCTATGTACTATATATTGTGTATTCATACACACTGGAAGGAACTAGAGACGCCTTCCTCCTAAACTTGCACCCCACCCACCGGTCCCAAATTGATTTTAATTAGGTTGGAGTCCCAACATTCAAGACTGCACACCTCAGCTTGGCACTATGAGGGTAAGTCCTACTATACATATATGCTGAGTGTTAGTCTGTGGGACCGTGTTTGGGGCTCAGGGCTCTTTGGGCTGCTGTTGCTGGGCTGCTCCATGGCATCATATCGTATACTTTCAATCACCCCTTTAGTTTGTTTAATATATATGTAGCACCCTTCACATTTATTATTACTTCTTACCTTGGTAAGTCCTATCACATATAATTTCCCCTATCCCTTTTACTATCACTTTAATTTTACACTAATGTGATGCCATGGGGTGGTTCTGCTGGGCTGGCCTGGGGGGCCCTGTGCCCTGGACCTGTCCCAGAGTAGTGTTAGGGACTTGTCCTAATGAGGTAACCTGGACGCGGTGGACAAGCCGATACTAATGGCCATTACTATGCTAATAACCTCAAATGCAATATAGCAAGATATTAAAAGGTCTAGCATATATATTTAGTGTGCACCTGCAAACTCCTCCTCCTGCTTGCTGCACTACAAGTCTCAGCAGGTAGCACCTCATATGTCCAGGGTGTGCAGTTTAGGGCCCCTCCCCCTATGTACTATATATTGTGTATTCATACACACTGGAAGGAACTAGAGACGCCTTCCTCCTAAACTTGCACCCCACCCACCTGTCCCAAATTGATTTTAATTAGGTTGGAGTCCCAACATTCAAGACTGCACACCTCAGCTTGGCACTATGAGGGTAAGTCCTACTATACATATATGCTGAGTGTTAGTCTGTGGGACCGTGTTTGGGGCTCAGGGCTCTTTGGGCTGCTGTTGCTGGGCTGCTCCATGGCATCATATCGTATACTTTCAATCACCCCTTTAGTTTGTTTAATATATATGTAGCACCCTTCACATTTATTATTACTTCTTACCTTGGTAAGTCCTATCACATATAATTTCCCCTATCCCTTTTACTATCACTTTAATTTTACACTAATGTGATGCCATGGGGTGGTTCTGCTGGGCTGGCCTGGGGGGCCCTGTGCCCTGGACCTGTCCCAGAGTAGTGTTAGGGACTTGTCCTAATGAGGTAACCTGGACGCGGTGGACAAGCCGATACTAATGGCCATTACTATGCTAATAACCTCAAATGCAATATAGCAAGATATTAAAAGGTCTAGCATATATATTTAGTGTGCACCTGCAAACTCCTCCTCCTGCTTGCTGCACTACAAGTCTCAGCAGGTAGCACCTCATATGTCCAGGGTGTGCAGTTTAGGGCCCCTCCCCCTATGTACTATATATTGTGTATTTATACACACTGGAAGGAACTAGAGACGCCTTCCTCCTAAACTTGCACCCCACCCACCTGTCCCAAATTGATTTTAATTAGGTTGGAGTCCCAACATTCAAGACTGCACACCTCAGCTTGGCACTATGAGGGTAAGTCCTACTATACATATATGCTGAGTGTTAGTCTGTGGGACCGTGTTTGGGGCTCAGGGCTCTTTGGGCTGCTGTTGCTGGGCTGCTCCATGGCATCATATCGTATACTTTCAATCACCCCTTTAGTTTGTTTAATATATATGTAGCACCCTTCACATTTATTATTACTTCTTACCTTGGTAAGTCCTATCACATATAATTTCCCCTATCCCTTTTACTATCACTTTAATTTTACACTAATGTGATGCCATGGGGTGGTTCTGCTGGGCTGGCCTGGGGGGCCCTGTGCCCTGGACCTGTCCCAGAGTAGTGTTAGGGACTTGTCCTAATGAGGTAACCTGGACGCGGTGGACAAGCCGATACTAATGGCCATTACTATGCTAATAACCTCAAATGCAATATAGCAAGATATTAAAAGGTCTAGCATATATATTTAGTGTGCACCTGCAAACTCCTCCTCCTGCTTGCTGCACTACAAGTCTCAGCAGGTAGCACCTCATATGTCCAGGGTGTGCAGTTTAGGGCCCCTCCCCCTAGATCTAATTTTACACTTAGCAATACGTTTTTTAACTCCATTTTACTATATGTAAATAATGACAGGCAATTATGTCATAATTGAGGAAGCAGATATATGGGTATAAATACAGGTCTGGGTTCAGTCTACTTGCATCCCTTGATAAAGTCAGAATGATGAAATGCGTTGAAAATCTCAAGCCTTCCTGCCTCACCAAAAGATAATAATTTTTACATGTTTTTATATATTTTTTCTTATTCACACTTTATTATTGTAACAATAAAAAAGTTATATATTTACTCCTCATTGCTTATATGTAAGATATTGCCATGTAAATCTCCTAGTGTGTATGCGCATATACAATTCCTTTTTTTTCCTCTCTATCTCTAAAATTCCTAGGGGATTCCGTGTAAGGAATGTCCCTACTGTGGGAAGACATAACCCAGATTTTGTCAGAAAATGGGTCGCCATACTGAACAAGTGTGCGTTTGACCTCATGATACTGGTGGTAGAGGAGGCAAATAGGGAATTGGGGGTGACAAGACAAAGGATCACAACTCTCCAGCAGGACTTCAAAGACATGCTACAATTGGATTCCAATGCCAGTTGGCTATCCAAATTGGAGGCTCAGTGTGACATACAAAAGGGAGTTATTGAAGTTTAAACGGAGCAAGAAATTTACAGTAGATCTCGATTATGAGGAGAATAGAGTTTATTCGTGGCTGTATGGAGGTGAGAGGCAGATGAGCGAAGGTGGTAAACCACAGAGGAGGCACAGACCATGGCAACGCAAAAATGCCCACGCTGATCGCAACAAGTCCAGCAGCGACAGCGATTTTCAGTTCTCTGATATGGAAGATACAACTAGAGGGGCGGCTGTCCCTTTAGGACCAGCGGGGGGACACCCTGGAGACAGCACCAGAATCAGAGAAATAAGAAAAGCGGCATCGGTCGCAGCAACCAAACTGAAAGTTTGATCTTCAATTTATCAGACCGCGCTCTGTCTCCGGTGGAGTTACAGGTGTTAGATCGCGGCCTGAGCTTCGTGCCTACCAACTGCCACAACGACTATAATTGGAAACTCAATCTCCACAAATTCTCTAGAAATCTACGGAGGAAAGAGTTTTTCCAACACAAATTATCCGTGAACTCTACCACCATTTTTGATAATTTTTTATCGAAAACATCTCGCTCCAACTTCGATCCCCCGTCTCAAAATAGCTCACTGAGGACATTTACTAGACTTGTGGAGAACTCGATGGATCGCTTTCTTGTCACCCCTTATACCATTCGTCCAAATCTCTCCAAGGAGGAAATTACAGCACTTAAGGTACTGGAGAAGGACAGGTCCATAGTTATAAGACCAGCTGATAAAGGTGGAGCAATGGTAATTATGAACAAAGAGGATTATAAATCTGAAATCCTGGGGCAACTGGTGGACCTTGAGGTATATGAACGTTTACCAAGGGACCCAACTGGGGTCTTTCAGAAGGAATTATTTACCATATTGGATGAAGCCTTGGTCAAAAAGTTGCTACCAGAGAAGGTAGTCCAGGTGTTACGTGTGATGCACCCAGTGGTACCGGTTCTGTATACGTTGCCCAAGCTCCACAAGAATCCAACTAGACCACCTGGGAGACCGATTATATCGGCCCGTGGTTCTCTATTACAGCCAGTGTCTCAACTTTTGGACAGTCTTCTACAACCCTTCCTCCCACTGGAAGAGACATTCCTTAAAGACACCAGTACCTTTCTTCTCAAATTAAAAGAGTTAGGGACTATTCTGTCAGGTGCCCTGCTGTGTTGTCTGGACGTTTGCAGCCTGTATACCTCTATCCCCCATGAGGGGGGACTGAAAGCGATGGAAGGCTTTCTTTTAAAAACATCTGGACCCAATACTGTTTGATCACAAGCTTTTCCTTACATTGCTGGAGCTGACCCTATGCCGTAACTTTTTCTTGTTTGACGGGGCATATTACATTCAGCATCGAGGGTGTGCCATGGGCTCTTCCGTGGCCCCCTTGTACGCGAATGTATATATGTTCGCACAGGAGAGGGACCTCTTCTTCGGTAACCAGGACATTTGTGAGCATATCATACTGTACCTACGGTATATAGATGATGTGTTTCTCATCTGGACTGGGGGGGAGGAGAGGTTCCTGCATCTGATGGGGGACATTAATACCAGAACCCCCTTTATCAAATTTACGCATAGTCACAGTGAAGTACAGGCTAATTTTCTGGATGTGGCCATTGAGGTTAAAGATGGAGTAGTCTCTACTAGTAGATACTCCAAGAGCACTGATAGGAACAATCTACTGAGGGCTTCGAGTCACCATCCTCCCTCCCTCAAACGAGGGTTACCCCTATCTCAAATGCTGCGGGTGGCACGTCTCACTAGCAATAGGGAGCAGCTACCAGGGGAACTCGATCTTATGGTACAAAAATTTGTTGAGAGAGGGTATGATTTGAATGCCCTCATGTCCCAAAAACAACAGGTTTTGGACATGGACCCTTGTTCCCTGTAAAAATCAATGAGAAAAGAATCCCATGGGTCAATGAATTTTCATTATCCAGCCCTATAGTTCAACGTGCTTCCAAGGCCCTGTGGCCCATCGTTAAGACTGACCCTGACTTAGTTGGTCTTAAAGACCACAGACCGCTACTTGCTTACACCAGAGGCCGCAACCTCAGGGACCGGTTGGTCCATGCGGACAATACGGAGGATCGACAGAATTTTCCTCCTAATGTTTATGTTAAACCTCCGGGTTGCTATAAGTGTAGCGGCTGTGCCACCTGCACTTTTATGATAAGTTGTAGGGATTTTCAACATCCACACTGTGTTAAAAGATACGACATCAGATCTGTTCTGACCTGTTCTTCAACACATGTGGTCTATATCATTCAATGCCCATGTAAATTGATGTATGTGGGTCAGACCACACGCAAATTCAAGGAGAGGATGGCAGCTCATCGATCTGCCATCCATCTAACCTTGAAAGGAAAAGAAGTGGACCAGCCGGTTCCAAGACATTTTAAGCAGGCTGGCCACTCACTGGAGTCCTTAAGGTATTTTATTATTGACCATATTCCCCAGAGCCTCAGAGGTGGGGATAGGGCCAAAAAACTATTAATTAGGGAGACACAGTGGATCTTGAGGTTGGGGACCACCAAACCTGGTGGCCTCAATGACAAGATCAACTGAAATAGTCTCACCTGATAGGTATATTCATATCCCAGCATTGGCCCTCCTTTACAGACTCTAATATATAGGGGTTTAGAGCCCTGGTAATTGTTGTATTTGCATATTGTTTTTGCACTTTTGTCTTTTCTATGTTTATTTTTTCTATCTTATCGCTTTTTCAGTTTGTTTATGTTTATTTTATTTTTTCATTCATTGGTGGTTCACTGTACATATAATCTATATTGCATGTATGAATTTCCCATTAGGCACGTGAGGCACGTGCCTAGGGGCGGCACATGTTTGGGGGCGGCACTTGGATGCCTGTGATAGTACTGTCAGCCCGAAATGTACCAATAACTGCAAAATATCCACTGTACTGTACTATATTCCATCTTAAATAGAGTGTAAATGGATAGGACATACAGATACTGCCCCTATAAACTGTCCTACTTAGTAAACATTATTGTTGTGCCTAGGGGCGCCCTCATCCCTAAATCTGCCCCTGCATTTAAGCTTGCAGCCCATCGCCAAGGGACCCCATTTTACTGCAAGTCCTACACTAGCAACTGGTTTTCATGGGAACCTGGCCACTGCTTACACATCATAGCTAAAATGAACATGTGTTTTTTTTCTGGGTTGAGTCTGAGTCAGACTCGCACTCTGACTGATTGGATACACCTAACCCATTTTGCTGAATTTATTTCTGGTGAGGATATCAGTCTGACTTTTTCTACTCACCCCCCCAAGCTGAGGATACCCAGATAGCCAACACCCCTTCAAAGGGGCATACTCTTATCGGTCCATCCATCAATTAAGAGTGAACACAGTTCAGATCGATACCCTGTTACCCCTGAAGAAGTCCCTCTGGGACGAAACGCGTAGGATCTTTCAGGAAACACTTGTTAAAAATGGTATCTAATATGACACGATCATTTTGTGTGAGAATTAACTGTTTTTATATCATTGTACAAAATAAATTATTTTACTTCATTCTACCATTGTGTATGAAATTTGGGTGAAACCTACACCAGCGCACCTCTATTTTTCCTTTATATATATATATATATATATATATATATATATATATATATATATATATATATATATATAGCAGACAGTATATCTGGCACTCAATAATTTGAAGTAAAAAGTATTTGTAAATGCTGGGGTGCCTTCCAATCCCAATCCCAATCCCAAAGGATCAGCAACAGACAGGAACAATAATGAGGCGGCACTCGACAGACTGCAATTAAAAGAGGTCCTTTACTCCAACCGTTTCGGGGTTACCCCCCGTCGTCAGGGACAGACAGCTTGACAAATTCACATTACACATGTCACAGTATATATACCTACACAGATCAAAAACCCGCCCCAAAAAGTGATTATCTCACCAATCCTCTACACCTGCCGGGCAGAGGTCCTCGCCACATCGCCAAACGGTACCCGGAAGTCCCGCAGCTGTAGCTGTCCCCCACGCCCGACAGCCGAGCGTCATGTAGTTCCTCTGTGAGGGTTCCGGCCGGATGCCGCTCCACGTCACGCACAATAGCTGACGGGCGGTAGCACTCGTCATCCTTACTTCCGCCAACCAAGGCAACATATATATATATATATATAAAGCACTTATCCCCCCGATGTGAGGAGCATGTAGACAGTAACAGCTGTATTACCCGACAGCCGTTTCAACTGCTTACAGGCAGTTTTCATCAGGGGAAAATGCCTGTGAGCAGTTGAAATGGCTGTCGGGTAATACAGCTGTTACTGTCTACATGATGCTGACTTATTAAATCACCTATTCTTCAACTCCGTGTGCCGGCTCCATTCCTCACATCGTGGGGGGTAAGTGCTTTTTATTATCAACCTTTATGTGCCTGGCACCGGGACTGTGTTTTTTACCAAGTGGAGTGCTCACCTGTGACCGCTGCATATATATATATATATATATATATATATATATATATATATATATATATATATATATATATATATACACAATTCGTATAAGGGAAATGCACACTTCCTTTCTTTTTCGAGGTTCGGGGTGCAAGGGCAGATAATAGATATACAAAGTCAAACAAATTAGAACAAACGTCCTCCCTGAATGACAGGACCAGCACAACCTTTATAAATAATGCAAAAAAGTTTAATGAGGCATTGTGTCAATATTCATGCAGATCCAACAGATGGCAGTGCTTTGGAGTTACACAATCAAACACTAGACATGTATGCATGTTACATTGCCCATAAATAATATAAATTGGTCCACCAACCAAAGGAACCCCTGTAAGTGTCCTGAGGCAACCCATGGTGCCTAGGCACAGTTTGGAACCACTATATTGGTGAGTAATAGATTTAGCATTCTACTAATGTGTGTGGGACAATTTTCATATCATTGAAAAAAAACATAACTTACTATATAACTATTATGTATATTTATTTATTTATAGTTGAGGAACAATTTATTATGTTTATTGACACAATTAATTGCTTTTAAAAATTAGCAGGTGATAAACACATGGAGGAGGAAATGCAGCGTCCTTCCAATGCATTTAATGGTATGTGTGAAGTGTGTTTTTATGTAAATATTTAACAATTGGAACCCCTTAGTTTGAGAGGTTCAGTATCTCTTTAACATTATGCTTCTTGATATAATATGCAAAAAGTGTTTATCAGGTATGGGGTGAAATTTAATAGGATGAGAGATTCAGAAAGTGAGAGATTTGGTAAGAAATGATTTCCTCTTTAAAAAAACTGGAGATTTCTTACCAAATTTCTCACTTTCTGAATCTCTCATCCTATTAAATTTCACCCTTTGTGTTCCCGTAAATCTCTACCTTATAGTCTCCCACTATATTGTCACATTCAAAATACATATATAGTGGCTGAGTTTTGACAATGGGGTAAATTTATAAAGATACTGTAGTTCTATTGAAGAGGGGATGTTGCCCATAGCAAACAATGAGATTATATTATTTATTTTGCACCTTCTAGAAGAAAACAGATACAACGGTACTTGTGTATTATGATGGCGCCCGCGAAATCGGCCGCAAATCACCTGCAAAAATTGGATGCGATTTAGCGACTTATTTGTGGGCGATTTTCTGCCGATTTTCCGCAATTTTCTGCCGATTTGCATGCTATTCCATCCTTACACACCCCCACTATCCAAGTAATCCCGAAGCGTGACGACCGCAGGGAGCCCCGAGAGGGGACGCGGTACGCCTCCTCCCGATCTGTTCATACCTCCACTATCCACGTTGGCGTGGAGTTGATTTTATAAAGCATTGTGAGCACAGCGAGCCACCGAGCCCGAAGCGGAAAACAATCCCAAAGCGTGGTGAGCGGACATGGATTACTTGATGTGTATTCCGCATGCGCTTGCCATGCTTCGGGCTCCGTGGCGAGCGTGGATCAACTCCACGCCAAAGTGGATAGTGGGGGCATGAACAGGTTGGGAGTAAGCATACCGCATCTGCTCGCCACGCTTCGGGCTGACTTGGATAGTGGGGGTGTGCAAGGATGGAATTGCATTCAAAGCGGCAGGAAATCGTGGAAAATCGGCCAAAAATCGGCCAAAAATCGGCCGCTAAATCGTATGCGATATTGTATGTGATTTACATGAAATCGGGCGCCGTGATAATACACAAGTACCGATACAACCGTATTGTTACTATGGGCACCATCACATCTTCAATAAAACTCTAATCTTAATAAATTTACACCAATGTGTCTGGAGTAGCTTTGCTTTATTTCTAGGACTCCTGTACAGTATAAAAGGTGTTCGGTTTGTGGAGATCCTTTTGTCTTAATGTTCTCTTAATGACTATTCTTTTTTAGAGCCTCCAACTTTACAACAGATAAAATATATTTTCAGGGGATTTTACCAGCTGTAGCCTACAGATAGAGCAATCATCATCTAGCCCTTTCATGGGATTAAGTGAGCCAGAGCTGTCAGACTTAATCCTATGCTAATTCCCTTCTGTATTATTCTATGTATTGTATTGCAGCTGAGAACAACAGACCTTGGCCCACTATGGCTACTGTATTGTTCTTTGTATTGTATTGCAGCTGAAAACAATATGCCTTGGAACCCCTACCAAAAAAGTTGCTGCCCCCTTACATTAATTATACATGTTTTACCTGCATCCTTGTTTCCAGGGGATGCTGTCAGGAAACGTCTGCACTATTTGAGCCCCTCTAAAGAGGGTCTTCTGTCAATAACAATTGCCTGTTGTTACCTTAGCGCAGATGGCAAACCAGTACTTAGGATGTCACCTTGTCTTATACCACCAGACAGTATTTATGCAAATAGGCAGGAGACCACTAGGTAGTACAGTAAAGTAGAGTGTACTGGACCAGGCAAGATGGTAATAGCAGAGAACCAAGAGCTTGGTGTAGCTATACTGTGTATTGGAATAACTCATACAGGCGGTAGGTTCACTGGAAGAATTTAAGAATACACAAAGAAAGTAGTATAAACCACAAAGACTAAGGTGCCAGTGAAATTATAACAGTAATCAAGGAAAACACTGCTGGATGGAATAACACTGCAATAACATGCACTGCAGTATTCATTAATATATGCAGCCAAATGAAATAAAAGTATGATGGTTCACCGGCAGAATTTAAAAATACACAGAAAAAGTGCTGGATGGAATAACACTGCAATAACATGCACTGCGATATTCAATAGTATGAGCAGCCAGATGGGTACACAATCTAACAATAATCACAGACAAAGGCTGCCAAGGGCAGACCACCAGGCATGAAGGTTTAAAGCTACTAAATATGCACACAGGTGTAATGCAGGCAATAATGGAATTGTAGCACAAACCAAATACTTGGAATACCAGGATGGCAGATAGATAAACACCAAAACCTAGCTTTAGGAATGCAGACTAGGAACAATCCGAGGACACCAGGGTAACAAAGCAGAAGCAGGACACAGGCACCACATGAATCCCAGATAATGCAACATCCATCTTCTAGCAATGGCCGGGAAATGCATTATCCAGAAGTGTATCCACTGCCATGCCTGTGCTTATTAGCAGGCATGTCTCTCCATACTTGCACCTTCTGTAACATGTGCTGCTCAGACAAGTGATCCACCCAGTGAAGGCGCTGCCTGGCACCAGCCTGAGTCATCTGGTGGCTATGACGGCTGCACCTAACAGTTACATGCTTGTTGCCAGGGGCTTACATGCTCATTACAGGACATAACATGCTCAGTGCCAGGGGGTAGGTGTTCACTGCATACCAGTGCTCATCCATCACTTCCAGGTAGCATGCTACGTGCTGCACTCATTAGACATTAGGACCTGTAGCATCTATGTCATCTAAGGCAGTTGCCATTTTTGGTGAGCCATTTTTAAGTAAATTTTATGCAGACAGCCAGACCACATGGTATCTGCTGACAAAGACTCTATGTGATGCAACCCCCCCCCCCTCCATCACTGCTTGGGCTGCTATACTGCTGTTTCAGTCCCTGTCCACTGTTTAGAACAGCACTCATCCACACCAGCTTCTCAGAATCATGTTGCGGTTGCTTGCTGGTGGTCAGAGTTGAAAAAGAGAAAGAAAAGAAAAGAGTGCAAACCACTTGAGGCACCTTATAAATAAAATAATAAAAATAATAATAATAATAATAATAATAATAATAATAATAATAAAGTTATAAATTGCCACAAAACAAAGTGCAAAAGGTGCAAAGTGCAGGCAATGAATGTATCAGCTGATGTTGTTGGTGATTTTCAATATTGGACAAAGAACAATCCTGTTAATCACATGGCATCATGTCTGTATTTATTGGTTACACATAAAGATGTACAGTTAAAAGAAGACAATTCAAAATGGTAAATATTAATTATTGGTTACTAATAGTAGTACAGTAGTACAATATCCAGATGTAATATACCAAATATAATATGTGGTGTATGCAAGGGACACACTTAATCTGAAAAGCAATTAGTGTATTAAACATAAATACAGTATAAAGTATGTACTTAGACATCCTCTCTAAATAAGGGTACAGAGTCTCAACATTAGACAATATACTTCTACTGTCCCCAGTGTGTTACTGAGAACCGTGAACTTACTGTTACTGACCCCATGAGTGAGAGTACATCACATGGGGTCAGGGAAGAGGAAGATCTAGAAAAAATGCAAGGGATCTGCTCCTGTATTTATGGTCAAGCTGCTACCCCTATTAGAAGTTTATACTGTTGGACTGATAATGCAATTGATCACTTAAGGGGGTACTCTTGTGGTCTTTTTAGCATACTCATAATTTATCATATTCATATTTTCATGTCAATCTTCCTGTCTCTCCACAATCAGACCGATTTGTAATATAATGACAGTTTTCTTATACCCACCTTAGTTAATACTTGTTGCTCCAGCCATAAAGTACATAACCCTTCTCTCCCTGTTCTGGTATAGACAACCTGGCATCACAGGATAATACCCCTTTTCTCCCTCCTAAAACTGTCTGGGCTAATAAAAGAGGGAGCACAGAGCATTATGTTTACTTATTATAGCATAACTACACTGCCTGACAGTGCCTGACAACTCTTTAGTATCCTCTGGCCGACAGCAGTGAGGAAAGGCTTGAAATATATCTGTGATAGGGAGGTGACTGGGGTACAGCATATGTGTGTGAGGGGGTGATGGCTGGGCAGGACTGACTAAATGTGTCTGAGATGGAGGTGGTTTGGGTATATGTGTGTACGTAAATGAGGTGGAACTGCCATGAGGGTTTACTACAGTATATACTGAGATAGCTAAGGCAGGGGCTAGGGTACCATATAATTAAGATGATGGATTGTCGTATTATAAAATCTCCCATCCTACACCCTACCCAAACTTTGCCATTATTTTAACTGTTCTAGCTCCATACACATACATAAAGGTTCAGTCTATTTTATCAGTCCGAGGTCGATCAATTTCTGATGGTATCCCTGTAGCCACATACTGTAGATCACTAATCTGTAACTACAGGTTTTATCTTATATTGCTTTTTATTTAGCATTGTGGTATTCTTTTGCCAATGATCTAATAAAGTAATATAATACGGTTAATTTGAGTGCATTTTCTCTCAAGTTCGAATAATTGAAAGTTTTAAAATAAGTAAAATATATTTATATAATCATTTATCTCCTAGCAGCATGTGTAGAAAAGCTCACCAGGCCCTTATACATCAGAAGCATTAACTTCCTCTAAAATTTGGGACATTGATGTCACACACTGAGAATAAAAGTACAATGTCTATGCTCAAATGACTTTTCTTTTTCTTTTGATTCTATGTTACAGTTACAGCACTAAAATCACCTTTGATGCTAAAAACATGGCCTCTATAAAACTGACACTGCAGAGAGGCACCCAGGTTCAGATCTAGTGTTAGCTTATTGTACATTCTATAAAAGTACTAGAATTGCAGATGCATACAGCAACTATAAAATTCTTAAGTGCTACCCGAGAAGCTGGTCCTGCACAGTAATTTACAGCACTCTCTGCCATTGCAAAATAAATTCTTATAAGAAATATATTATCAGAGCAGAACTACATGTGAAAAGAAAATATTCTAAACACAATGTCAGACTTCTTTAAAAAATGAAGTGCTAATTGCATTAAAAGTTACATTGAAAATAATGCACACCCTATACAACCATCAATGGGGCTACAGTATATGTTTGTCACATTAACAGCCATATGTATCAAGCCTCAAAAAGTAATAAAGTGGAGAGTGATAAATAACCAACCAATCAGCTCCTACCTGTCATTTTTCAAACCCATTTTTCAAGGCAGGCAAGAGCTGATTGGCTGGCTGTTTATCACTCTCTATTTTATCACTTTTTGAAGCTTGATACATTTGACCCTATGAGGTTTATTTATTTAGTACCTTCTAGAAGATAATATATAGAATCTGATTGATTGTGCATAGCATAACATTCTAATTTTCAAAAGAACTCTCATCTTAGTAAATTTCCCCTAAAGGCATACTTGCCTACCTGACCCTCTCCTTCAGGGAGAAAATGCTCTGTGCCTGGACTTCCCTGGTAATGTATGATTGCCAGCACCTGTGGGGAGCTAGGTAATTGAATCTCCCTCATGGAGAGGGTCGGGTAGGCAAGTATGCCTAAAGGGGATATTTAATCTGGGAAATAGCGGTCGCAGCCTATTCAATGCTGTAGTTTCTGATAGCATTGAAGGCAGATTACGATAAAACAGATCTGACTTTAAAACAAGTCTCTAAAATGTTTTCGACAATCCTCGGCCATTTTCAACAACTTTCCGACACTCGACAGCCAAAACATTGAATTCCGACTAAGTACTGGTTTGCATCACTTCATATAAAGTCACTTAGGGTGAAATTTACTAAAATGGGAGTTCTAATTCACATGGGATGTTGCTATGGGCAACCAATTACCGTAAATACTCTCTATTATCTTCTAGAAGGGGCTAAATAAATAAGAAGTTGATTCTTATTGGTTGCCCATAGCAATAGAACTCCCCTGTTAGTAAATTTCCCCCTTAGTAATGTTTTTTTTTTTAATTCTGAATTCTTTACTGTGCTACAGAACAACAAAAACTTTAACATTCCGCACAGTTTGCTGACATTATTTCCTCTTCATTTCCTCTTTTATCAGGTGGAAATATTAATATGGAATACAAACCAGCGACCATCATTACATAATACTACAGAATGGATTGTATGCATGGTTTACATTTTAAATTATATGCCTGAATTTAGATATTGAAATATAAATCCATAATGATTGTGATAGTTAATGGCACAATAAGTCACTTAAGCATCCTCTCTGATATCACGGACACATTAATATTTTTTATGACATTTCAATTTAAAAAGAGATAACAATAAAGAAAAACAGAATAATTATGCTTAAGCCATATCGACCTCTAAATACCACACAGTAGATGATGAATTAGATTTTTGTTTTTTTACACTACTCAAATACATTGTAGAAAGGATGGCCATTTAGACTGCATTGCAAAAAGGGATCAATGCATTAACCGTGTGAACTAGGAGCAAAGCAAACAGCTGGCAAGAGTACACTGGGGAGTAATGTTGGCATCCTTTGCATTAATGTGAAAAATGATAAGATGTAAAGACTAAGAGCTATTCCATCAGGTGGCAGAAGGTTTATCAGCATTTCTAGTCTATGATTGATAGCAGCTTTAATCCCTCACCTATACTGAACTACAGAGGAATATTTTAATGGGGACCAATGTACTGAATGCTACTAGATCATTCTAATTTTGGCTTACAGCCTACAGGGGTAGATGTACTGTATGAAGCAGTGATAAGGGAGGAGAAGTGATAAAGGGACAGATTATCTAAGCTTCAAAAGTGATAAAATGGAGAGTGATAAACCACCAGCCAATCAGCTCCTGTCTGACATTTTTCAAACACAGTCTGTGACATGGCAGTCAAGCTATAGATGTTATAAGCTGGGAGATAACCTGACAGGTGAATGGTTAACCAGGGAGCTTGAATAGAAGCAGCAGCAAATTGCAGGTATATACAGTATGACAGGGGACTCTGGAACAAGGAACCTGAAACCTAGAACGCTGACTTCTGGGGAGTACTCAGGGATCAGACAAGTTGTTCAAGACAAGGAGGAAGCGCAAGAGGCCTGACCTACTGTATATCTCCCCTGCCTGTCTGTGATTGGCTGCAAGTTGCAGTATCAATTAACTTCAGGAAGTACCTGTGCACATCTTGATCACATGATCAAGTGCACAGATCAGAGTATCAAGGTTACAGGGAAATCATTGGAGGAATCTAGTCATGTGACTGCAAGTGTAATGAAGGCACTCATGCAGCGTGGGACCAGCATGGGATCAGCGTGGAACATTGACTATGCCTTAGGGGAATGCCATGCACATCATGCCACCATACCTCCCAATGTGACCCATGCCAGGTTGGACACAATGCTCTGCTCCTGGACTTTATTCTTTTTTTTTTTAAAGAAATTTTATTGAATTTTCAGAATAATTCCATGACAAGTACGTTTAAGGCAAATGTTAAATGACAAAAGAGTCTTGGTCAGATTACAACAATATTACAATAATGCAATATACAAAAAATAAATCAAGCAGTCTTTCATAGAACCATGAAATAGAACATCAAAGTCAAAAATCTGAAAGATCCAAAAGACATAGCTACTGTATATTGACTACTAACATGAATGTTATATAAAATAGACAGTAGACTACGTACAGGGGGGGGGGGGACATAGGAACGAGGGGGAGGAAATGGAGGGGAAAGGAGAATGAACATGCCGGGTACAGAGAGGAACTAAATGGTGAGCAGAAAGTCGAATAAAACTGAGACCCAAGTCGATATCATGTGGCTTGATTGGTTAGTGGTATAATACCAGCTGCCACCTGTCGCAACAGGTTCCAGGAGGTATTTTCAAATAGTCTCAGGATATGAGTTTGGGACTGAGCATCAAGGGTGTTGATGAAGTATTCCCATTTTTTAATAAATTTCTCCACACCTGCCTCAACATCAGGGATCATAGCACGTCTGTCACAGTATAATATTTGGATCAGTTTTTGTTTTACTTCGGTGAGTGAAGGGGCCGAACGGCTGGTCCAGTGTATTAATATGACCTTCTTCTGGACTTTATTCTTAATGTATTATTGCCACCACCTGTTTTTGAATAGGTTAACTTATAAGAAAGGTGTTTCACCACAGGTGAGGGCAATCCTATATTATAAGGAAAGTCCAGGAGCAGAGCATTGTGTCCTTCCTCAGTGGTAAACACAGGATTTTTGGAGGGGGGGGGGGGGGGGGGTTCCAAATGTAATCCAAAATCTTCCACTCTGCAGCGCATTGTAGTTAGTACAGGAGTCTGGGGGAGTGGTAAAAGCCCTGAATATTGCTCTTTTTATACAGTGGATACTGTATGAAATACAGTATTAATATTTAACAGTACAGATGGTCTATAGTTCATGCTGTTTCAAACATTTAAATAAGTGGTTAGCAGGAAAAGGTTAAACATAATAAATAAATAAATAAATACACAAACATAATATAAACAGTACTGCACTTTCTAAGCTCTCAATCTCCCAATTCATGGTAAGGCTCCTGTCTCTTCCTCCTGGCAGCTTCTCTCTGGTCCATAGTGATGTTTAAGGGCTCAGATCCACACATACAGTAAATGTGGTAGAAGAAACTGGCACACTGGGCATGTGCTGCAGCTCCGCTCTGTCCCTTACACTGCATAATGGTGGCAGTTCTAATAATCATATTATATACCAGTACTATTGTTTTCATCATTTAAGGCACTTGCCAAGAGGAGGAGGGTTTCTGGGCAACCAGAAACCCACTCTGAGTGTGCCTATGCTACTGGAGATGGTAATGTTGGGAGTTAAGTGCCGGGGAGAATGACCGGGGACAGTGCTGAACAGGGACTTGCATCTCAGGATGCACCAGCATGGGGTTAAGGGACACAGACACAGTCGCAGAGTCGGACATGCGCCACAATTTCTGACAATATGCTTGTGATTTCATATCTATTATGAAGTGCAGATAGCATACAGTATATACAACTATTTCAGTTATAATGTCATATTTATATATAGTTTAGTATCATTGGTATATCAGGTTATTAATAAGGAACAGCCCATGGGGTTTATGTGTGGGGGAAAATAGAGTGTTCTGTATCTGTGGCACCCGACTCCAGGGTGCCCCTGTGCCCCAAGGGACTTAAACAGTTGCAGGCAACGCTGCCAAAAAGACCCCTTTCTGCTGTCCAGGGCTGTGAGGGGTTAACAAGACCCAGGGAGCACGCTAGAAAGGAGTGAGCAGCACAGCGTGACAGGAAGATGAGAGGTCAGAGGTGATCCCTGCAGCAGCATGTGGGGATAGGAAGAAAGCTGGCACATGCAGCGGAAAGACCCGTGCACGGAGGAGAAGACAGCAGCATGTGGCAGAGCGTGCAGCCTGGAAGCGTGCTAAGAGAAGGTAGCCCTCACGGCACCAAGGAGGCCTGACCTAGAAGAAGAGAAGAGGTGCTGACCCCTGTGTGCAGAGCGGTGCCGGAGGGAGTGCAGGAGGAGAAGAGCTGGTGACCGCCTATGACAGAGCCGAGTCTTTGCAGCATCTCTGGCGGTGAGTCACAGCCAGCGCCCCCGGATAGCAGAGGAGGAGAGCGGCTCGTTAAGAGGTCTGGAGGGCCATGCAAGAAGACACCCACTCCCTGCCACTGACGAGTGAGCCTGGAAAAACCAGGACATCCTGGCTGTGATTGACAGCAAGAAGAGAGAGAGATGCTGCAAGGTCCAGCACCACAGAGCAGAAGCAGCACCAGGAAAGGGCCCCTTAGCTGGGGTTCAGCCGGAGTAGCCACCCCAGGGACAAGAGGCCATTTGCTGGAACCATTTGGAGGGTCGCTACTGGGAGGAGCCGGCATCTGCAGCTGCATGCACAGGTACCCAGGGTTGGCCATCACCCAAGGTGGTCTACCGCACATGGGGCCTCCGTTGCCCCACGCATCCTGCAACTTGCTACAGCACTGTGCCGCCAATTAGCCTTCACCCTCACCTACTACCCCACGTGCAGGACTTGGACTCGTTCACCTCAGGGTGACTTATGTTAAGGCCCCACTGTCAGGGCCCACCACTATATCCAGGTTAACCCTGGCAGCCTGTCCCAAGCACAAAGCAGGGGGTCACCAAGTCCAAAGGGGACCTGCCTGTCCCTCTTGAGTGAGGACCGTTTAACCCTTTTTCTGAGCTATAGGTTAGTGTGCACACTAAGTTAGGGCCTAGTCCACTAGTGAGGATTTGTTCATTGTGGGACCGTTATTAAAATTCAGGAACTGTGTTGTTTGCACCAGGGACTACAGTTCAGTATAGATAGGGTGCGTAGCGCCACCTGGCGGACATATTGTGGTATAGTGTTATATGTGTAGTATAGAATTCTAGTGACGTCATATTATTCTCTTTAATAGTGCTCTCTTTGATATAATTTTCTTTAAATATCTTTGTCTTTCTTATGGATGTTTACATATGTGTACAAGTGCATCACAGCGACTAGTGCAGGTGTTTTCTGTTAATAAATATTTGTTGCTGCTAACCGTAGTAGCGTTATCTTTTGTGGGTCTCCTTGGGTTGTGCAGTTCCCTGCCACAGGTTCTTCCAAGAAGAGGCTGTGAAGATCCGAAGCCGAAGATCAGATCCAAGTCCAGAGTCCAGGTACGCCATCTTGCACCACACTGTTACAGGGGCATTGTCACATATCTGCCAATTTTATTTTGGTTGTTAACAGCATCTTAGTCCTTGATCCAATCCCATAAATGAGCCCTGTTAATTTACCATGGACTCAGTGCAATGTTTGTTGGCAAACCTTTTAATAGGTGGGTGCATGTTGTATTATGTACTATACTGTATATAAGGATTTTGATAAAAAAATAGTTCACAATTTGATAAATACTTTACATTATCTGAGTCTACAGAAAGTTTATCAACTCATGTATTATTATAGCAAATAAATCAATAATTCAGGGTTTGGATAATGTTTACACACATGAACTAGTAGTGTAAAGATAATAGAATTGGTTACTTTTAACCAATGGTTAAAATACTTTATAAATACAATACATTTGTTTTTGCAGTCATACACGGTACGGAACAAACACAGAAATATCCTAAAAAAACATGTACCGGTCATGACAAAATGCTTCTGGAGTTTCACACAAATAAACTGATAAGTTATTGCATTCTATATGCTGGGATTCTTTGCAGGATTACAAAAAAACAAACAAAAAAAAAACACTGTATGTAGACCACCTAAACATTATCACTTGCCAGAGATTCTAGCTAACTGCAGAGGATCTCTGTGTACGAAGGACCTTGTGCACTAAAGACTGGTAATAGAGCCATTGCTGGAAATACAATTCATGTCCCAACATGTAATAATTCCCTGCTGATAAGTTCAGCAGTGTTGTCCTGTGCTGACATATAAGTCCAGCGGTGCTGCCTTATAAGTCTAGCGGTGCTGCGGTATAAGTCCATCGGTCGTGTCCTGTGCTGTGCTGCTAAGTCCAGTGGTGCTGCCATACACAGTAATTCCAGTGGTGCTGCTGTATAATCCGATGGTGGTGCCCTGTGCTGTGCTGCAGTATAAGTCCAGGAGTGGTATCCTATGCTGCCTCATAAGTCCACTGTTGCAGCCGTATAAGTCCAGCGGTGGTGTCCTGTGCTGTAATATAAGTCAAGCAGTGCTGCCATATAAGTCCAGCTGTTCTGGTGTATACAGTAAGTCCAGCAGTGGTGTCCTGTGCTTTGCTACCATATAAGTGTAACGGTGCTGCCCTGTGCTGCTGTATAAGTCCAGCAGTGCTGTCCATTACGGTCCCAGAATTAATTTTTTTCCCCATTTGGGGTAATTTACTCTTGTTCCCTGACCACTGTAGCATTTCAGAGATAACACATTTCTCTGCTGTTGTTACCCAAAAGCTAAGCATATCATAATTGTGTACTTCGGTTACTAAATGACTGGGTGAACAACTACTTTCACATACAGTAGACCATTTGACTGCCATATTGGTTTATTTCATGGGGATCAAATTACTACTGGACCGATATAGAGGTAGGCGGTGCCAGAGTTTATCTGACAGTTTTTAAAGTGGCAAATATTTAGAAGGCAAAACCAATCTGGTATAAACAGTATGAAAGACTATAAACAGTGATAATCTGTTTGAAACCAAACCAGCTTTTACTATATTATATTATTTTATAAAAAAGTATGCTACAGTATTTGCTAGTTTTTATAGGAGTTACAGAAAGCTTATGTAACTTATGTTTTACTAAATACATGTACTAACTAAGAAGTCAATGATTAATGGGTTCTGATAAATGTTATGTTTGCAGCTTACTTCCAAGTCTGAGCACTAAAAAACAAGTTGTCCTTTTAACAATAAGCACATTCTGATGATTGAATACCCTTGAGAATTTGAACACTTATGCTATAAGCTGATGTTTTCCATTGCAACTGTAATTACCATTTCACTTGTGTTAATCGTTAATTAACTGTCTTAGTGATGTTTTGTGGGTATAAATCACTGCATACTTTAGTCCAATAGTCGACGGAGACTTAAGTATAATATTTGTTGCAAAATTACATGTGTACAGTACAGTATCTTCCCTTCTTAACAACCGGTCATTGTAAACTGTTATTATTCAAAGGCTTTAGTGCCAGTCATCTTTGTGGAGATTCACTATTATTAGGATTCTAGGATTCAACCATTTTCTTCATACTTTATGTATATATATATATAATTATATATAATATATTCCAAAATTCCCTACGCGCTGTTATTAATTGATAGATTATACACAAATAAATGAGGCAGCCCAATCACTAAATTCCCTGAGGGTTAGGGAATTAACACAAAAACATACCACCCAATAGTGATTTGGTGCCTTTAACAATTTCAAAGGGATTGTCCGTAATCTCCGACTCAATTAGGAAGAGGCTTTGTTCATACACAAGATGTATTTTTATTAAAAATGTTTTTTCCGATGTCAACAGTACATATAAATTCCAAAGCGTTTCGTCAGAAATGACTTAATCAGGGGAATAATAACAGGTCTTCCATATAATGATGACCTTATTGTTATTTCTGTGAATAAATAAATAAGGTATTAAAATGTAACAAGAAGAATTCCTTTTCTTTGGAGCAAGTCTATTTTTTCAGTTGGAATAAGACTCCATATTCTTTTTAAAAAAAAATTGCAAAGATTTGGATATCCTTCCAGAAACTACACAATTGTATAAAATCACCAATCAATTGTGTGGTGATGCATCCAGATATGTGGCTTCAGAAATGACAAGCCTTAAGCCTGGAGCTCTGTCTCCTGCAGAGATGCTCTCCTGATGAAGTCCAGCCTGAATTTATAGGCATCAGAGACGAAACGCGTAGAGAGGCCTCTACCCAACCTTCATTCGCACACCCTATTCACTTTATGTAAGTCTAATTTATTTTTATGTATATGCACTTATTAAAAACACTCCTCATTTTAATTTAACTGGAGTTATCCTCTTTCTTTGCAATCCTCACTGCACAAAATTGGAGCACTACTGTGAACTCACTTGGGGGACCATAAACAAAAGGTCCAATCTGGACAGCAGCCGAGAAGATCCTGGTAACCAGTACAACCAAGGAGGGGGAACAGCATTTTGATAAGCACTTTATTCTTCATTATACGGTACGCAGAACCTAAATTAAAGCCACAGTGAACGCACTAACCTACTACACTATAGAGCGCCATTCTCATCACTTTCTAGATATATATATTTTTTATTTTAGATAATATATTAATTTTTTGTTGCAGTTATAAACATATACTGTAGTTGCTGTACTCGGTCTGCTATGAAGGTGCTTGGTGACTGTTTATCCCTGGCGGGTGCAAACAAGTCTGTAGAATAAATCAGAGCAATATTAGTTCATTTAAACTTTTCCTGACAACTTTATTGTGCCAGGTCGGTACAGCAACTGAAGATGCGGTAGGCATGACCTTGTATAATGGGCTTGATGTGATGGAGCAGGCTGCGGGAGGTGGAATGGCTTCATGATCACATTATCAAAGCCATGCCCACTGCTATACAATACTGAGATTCCCTACATTGTACAGTGGGAGGCTTTGCTACCATGACAAGATTCAGAGCCAATCATATCACCAGCAATCCAGCTGAGGGTCTCACTGCTGCTCATGCCACCCACTGTTTTTCCCTGTCGCACGCTGCCTCTCTTTGGGGGTTATTTTGGTTCATTCTTTCTGACAAATTCCTTCTTAGATGGACAAAACCATGTGCACTGCAGGGGGGCAGATGTAAAATGTGCATGGAGAGAATTCGATCTGGGTGAGTTACAGTATCTTGTTTCTGTGCAGGGAAAATATGGACTGCTTTATTTTTACACTGCAATATAGATATCACTTTGAATTAAAACCCCACTGAATCTAATTCTCTCTGCACAAGTAACATCTGCCCCACCTGCAGTGCACATGGTTTTGTCCATCTAAGAAGGAATTTGTCAGAAAGAGAGAACCAAAATAACCCCATTTGTCACACTGCCATGTTGCTTATTGTGAACTTAAGTTGGTGTGGAATAGATGGGTCCAAATTATATTTTTGCACCTGGGCTCACCACCCACAAGTTCCGCAACTGGGGAGACTTGCTCACTCTTCCTGGTCGCCGCTGGCGCAACACATTTTTGGTGCCTCCTAGCCATTCCAAGAGAGTAAACAGTTATAACTAATTAAAATCGACTCATTAGCATTGCTGCTAATTTGTGAATATGTATATTCAATTTTGCATGAACCATAGGTTCTAAAGCTAGGTCCTCAGGACCCCAAATCTGTCAAAATGTATAATTGAGTAATAAATACCTGGTGGGTTATCTGGAAATCATGAATTGTTTGGAGTCCTAAAGGACCGAGTTTGAAAACCACTGTCATAGGCAACAGAGACTTCTGTAAAGAATGGGCATATGTATGTTCTATTAACTGACTTTATTGTACATCTTTTTGCAATTGGTTATTGTTGTGATAGTGGGGGCATGTGCCGGAATATTGCTAATTACTATGATTTAAATGATAAATGTTGGCACAAGGGCCATCTTGTATAAGGGAATATTTGGATCTTCTACAGTTCCTTTGCATCCTGTTGATGACAAGGATGCAATTCAAAATGGCAATGCTGAAATTTTTGAATAGCTTCATTCAGTTGCAATTGTTAGGGCCACAAAAGATGACAAGCACCTTTCCAGCAATATCAAGCTATACAGGACTGTTAACAACAGGCTGAACAATTGTGGCTCACACCCTTTGCTTAGAAGTTCTCTAGACTGTGATGATTAAATTGTATCTATTAAAATTATCAGCAACTAGAACATCTAAACTAATATAATAACATATATTGTTTTACAGTGTTTCATAGGCTGGTGTTGTTCAAGTGTATAAAATATAGTATAAGTAAAATAATTCCATCTAATAAGTTATCTCCTAGTTGCATGTATAGTAAAACACAGCAGGGCCTTATAAATCAGGTGCATTAACTTCCTCTAAAATTTGGGACATTAATGTCACACGCTGAGAATAAAAGTATATGCTCAAATGACTTTCCTTTTTCCTTTTATTCTTTGTTACAGTAAGAGCACTAAAATCCCCTTTGATGCTGAAAACACGGCCTCTATGAAACTGACACGGTAGGGGGGCGTTCAGGATCAGATCCATCGTAAGCCTATTGCACATTCCTCAAACATCATTTAGGATTATAGAAGTGTATGGCAACTGTGATATTCTGAAGTGCTGGCTGAGAATCAGGTCCTGTATAGTAATTTCCAGCACTCTCTGCCATTACAAAAGAAAGTCTTACATGATATATGATTATGCTTTGAAACTATATTTACATATAAGAAGATAATGGCTGAAACACACTGCAGTCTTGTTTAATACAAAAATTTGTCTTATTTTAGTAATATGCTAATTCCAATAAATGTCAGATTAATTTAAGTGATAGTTATTGAAACACTATGATGTTTTATATGAAATCATAATAAGTGCAGAAGTTTTAAAATGATAAAAACCTGGATTTGTGGGAAGTGGAGCAGAGTTTAACTGCATAGCACAGATATCTGTGTATTTGGCCACCTGTCTGAGGATCTAGAAGATAGAGTACGGATAACAGAAGAGCCACTTGGCACAGAACGCAACACAAGACTCTCCTTCCTATGGCGAGCTCTGGGAGGGCAGACATTATGATGTCATCATTTGTCATTTACTTTTTATTTAAATGCTTCTTCCACTAGAATAGTGTATGAACAGCTTACAAATGCTAGAAAGTCTCTATGCCAATAAATGCATTTCGTTACATGGAGCAAAGAGCACTCTTACCATAGAATTTAGATCAAATTTTGGTTGGACAATCCTAATTCGCGAAGGCCAAAAGGGGTTAAATATATCAATGTGTGGCTTAACATCTGTAAAATGCAGATCTGAATGAATCTTCTAAATGTGCTTTAATAAACTTAGCTAGAAAAAATAATACTGCAAGTAATGTGTTAGTATACAAAAGAATCAAAATATTGGAACTGCAATAAAAAGCCATGTACAGTAGTACAAGCTGTGAGCTTGTTGTGCACCATCGCAATTGATAGAATACTTGAACGATGGCAGACTCGTAGAATACAGGCTAGTTAAAAAACCATTATGTGGATTTTAGCACATATTTCTGGTGATAGAGGGAATGATAAGGTGCGTAACTTATGATTAGAAAAAAATTTGCTTGAAAACCTTTTTGATCAATATGATTTTATTATAAAGGATTTCATAGAAAAGATCACATATAATTAGATATTTATCTGATTTTGTCGGGTCAATAATTCCAATCACTGTGAACAAGATTGCTTCGGCATGAAAGAAGTCAAGAGAAAGGCCTGCAGAATGGGATTTTGACAAAAGGTTGAAGTGAAATAAATGTTCCAGTTTTAAGAAAAAGACGTAAATGGCTACTTTTAGTAATGTTCAGATGCATGGCAAAGTCACCACCGATAGATTGATGGCATTTACAACAGGAAGGAAAATAAATTAGAACTGGAATTCAATCATAGGGATTAATGGAGAATAAACATTCACAAGCAATGCAGACAAAACAAATCTAAAAGCAGTATAAATTTAAGTGTTTTTAAAACCAAAGTATAGGAAACTGTATTTAAAAGAAGAAAACAAAAATAATTGACTGTGGTTACAAGAGTTCATAATTTGCAACTTTGTTTAATTGAAAAGAGAGAATTAAAGTTAACTACGTTACATTTTGTACTTTACTCAGAAAGTACTTTCTCTTAAAATAGAAAAAAACAACACATAATAGTGCTTAATAATTTATAAATGGCATTATTTAACTAAAATAGTGTGTGGGAATTAGGCAGGGTAGCGTTCTGCAAAATGGTGTGGTGTCACCCCTGTTTGCTAGGCAAGGCCAGGGTCTTCAATTTTCAAAACAGTCCTACTGGCTACCTCAGCAAGAACAGCTGGGCCATTTCAAGGGTTACTCAGATGGCCAATGTTCGGGCAAGTAACCTAGAGCTGCATACTTGAATCACGGAAGCAGGCAGGAGGTGTCTATTTACAGGAGAGACATCCTGCTTCATTTGCATAATTTAGTTGTAGCTAATGCTGCACTGTGTCTCTGAAACATCTCCAATATACTATGACAAGCAATCATATAGACTTGATTGAAACGAAGCCTGGTTCTTTATTTGTAGCAGGTAGACAGAATATGAGGATAACAGCTAGGCAATTTTTTGGGATACAGCAATACAGTTCTCTTATTAAAGCAATAGCAGGTTTCAGCAGGCAACATACAGGTTTCACAGTAAGGGTACTCCAGAGCATCCCTAACGTAATCCCTACATTCCCAGCTACAAAAAGGTATTGGAAACACTGACCCTCTGCTTTGGACAAACATATAACAGGAAGTAACAATTTAATTAGCAGACCGTGATTCACAATACATCTTAGGAAAACCCAGACTTGATCTCACTAGACCTACTACTGTTCTAAATCCTGGATTGGATCTTCCACATCCACCTCATGTGGAATAATGCTGCCTCTGCCACACTCCTCCACCCTTAGCATCAACCACCCTATTGAAGCTAAGAAATCCTCAGGTGAGCTCTCTACCTTGCCCATCTCTATTTATGTCATCCACCTGTATACAAAACCCTTCACCACTTTCCGGAGGTTACCCACCTTGCCCTCTTGCCCTAACTTCACCATAGGGTTGCTTGGAGGATTGGGACCTACAAACTTCTGTAACAGGCATCCGCATTGAGGTGCTTTCCCGGGTGATGCTGCACCTCAAACTTAAGCGGCTGTAAGGTAAAAAACCAATTGGTCAAACAAGCATTCACCTCTTTGTTCATGTGCATCCATTTCAAGGGCACATGGTCTGTGACCAATACAAACTCTCACCTCAACAAATAACATTTTAAAGACTCCACTGCCCACCTAATTGCCAAGCACTCCTGCTCTACAGTTGAGTAGTAATTTACGGCAAAGGTAGAGGAAGGGATTCTCCCAATCTACCTCTGCACCTTACCCTATCCCAGAGGCATCCACCAGCAATATAAACTGTCTTTTGAAGCCAGGAGCTTGTAGAACAGGTTCTGTATATAAAACTTGTCTAAAATAGCAATCAGCTTCCACTTGTTTAGACCAAATTATCTTGCCTGGGGACTGTTTTTTAAGACATTCAGTTAAGCCACTCTAGTGGCAAAACCCATATGCACCTGCAGTTATATCCCACCAGACCAAGAAATGTCCTGAGTTGCAACTTAAATTTGGGTTTAGACCAAGTTATGACTGATTCTACCTTACTAGGCTGAAGTTTAGTACTTGTACGGTCTACAATGTACCCCAAATATTTTGATTCCACCATACCAATGGCAAATTTCTCAGGGTTGGTGGTAAATCGGTGCTCATAGAGACTTTAACATGTCCTCTACCTTTGGTGGGTGAGATTCCCAGTCAGAGGTAAATATGATGATGTTCTGTAAATATGCAACTGCATATTCCTTGTGGGGCCACAGCAACTTTTTGATAGCTCTCTGAAAGCTTGCTGGGGCACCATGTAAAATATAATGGCAGTACTTTATACTGGAATAACCCCTCTGGGGTAGAGAAGGCTGTTTTTGCTTTAGAAGCTTCAGTCAAAGGAATCTGCCAATATCCTTTTTGTTTTATCAAGTATGGAGAGATACTGTCTCTTTGCTAAATTTTCCTCCTTTACAAAGTATTATTATGAATTTTGTATTTATGTGCTGTAGATCTGTTGTTTTGATGCAACCTGTATACCCTGTGCAGACTTATGTATATTTATATTATGTACTTTGCTATTGTTTATTTACTAATTGAACCTGCCTTGAGATTTGTTTTTAATATGGCTGTTACCATGGTGATGGGTTGAGGATGTGATGTCATGTTTGGCGATGTCCTTCTGGTCATCCTGACGCTGGGTCTGGCTTCACATGTGTGGGTGGGGGATATAAGGTGAGCATTTTTGTTACAATTTTTATGCCTGATGATGATGATGATGACAATAAACGCATCAAAACGTTGCAGATACATCCATCTTGCATGAGTTCTTACTCACTCGAGTGCCACCTGTTTGTTTACACACATATATACTGTATAAATATATATATATATATATATACATATATATATATATATTCCAGATTTTAGTGGCACAGCACAACATTTCCAATGCAATATTTGCTGGGGTGCAGTAGTTTAGGGACAAATCCAATGCGATCTGTGCCATAAACATAGGGAGCAGAGAAGAGAGCACTCACCAGGCTTGTTGATTTCCACAAAAAGATTTATTTTCAGATCAGTGATAGGTTGACGTTTAGGTCCTCCTAAGGAACTTTTTCAAGACCACCTTAAAAGACAGGAGCATATCCCACATGGGACACCTGTGTGTTTATATACCCAGCGCACTGTCACCCCGCCCAGAATCAACTCCCAACCAGGAAGTGCCATCCACTATATCAAATTTGCTATATTAGCACTATAGCAGTGGTCAGGGAACTCGATCCTCATTACCCCACACAGTGCATGTTTTGCTGGTAACCCAGCAGATGCACAGGTGTACTAATTACTCACAGACACATTTTATAAGGACCGCAGGTGGAGTTAATTATATCACTTGTGATTCTGTGAGGAGACCTGCAAAACATGCACTGCATGGGGTAATATGGACAGAGTTCCCTGACCACTGTACTATAGCAACTTAGCTATTTACATAGCCACCCTCCGGCAGACAGTGAACCTTGTAGGAACTACTAATATCGCTTACCTCTTAAATATATATCAGAAAACACTTAATTGGCAGCATGCGCTCCAACCTGCTGGAACGCACACCAGCGGAAGTACAGTATGTCACCGGGTGGAGCATACGGGTCATACCTATATCCGGATTAGCATGCATCCACACAATTCAGGACACCATGGTGATGGCACGTGATCATCAGGTGCCACCCTTACATCTAACACGCAATAAACGGCCGCCCATCTGACCTGTGGAATGGACAACAAGGAAGCGCATCCACAGTGTTCGACTTCTGCATTCCACACTGCTTATAGTGATAGAAGCAAATTAACTTATGTTTACTGTAGTTGATAATATTACTAGCCACTTGTTTAGTAGCCTATAGCCATGCTTGGCTATATAATAGGGGGTCATTGCGCTCAAAACAAAACACACAGTTTCCCATGCTATATAGACATTATAGGAAAAATACATAAATACACATCTAAAAAAGTATGACACATACAAATAATATACACAAATATATGTAGACCGTAAATGCTAGAAAAAGTCATTTGTCTACACCCACCAGTTGCTCATATTTTAGAAAAATACTTTTTTACAAAAATATCTTTTTAAGAAGAATTATCTTTATTTGAAAAATATTATTATATTAAAAAATTCTTAAACAGCTTTTGAAGAGCACTTCTTGAGAGGATTTCTTAAAAAACATCTTGACATTTTTGAAAAATTCTAGAAAAACCTCCTTTTTCTTAATATTGGACTAATCACCCATATAGTAAATAGTTTATGAAATTCCTTCATTATCATAACTAATTTGGTGAATCTTCCAAAGCAGCATTGACACCATACGAGAAATGGCCATAGGGAATATATAACTCAATCAAGTGTCAAATTTCCAGTCTCTAGAGCAGGCATGTCCAAAATATGGCCCTCCAGCTGTTGTGAAACTACACATCCAAGCATGCCTTTACCACAGTTTTCCTCTAAAGGTGTGTTTAAACTATGGCAAGGCATGCTGGGATGCTGGGATGTGTAGTTTCAAAACAGCTGGAGGGCCACACTTTGGACATGCCTGCTCTAGAGTAAAATATGTAAATGATTCACCTCATTGAGGCCCTTAGGTGAAACAGTCTCAATGTATCCACCAGGCTTCAGTCTTAAGTATAGTCAATCCTCTATTACCACCCCTACTTGTTGGGGGTATCCAGTCAATAATTATTCCTCTTAGTGCTTTTATCTGATGGGAACACTTGAGAAAGTGAGTAGCGACCAGTTTATCAGAGGAACTGGGCTCATAGGCCAATAAAGGGCCTATGCTGAGCCATTTGCTCTCTATAAGTCCCAACGTAAAATAATACACCAGAGGGCCATAGACTTTCATTGGTGTCTGACCCAGACGATGACTTGGAGGTATAGTTATTAATTCTGTTACCAAAGAAGCATCTGTCAGACCTAGTGGATTGAAATCTTCTGCTACCCCCACTGTTGCCAGAAAGCCACTTATAAACACTATGTTCCTGATAATCAATTTCTACAGTGTCCATTTTTTTCTTTTTAAAAGAAATCAGGTCAGTACAGTATTTATCTATTTGAATCTGTATGCATACAAGCCAATTGTCGGTCTTATCAGCTTTTAAATTGGGTATGATTCTGTTTTGAAGGCCTCAAATTCGGTTCTCACTTTCAGTAATTCATTACCCACCTCTTCAATTACCATGGCTAAAAGGTCCAGGAAGCACTTATTTAATATCCCACAACACTGGACACAGAATGCCGGATAACCTCCTCTGTTGGTGGAGGCATTGGCTACACTTAAACCTCTGGGGATCCTTTTTTCTACAGAAATATTCCATATTTGCGTATAAGACGACTTTTTCCCCCTGAAAAACATGCCTCCAAGTGGGGGGTCGTCTTATATGCCGGGTGCACTTCGTTGGGATAGACATAGCTGCCCCAGGGGTACACTTTTATACATTTTGCGACTCTCTCATCTTATGCATACCTTGATACTCCCTATCCAAATCTCTTATCAGGTCATATAAGAGACCTGGCAGTGCTGCCGCTGTCCCCTCTGCCTAAGCCACCTGTCACATTTTAGCACTGACGTCGGCGGCAGGCTCGGGTATGGTCGGCGCAGCTCGGGGGGACTCGGGAGCGCTCAGGCATCCAAGTCCTCCCGAGCCGCCGCAAACATCCCACAGCCTGCCGCCGACGTCACTGCTGAATGTGACAGTCGTCTTAGGCAGGGGGGACAGCGGCAGCACTGCAGGGAAGCTCCGCGTACTAACGCCGGAGCGGAGGTGAGGGGGACTTACAACTTTATGTGGTGGGTTTTGCTGGGGCAGGACAAACCAGCCCTGATAGGTTTGTCCTGCCCCAGCAAAACCCACCACTCAAGGGGTATAAGAAGGGAGGGGGGCGAGGAGAGAGTCGCAAAATGTATAAAAGTGTACACCTGGGGCAGCTATGTCTATAATACTGGTACTATCCATAATATGGATTCAAGGGTGGACCAGACTGCTGCTAGTGACATGGAGACAGGGAGACAGGGAGGGCAGACAGGGAGCAGGGACCAATCCAATCAGGCTTTGTATACAGCCAACAGCCACCCACAGTACTGCACCATTGTACAGTACAGTATAGCATAGAAAATGTCCAGCAGTCAAAACCCTGTCAACCCTATCATGGCACCAGCAAAAATAAAGAAATATGATGCAAGTTTTAAACTTAAAGTTGTAAACTTTGCCATGGAACATAATAATTGTGCTGCTGCAAGACAATATGGAGTAACAGAAAAGATGGTTCAGGACTGGAAATCAAATGAAAAAGCATTAAAGAGTATGCCAAGGGGTAAGTGTGCATTAAGAAGGTGTGCGGAAGAGGGGGTAGTCTTATACGGCGAGTATATAACAAACTCTATATTTTGAGTGGAAATGTTGGGGGGTCGTCTTACACGCCGGCAAATATGGTGTATATATATATCTATATATATATATATATATATATATATATATATATATATATATATATATATACATATATATTAATTCTATCCGAAAGAAATGGCACTCACCAGGGCTTCAGTACGTTTATATCACTAGCAGGATTTTTATTCCATACCACAAATCTTCACAATTGTACAGTCAGTGAACATTTGTTAAGATTTGTGGTATGGAATAAAAATCCTACTGGTGTTATAAAAGTACTGAAGCCCTGGTGAGTGCCATTTCTTTTGGATTGGACTGTATTTGTGGCCTACATAAGGTACCACTGATGTGCAACCCCAGGCAGATGCTGGATTTAAAAGACCCCTTGATAAAGTCCAAGAGACAAAAGGCGGTGGGACTGCCTGCTGACTCCTCTATTAGATAAGTTACTCTTATACACCTATTTTTAAAGGAACACCTTTTTTTAAAAGTTTCTTAAATATTCTTTATATATATATATATATATATATATATATATATATATATATATATATATCTTTTTATTATTTATTTTTTCTATGTAACTGTCTCACTGTTTGTATCATTAAATTTGTCGCTGTGCTACTGTGCACATTTTTTAAATAAATATATATATTTTATATATCTTGTCAATTTAGTATATGTTACTAGTCGCTGAACCCCTATTCTTTGTTTTTGAATCTTTATTTAATACCTTTTACCAGGGTGTTTTTAATACTTAGGGGGTAGCTGACGCCCTAGAGAAATAAGGGCATATCTACACGCCACTTGATTTTGTTGTTGTTATTTCATCCCTGCTATATAACCCACAGAGGGATATTAGCCGTGTCAACAACTTTGCTTCCTGGCTTCCTCACTTCCTCTCTTCTGACATTCCCTTCATTATTCTAGGTGATTTCAACGTCCCTATCAATAACCCCTCAACATCACATGCCTCTAAACTCCTAAATCTCACATCCTCACATGGGGCCTTATTTTGGTTCACTCTTTCTGACAAAATACTTATTAGATGGACAAAACCAGGGCCCTTATTCTGATCGGTGCGGATATATCCGCGTGCGTTCGGCCCGCCGATGTTTTGTGTCTGCGCATGTGCAGAGGCGTCTCTGTGCATGTGCGAGGGGGGCGTACGGCCAAATCCCACATGATATGTGAACACTCCGAACAGGGGGTGGAGAGGGGCGTGAAGGGCTATTTGGGCTCATTACCATATGTATACGCCCCGCGTTTCATGGGAGTTCCCATGAAAACGCTGGGCGTACGTATGGTAATGCGGCCGTGTCGCACGTGTAGGGGGCGGACATATGACATCGCCGAATGTCAGCTGCCCGCCCAGATCCCTGCTTTTGCACGGAAAAATGTCCGTGTGGTCTGGGGTTGCGGGTGCTGGTGGAGCACACGGTCCTGCATTCGATGGTCTGCGACCATCGAATGATGGGGGAGGTTCCCTTAGATGGAGGAGGCGAATTCCGTGAAAAATACATGTGCGGTCCGTTCGGACAGCTTCTTACCGCATACGGACGGAGTTGGCGATCCGTATGGAAGGCGGGGTTTCGCACGCACGGTCCTGGCCGCATAATCGGCTCCGGCCGCACCGATCAGAATAAGGGCCCATGTGCACTGCAGGGGGGCAGATGCAACATGTGCAGAGAGAATTAGATTTGGGTGAGTAATTTTGTTTCTGTGCAGGGAAAATACTGGCTGCTTTATTTTTACACTTCAATATAGATCTCACTTTGAAGTAAAATCCCACCCAAATCTAACTCTCTCTGCACATTTTGCATATGCTCCCCTGCTGTGCACATGGTTTTGTCCATCTAAGAAGGATTTTGTCAGAAAGAGTGAACCAAAATAAGGCCCATGGTCTCTCCCAGTGGACCACTTCACCATCCCAACTCCCCCTTTCCCCTCTCTGACCACCACCCGCTCTACTTTATCTTATCTCTCTCTGCTTCCCCATCTCTACCACCAAAGGCCACCATCACAAAATGTAACATTGAGGCTATTGCCACGCCATCCTTGTTTGGCTCAATTCTCTCTCCTATTCTCTCTCTCTCATGCCCTAAACTAGCCACTTCCCTATACAATGCATCCCTTATCTCTGCACTTGACACTGTCGCCCCACCGACCACAATTCACCCTAGCAAATCAACACTATAACCATGGCACACCAAATGCACCAGATATCTTCAAAAATGCTCACGCACTGCCAAATGACAGTGGAGGAAATCATGCTCTAAGGCATACTTCCTCCAGTTCAAACTTATGCTCTCTTCCTTCAGTGTGGCCCTTTCCTTTACTAAAGAATCTTACTTCAAAATTCTCATCATCTCCCAGTCTTCCAACCATCTATGCCTCTTTGCCACTGTCAACTCCCTCCTCTGCCCACCACCACCTCCTCTTCCATCCTCACTATCTGCTCAAGACTTTGCCACTTATTTCACATCCAAGATTTACTCCATATTTCAAGACATTGGGCCTTATTTTGGTTCATTCTTTCTGACAAAATCCTTCTTAGATGGGCAAAACCATGTGCACTGCAGGTGGGGCAGATGTAACATATGCAGAGAGAATTAGATTTGGGTGGGGTTTTACTTCAAAGTGAGATCTATATTGCAGTGTAAAAATAAAGCAGTCAGTATTTTCCCTGCACAGAAACAAAATTACTCACCCAAATCTAATTCTCTCTGCACATGTTACATCTGCCCCCCCTGCAGTGCACATGGTTTTGTCCATCTAAGAAGGATTTTGTCAGAAAGAATGAACCAAAATAAGGCCCCATGTATCTCACCAGAGCCTCCTCCTATCCCTTATCACCCCTCCCCTTCCCTCGTATCAATGCTGACATCTTTCTCCCATCTATCTGGTGAGGAAGCTATGGCCCTCATCCATTCCTCCCCCACTACCACCTCCCCACTTGACCCTATCCCCTCCCACCTCCTCCGTTACCTCTCTTCTTCTGCCTGTTCCCATCTTGCCCACCTTCTCAATCTCTCCCTCTCATCAGGCATTGTCCCCTCTGCCTTTAAGCATGCTATTGTCTCCCCTATTCTTAAAAAACATACCCTTGATCCTACCACCCTCTCCAACTACCAACCCATCTCTCTCCTCCCTTTCACCTCCAAACTTCATGACTTTCTTTCCTCCCACTCTCTGCTTTACCCATTCCAATCTGGCTTCTGCTCTCTCCACTCCACTGAAACTGCCCTCACAAAAGTCTGCAATGATCTTCATGCTGTCAAATCTAAGGGCCACTACTCTCTGCTTTTTCTTCTTGACCTCTCTGCTGCTTTTGACACTGTGGACTACCCTTTACTTCACCAAATCCTTCACTCCCTTGGTCTGCGTGATACTGCTCTCACCTGGCTGTCCTCCTACCTCTCTGATCGTTCCTTCTCTGTCTCCTCTAATGAAACTACCTCCTCCCCACTTTAACTAACTTTTGGTGTCCCACAAGGTTCTGTTCTTGGTCCTCTCCTTTTCTCTCTCTATACATCCTCTTTAGGTGAGCTCATTAGCTCTTTTGACTTCCAATATCATCTCTATGCTGATGATACTCAAATCTACTTTTCCTTCCCTGACCTTTCCCCCACTCTCCTCACTCATATCTCCAACTGTCTCTCTTTTATCTCTTTCTGGATGTCCCAGCACTTTCTCAAACCTAACATGTTCAAGACTGAGAGGATCATCTTCCCACCCTCCCACACAACCTCATATCCGACAATCTCATTATCTATTGATGGCATGACTATCACCTTTAGCCCCCAAGCACGCTGTCTTGGAGTAATCCTTGTCTCCTCCCTCTCATTCAAACCACATATTCAGCACCTCTCACAAATTTGCCATTTTCATCTCAAAAATATTTCCAGAATTAGACCTTTTCTCACTCAAGATGCCACTAAGACCATTATCCTCACTGATCATATCCAGGCTGGACTACTGCAATATCATCCTAACTGGTATCCCTGACAAATGCCTGTCTCCACTCCAATCTATCCTCAATGCTGCAGCCCGACTCATCTTCCTCACCAAATGCACCTCCCCCTCCACTCTTCTACAAGCCGTTCACTGGCTTCCTTCCCTTTCAGAATTCAATTTAAACTCACTTACAAAGCCCTCACCCACTTCTCTCCCATTTACATCTCTGACCTTATATCCCTTTACACTCCCACTCATCTCCTTCGCTCTGCTAACACCCGTTGGCTCTTCTGCCGACTTATTACATCCTCCCACTCCTACCTCCAAGACTTTTGACGTGCTGCTCCCTTACTCTGGAATACACTACCTCTCCCCCTCAGACTCTCCACTTCTATACAGAACTTCAAATGGGCTCCTAAGACCCACTTCTTCACCAAACCAAGCAAACTGTCCTCCTAACCTTCTGTTCCTCCCCTGTCTATTCCTCCTGTGTCACCCCTGCCTGTCTGCCCCTCCTCTGTAGAATGTAAGCTCTCACGAGCAGGGAACTGTTACCTCATGTGCTTTTCCTTTCTTACTTCAGTAGTCTTTGACTACACCAAAGCATGCTGTTTGCTGCAGACTGGATACTCATGTTGCAATAATTGGCTGATGTTCCTATAATCATTTACCCTGTATTTGTCCTGTATTATCTTCAACTGTAAGTCACTGTTTTCCTGTTTTGATTATGTGTACTCTGTAATTGGGCACTGCAGATCCCTGCTGGCACCATATAAATAAAGGATAATTAATAATAATAATAATAATAATAATAATAATAATAATAATAAAAAATAAGAAATATATGTTTTCTACCGATATGGACTATTCATATCACACAATGTCTATGTCCCTTTAACTTTAACCCTTAATCAAGCTTTTATCTCTTCTACTTTATATTGCTAAACATTTACTACATCACAAGTTTCTACAAGTCACAAACAAAAAGCATGTGCTTATTTATGTGAAGTGATAATAACCAGTAGGAATCATGGAGAATGAATGCTTCCCCTAGCATAGTTGTATCTAACTGCACCAAAGTGACCTGATAGCAAAAAATAACTGTTTTTCTGTATATTTTGCATTTGGAATCTCTCCTTTAGGAAATCTGCATTTGTCAAGGTCCATTTCACATATTTATTCCATTGTGTCCCTCCTGCCCTACTGACATTTGTACTTATTGCTACTTTAACCTTCTTTTATAGTCTTTCCAGCTCTATATTTTCCCCCCACAGTGGTGTAATATCTTTGATTTGCAATCACATTTCTATTTGTGCAGCTGATGTTATTCCACTTCTTGAAAAATAGCTTCTTTACATTTCTAGAAAAATTCAGCTGGTTTTATTATTTTAGTACAACTTGGAAAGTTTGGCTACCTGTATTAAAGGTTGTGCCAATGTCTGTCTGAGAGGAGCTACTGTTCTTCCACATTGAGAAAATGGCAATGAACTGTATGGGAGAACGTAAATCTAAAATTTACTAGAAATGTGCAACTATAAACCTTGCTGAGACTCCTGACTATTTGCATCAGTACAGTCCTCATATACAAAAGGCACCAATTGAGTGCCCCCCCTTAGGACCAACCAAAAATGGGCTCCAAATCCCCCAGATATTCCCAGCAATTCTACTGCCTTCCCTGGAGCCTGACCAGCATGTCTATTCACCCTTACTGTTTTTGTGGCCATGCCCATGAAACCTCGGGTGTCCACCCTGGAACGCCCCCTGCCTGTCAATCAGCTGGCGCATGAAAATGTCACAGAGTGCGCTCGCGGTAAAGGGTTTGCAATTGTGTATTAGCGTACATGTGCAGACCTTCACCATACACAGAGGATCCCAATTCACTGCTCTATGAAAGGGTCTGAATTGGCCCCATAATGAGCACCAAGCTAACAGATAGGGGTTGGTGCACTGTAAAGATGATTACAACTTTGCATATGGGTAAATACAGTATAGTATATGCATTTATTTCCTAGCATTCAGCATTGAAGCCAAAGGCAGATCTACAAAATGTACACCCCCACTGAAAAAAAATGTAGTCAGCACCCCCCCCCCGTAAAGTTAAAACCCCTTAACCCTGTCTTACTCCTCCGATTGCTGTTTGCTGCCGCCGCGGTTTCTGAGGACGGGACCCGCTGACCTACGTGTCTGCGACTACTGCCTGCTGCCAATGAAAAATTACCCACACAAAATGGCTGCACCATTTTTAAGGATGCTGGAGGAGGCCGTCGCCTCCTCTAGCATCCTCAAAAACTATCTGATGTAAGCGGGTGGACATTTTGTGAGGGCCATTTTTCATTGGCAGTAGGAACCCGGAGGAGCACCGAGACTGCAGACCAGTAGATCTGCTGGTCCCAGACGCAGACCTGGCGGTGGCAAGTGAAAGGATTAAGGCAGGTCCTGGCAGCTGCGCGGTGCAGTGATAGCCTCCGCAGACCCTGGCGCCCACTGGGGATCTGCGTGGTTATTGTTACGCTATTGTTATGCCACTGATGGGAGCATCTATTTATTGATTTGTGTTCCAGTTTTCAAATTATTTTGAGCTGTTTTGTTGTTACTTATTGAAAAGTATGAGTAGAAGTTCACTGTGGTGATCATCGCCTGTGTCTCCTCCTGTGCTCTTATGAAGACTACTGGCAGGGAAAGGATTACTGAAGTGTAAGAACATAGCAAAATAAATATGAAATTGAATGACAACTGCTGCTATATGGCTAACTATTACTTATAGGTAAACGGACTGATATTTTATTTCATTTTGTGGCTTGGCCTATTTGATTTTTTTTGTCCACAGCTATAAGAGATGTGTACATTACAATCATGCTTATCAAACTAGAGAATAGATAGACAAAGGACATTTTAAAATGAAAATAAGTAATGAATGCTAATTAGTGAACTTGTGGCACCATATTTCATTCAGAAATAATTCATTTAGTTGAAAATGTTGCAAGTGACATTTCTTCCAATTTCAGGATCATTTTCTATATGCATATTGACCCATTGTCAAAAAACAAATGAGTTATCTACAAGATCATTGACAATGCTTTTATATTAACAAATTTCCTCTTTGAATGTTGAGTGTTTCAGTTATTTTGCATATAATGACTGCCATTGCATTATGTGATTGTAATAGCATAATTATCTGATTTCTCAGTCATGTTCAGTTTTTATTTTACTTTACAATATGTGTACAACCAAGAACTTGTTGCCACCACATGACACTTGGTTAGTGACTCTATGAACTTATTGGATAGCAACACTGTAATGCTGCATTTCTAGTTGATATATTATACTTTGGTGAGTTTCTGTAATGTTTACCTTATATAGGAAATATAATCTTTTTAAAAAAAATGTATTTAAATTTATATAACAAATGTGAGCAACGCAGGAATTTTTAGTGGATATTTTGAATATCTCTCACAGTTGGACTGTCAAATGTTGTCTCACAGAGATGTTTGCACTCAAAGGGTGACATTCTATGGGATACGATTTGCGTTTTTTGGCGTTAATTAGTAAAAAAAATGGCGATATTGCATTTTTCCTTCAAAACGCATATTTAATAGGATGCGCTAAGGGACAGAAATCGCATATTATGTGCGTTAAGGCATGCGAACCAAAAGTGCGAGATAAATTCGCATTTTTATCGCATCCAGATGTTTTCGTAAAGAAAAGTATACAAATCGCTTATTTAATGCAATGCGTTTTCGCAAATCGCACTTTTAAGGTGACTAATATTCGCACTTATTTCAGACCAGGTTCTGTTTGGCAAATTAGCCAGAACCCTGCACAGATCGCAATGTTCTGTGCAGGGTTCTGGTGTATGATTTCTGGCCAATCAGGAGCCGACTTTCTCAGGACCAAGGCCCCGGAACCGGACTCTTCTGCCCTGGAGCCCCGGAGCCCGGACCCAGGATCCAGGGACCGACCTACGGGCTCAAGGTAGGTAAGTATCAGTGTGTGTGTGTTATGTGTGTATTAAACTTTTATTTTTCAGGGTGTCAGTGTGTTTTCTTTTACTATTTTTTGTACTGTAGAACTACAAGTGCCAGCGGGCCCTTTAATGCCCCGCATGCTGGGACTTGTGGTTCTCCAAGTCCCAGCATGCGGGGTAGGCTTGCTGGGACTCATAGTTTGCCAGTAGAAAACAATAGTTTTTATTCTTTTTTTTACACAATCCATCAGCCCGATGCCCACCGCCCAGGGGCATCGGGGACAGCCCCGGACTATCAGCATGGGCTGGTAAGTCCTGGAGGGGGGGGACCCCTTCATTGGGGGGGTCCCCACTTCCCCAGGACCCCTGCCCATGCTGACCAGCCAGGGGGTTAATGCTTTGGCCGCGGGACCTTATATAATAAGTGTCCCCCGGCTGTGGCATTACCCTGCTGGCTGGTTGGGTCCGGTGCTGGTTCTTAAAATACGGGGGACCCCTAGTCATTTTGTCTTCCCGTATTTTGGGAACCAGCGCCGGACCTTGAGCCTGGTGCTGGTTTCATTAAATCAAGGGGACCCCTTTTTGTCGGGGACCCTGATTTTATGTCACCAGCACCGGCTCAATGAGCCCGGGGCTGGTTATGCTCTGGCGGGGGACCCCGCGCTCGTTTTTTTTTTAATTTGCGCTTTCCTGCAAACGTGCGATTTTCACACATGAAAATCGCACATTTTCAGGACTAAAGACATCGCACCACTTCGCTGCAAATCGCACCACTTCGCACTTTTCAGCCTCCAAATCGCATCACATTAAATATGCGAATTATGACTGAAAAATGCGTTTTTAAAAAGTGCGAATAGCGGCGATGTGGTTCGCTAAAAAAACATGCGCATTTATCTCAAAGCATAGAATGTCACCCAAAGGGTTAAACAGTCAGCAGGCTCTTTGGGGCTTGCTCATTGTGAGAAGCTTTCAGACTAAAGTGAAGCTTGAATATTTAAGTAAATTGTGAGTTTGAAACAGCAGCAGGAGAGTTAGAATACAGAAAAAAAGTGAGTTAAAATACATGAACAGAAACACAAACCTTTCTAATACCTGATACAATGGGTGAAATTTAATAGGATGAGAGATTCAGAAAGTGAGAGATTTGGTAAGAAATCTCCATTTTTTTAAAGCGGCAATCCTTTGCACTTCAAAATCAAACTGGTTTTCTAGTGTAAATGATTGCAGCTTTAAAAAACTGGAGATTTCTTACCAAATCTCTCACTTTCTGAATCTCTCATCCTATTAATTTTCACCCATTGTTTATGCAGTGGATGTAATGCATTTGTGTTGCGAGAGTTATTCTGGAGACTTAGCTGCTGTTTCATCTGCAAGCAAGTTTCTCTGCTGAAAGAGGAGATTGCTAAACTGCATGCTGTGATATATCTCTTGAGGCTACCACTGCCCCTGAGAAGATATTCTGCCTGGACTACTGTGGGCTCTGCAAGGCAAAGAGGTACAGTACACAGACATCTCCCACAAACATATATGAACATATGAACAGCAAAAGGAATAGGAACAGGAAAATTACACCTTCAAAAAGGACTGCACTTCTATTCAGAGATTCCATTATTAGAGGAGTACATCTAGAAAAAGATAATGAAGTAGAGAAACAAGTAAGGGGTTTACCTGGAGCCACAGCTCCAAGGATTGAAGAGCACTGGGAAAAATTGTGAAGTTAACAAAAAAGATGGAGAAGTGGACATCATTGTCCACCTATGAAAAAATGACCTGGCTAATGCTGAATTATTAATTTAGGAAGTTAGGAAATTTTCTGAAGCAGGTGGCAACTACTGTAACATTTTCAGAAGTATTACCAGTACACAAAGAGGAAGATAGACGTCATTGCATCAGAAACTTCAATGTTTGGCTAATGATATGGTACAGTGAGGAGAGATTTAGATGTATAGGTCATAATCCCACCATCTGTTTATTCAAAACTGATGGCCTGCACCGATCTTCAAGAAGAATGAGAGTATTAAGTATGGAGGCTTCATCAATAACTAATGAAGCAAATGGGAGCAGTGAACCAAATAGGAATAAAGCAATCTAATCCCCAACCCAGAGGTATTGTTTATGCAGGCAAGGGAATAGGAAACAATACCACAGCAACAATAGATACTTCAGATCAAAACCAAATTTATGTAGTTAGGAACAGGAAAAGTATAAACAAAATAGCTTTGTGTGCAAATGCAAATAGAATTCCAGAAATAGTTGCAATGATGACAAGGGATGATCTTGATATTGTGGCTATGACATGGTGCAATGAAAATCATGAATGGAACATAGCTTTACAGGTTGAGTATCCCTTAGCCAAAATGCTCGGAACCACAAGAATTTTGGATAAGGGATTATTCCGGATTTCAGAATATATTTTTTTCAACATATTAACCTAATCCCCTGGTAGTCCTCCACTGGTCCCCTGGTGTCACCGGCGCACCTGCGCAATGCATCCATGGGGACTGGGGATGCTGCTGAAGAGGAGTCTGATGGCAGCCAAGGACACCGGGGCTCGAGGTGAGTATAAATAAAGGTGTGGGTGGGACAACCCCCCCCCCCCCCCAAAAAAAAAAATTATTTTGAAAACCGACAGTTTTCGGAATATTTAAATTTTGGGATATCCGTATAAGGGATAATCAACCTGTACCAATATATTCTTTAATTAGGAAGGACACAATGGGAAGAATTTGAGATGGGGTAGCAATGTACTGTATGTAAAAAAAAGCATAAATACTACCTTAATACACTGTATTGAAGAAAAATTGAGGCCCTTTGTGTGACCATTGAACCACAGGACAAGGCCATTATTCGTATTGGGGTGATCTACAGACCACCAGGTCAGGAAGAGGAACTGGACAAAAACCTACTGGAAGACATCACCAAAACGGTATTAAAAAGAGAGGTAATAATCATGGAAGATTTTAATCTTCCTGATGTAAACTAAGAGGTGTCTGTTGCTATTTCTACTAAAATTAGGGATATTTTTCTTTGCAGGGAGCATCTCTCCAGCAATTGGTGAAGACCCAATATTACAGCACTCATAAAGACGCAATATTACACTTAGTACTTATAAATATAACACATTTTGAACTTATAAATTAATGAACTTATAAATGAATACTGTAGCTGATGTAAAAGTGTATTTAGTTTGGTTCAGAATAAAGACAGAGACAGGCAGGGAGCCATGTTCCCCCCAGGCCACACCATCAGCTAGTGTCCAGGGCTGGCTGCTCAGGATAGAGCGCTGCAGCCTGAAATAAATCCTAGTCCTTCCTCTGTTATTTTTAAATAATAAGGCCTTCCCCATGGAGGCGGGGATGTCGAAGCACATGGTCACAGTCACCGCTGTGCTGACCCTATTATTTACCTGTGAAACTGTCTCTATGGAGTAATGACAGTGTGGAGGGCATCACTGGAGTAGCCTGCCATGGATCATACATCAGGCTGCGAATGAGATCCAGCCCCCTGCTGAGAAACCCTGGTGAGTCCATGAAGTGTCTGGCAGTTGTCAGCATGGAGGAGGGGATTTGTGTGTGTGTGTGAAAGAAAGAGTTGTTTATATATACATGTTTGGGGCTGGAGTTGGTGAGGGAGCTGTCGGCGGGGAGAGGAGGGGGTATTTGTGTAAAATAAATGTGGGAGTGGTCAGAGTTGTGGAGGGGGCATACTGTGTGTGCGTGTGTGCTAGATTTGTGAGTGTCAGAGTAATAAAGTATGAATGTAAGGTTTTTTTTTAAGTAATTAAGAGTATTGGCATGGTGAAGTACATCTCCCAGCAATTATAGTGTGCTGGGAATGCTATCCATTTTATTTAACCCCTTCCCGACATTTGACGTACATTTACGTCATGGTCGGGATGTACTTCCCGACACATGGCATAAATGTACGTCATGACTTTAAACTGTCACCGTGTCTATAGACGCGGTGACAGAGGGACGATGTCTGCTGTCCCTGACAGCAGACATCTTCCCTCATTGCCCAGGGGGGGCAGCGATGCCCCCCCCCATCGGCGATCGCTGCGATTGGCTGTTCAAATGTGAACAGCCAATTGCAGCGTTTTCTGTGTTATGTGTATAATTTTGACTCTGCTGCCCCCTAGTGTCCAAAAAATAAATAAAAGGAGGTTGAAATAATGATTGAAACATAAAGTATACATATGGTCTATGTTAGTTATTAACTTTGAGTGGTATGATTATTTGTCTCACAAGCAGAAAATTTTACATTTTGCAAATTGCAAAATGTTAAATTTTTTTACGACATTTTGGTATTTTTCACAAAAAAAAACAGACTGTATCGACCAAAATTTACCACTAACTTAAAGTACAATGTGTCACGAGAAAACAATCTCAAAATCACTGGGATAAGTAAAAGCAATAAAAAGTTATCCCCACATAAACTGATACATGTCAGATTTGAAAAAAAGGGCTCTGTCAGGAAGGATAAAACAGGCTGCGGCGGTAAGGGGTTAAAGCTTTAGAAAACATTACTTTCAAGACTGGATGGGAGAGCTGTACATCATTTAGCCAGTGAATTATATGTTCACATATGAGCTGTCACATTTCACTGAACAGTAAACCCCCAGGTGTAATTGAACACACCTCTATCCTCCTCGGTAATGACTGGCACAGGAAGATAGTTATAGCTTTTATACCAATAGTCGCCTGTCAAATGTTGTCAGCATGTTGATGTAGTGTGAAGTTTATAGGTGTTATGGATCTGGGTGTTACCCACCATTGGAGTCCGGAGACAGGGTCGTGAGGGTGTTGGTGTGGTGCTGCAGGAGGCAGGGAGCTGGAGATCAGGCGTAAGCCCGTAGCTGGGACCGCTGTTTAGGACGGCCACAGCGAAACCTACACTGACTCTGTTGAGTCCCCCGGGCAGATGGAATACCCCTGCAGAGTGCTAGGCTTCGCCTGTAGCCGCCGCGTTCGGAAGAGCCAGTTACGCCGGCTCTAACCCCGATGCAGCCAGGTGTTATGATGTGACAAAGGGTAAGCGATCGCCAGGAGGTATCACAAGAGGACCGTCTAACTACAGGGCCTACCTGGAAGGGAACCCCTGACTAGCGGCACCAGGCCAATAACAGGGAGAGGCTACCCAGTCGCAAACACAAACATGAGAACAAGGGAATCTCTGATATGAGACAGAGAAGGACTACTGATTCCCCAAAACTGAGTGCAGTGGGAAAAGGGGAGAGCCCCTGCCTGGCAGAAGCTATGGAAACAGACAAAATAAGACAAAGGAAAAGATATGGTGACAACGTAACAACCAATCAAGATACCCACGGCGGGGTACAGCCACGGCGGGCCTGGATGGTATCAAGGTACCCACAGCGGGGTACAGCCACGGCGGGTCTGGAAGGTATGAATAAGTGACACCAAGCTCCAAAGGAGCACTTACGTGACCCACAGGAACAAAGGAGGGTGACGTGGACAGACGTAAGTGAAACCTGAGACCAGAAGATACTCCAGCCGACAGAGTGGCAGGGAGGCCGGATATCAGAACTCCAGGGACGGGAGCAAGAGAATCCAGGGACCGGGTGAAGAGGCTAAATGCAGGGCCGCAAGAAGCTGGGCTGCAAAGGAAATATCCTGGGATCCAGACAGGAGACCGGAACAAGGGACCAGACAGAAGTTCCCTGCACATGCAGCAGGAACTTAAACAGAAAGCTATCACTGGCACAGATCCCCAGGAGAGCATGATTTATAAAGGCCTCAGGTGATTGAAACACCTGGTGGGTCTCCAGGCAGCTCCTGATTAACGAGCTAATACATCACAGCCTGTGAATAATGCTCACAGAACCCAGGGCTGTAATGGCAACAGACCTACCACTGGAGGCCACCAGTGAGTCAAAATGCCAAACAGAAACAAAACAGACTGAACCATAAAACCTGGCTCCTGACAATAGGGGTCAGTGAGGTAATGTGGGGTATTGATGGGTCAGTGACATAGTGCAGGGTATAGAGGAGTCAGTGATGTAGTGTGGGGAATACAAGGGACAGTGATGCAGTGTAGGTATACAGGGGTTAGTGAGTTAGTGTGGGGTTTAGATGGGTCAGTGGCATAGTGCAGGGTATAGAAGGGTGAGGGATATAGTGAGGTAGTGCAGGGTATAGAGAGGTCAATGATGTAGGGTAGGGTATAGAGGGGTCAGTGAGGTAGTGTGGAGTGTAAATGGGTCAGTAGCATAGTGCAGGGTATATAGGGGTCAGTGGCTTAGTGCGGGGTATAGAGGGGTCAGTGAAGTAGTGCAGGGTATAGAGGGGTCAGTTAGGTAGTGTGGGGTATAGAGGGGTGAGTGATGTAGTGTGGGGTGTACAGGGGTCAGTGATGCAGTGTAGGGTATACAGGGGTCAATGAGGTAGTGTGGGGTGTAGAGTGGTCCAGAACTGGCCCTGAGTAGTTATATCTAAGAAGACAGGACACTGAAAAGCATCAGAGCATCTAGATCAACCCGACCCCCGTCCTCCAGTGCCTAAATATAAAACTATTGGCTAGCTAAGCTCCTGCTCGTCCTATTGTCCTATTGTCCTATGACACATACTGATTCTAAGCCTGCATTGTGGGTCAATGTTTAGAGTGGCAGTTGGTGGCTCCCCTACTTCAGATTGATTTGCACTGCATCCCCACCTCTGAAGGATAGTGGCGGTCTGTCTACACAGAATTTAATGATTGGCCATTACTTATGGGTCTGTGCCACCCAGGCTAAAAGTTGCCAGCCAGCCCCTTGACGAACTCATCCCATAAAAAACAAAGGTTATAGATTTTAGGAAGGCTGACTTTGTATTGATGGGAAAATGAGTAAGTGATTTGGCAGAGTGGCAGAGTGCAGTTACCCAGAAGTGCAGGAGAAGTGGGAAAAATGAAATGTGCAAAACTAAAGGCAACAGAACTTTGTTTAAAAAAGGTTGGGAAGAGCACAAGGAAAAATAAGCCTGTGTGATTTACAAAAGAAGTACAGTAACAAGTATTGTAAAGGCAAAAGAGATGGCTTTTAGGAAATATAAGCTGACAAAAAAAATGGTACTTATATGTTAGTTGGGCAACCACTATAGTAAGTATGGTCATACCCCCACTATCCATGTCGGAATTGAGTTTATTTTATATAGTGTGGCGAGCGCAGCGATCCAACGAGCCCAAAGTGTGGCGAGCATAGCGAGCCCCGCGAGGGGACGCGTAAAACTAAGCAAATAGATTAGTGGGCGCCCAACTAACATATAAGTACCAAAAAAAATGATATAAAGAGATGTACCTTGTTAGACAGGAGACTAAGAAGGTAATCAGATGTGCAAAGGCACAGGCTGAGGACAAAATGGCCCAGTCAGTGGGTAAAGGAGGCAAAACTTTTTTTAGGTACACAGTGTAGGTGAAGGAAAAAACCAAAAGGAGGAATAATAAGATTAAAGACAAGGGGCCTTATTCTGGTTGGAGCGGCCGGGCCGTACGCGTACGTCCCGGGGTTTTTCATGATCTGCGCATGTGCAGATACGCTAATGCGCCGGCGCGAACACTCCACAACGCTTACGGCCGGTGTCTCAACGTGCGAAAAAACCTGTACGCGAGCGTACGGGTAATGGGGCGGCATAGGGGCGTGTTGATGGGAGCGGCCGAAATAATGAGGGAAAATGGGCGTAAATATGGGCGTACACGGGGGTGTGCACAAAAAATGAGCGGTGCTACTACCGCACGATCGACTAAGGTACCGTTCATTTCGGACACCAAACAGGCGGCCGCCAACCGCCAGCTCAAACCACCCCTACAGATACCGCATGCCAGCGTGCGCCTGAGTTGGCTAATTTACGCTGATTACTACTCAAACACATACACCTGAATGTAATAAGCAATGCTGCAGTCTATTAAGTCCAAAGCATGATTTCACTACCTGCAAGCCACACACACAGCACGCAAACACATTGGAAGCTTATGTTTTTATACTTCTCCACATTTAAAGGTTTTTTTAATTTAAGGTAAGAATCTTTTTATACGCTAAGGTAGGTATTTGCTAAACAGACACATTCACTACGTGCTTTCATAGACTTTACGCAGTAGCACACTCAATCTACACAAGTCGACATGTGTCAACGTGTTCACTCTAATACTAACATAGGTTTTGTATTTAGGATACAATAACATAAACCACATCTAACACCTACAAAGGATGTTTCAGCAATGTTTGAAGCCCATGACCACTATTTTCCACACAATCTTTGTATAGTACCCAAAATAATGACCTGTACCACTATCTCATCTGCTATGATTTGGATTTGACTACACTCTGGATGTAAGATGCCACCAATCACATTATTGCACTCTCATCTCTCTAACAAAGGATTCCTACATCTGCTTATGACACTGTCAAATCATATATATTTAAAAAGTTAGGCATGTTTGTTCACAAGCTAATTTATCATGTTTGGCCCATTCACACATCTTTTTTTAGGGAGGACACATATGCATTCCTACACAAATGTACCTTTTCACCCTTGTTTGTCTGCCTCACCCACTCCATGAGGAAAGCATTGTTCTGGACCTGCTTTTACCTACTACTGTAGGAGCTACCTCACCTGCACACAAACTGCTTTCTCACCTATTAAGTTGCTCTGCACATGTGCTGACACAAACTAATTAGCAGGGAAAAGTTGGATAGGAACATGGGAATGGCCATGGAGAGGGTTACACATGGGAAACTTCAACCACACTTCAACAAATGTTCAAAAATACCCTGGTCAGTAAGTACACATAAATCTAGTATTTGTAAAACACAAGAAATTACACATACCACAATTTAGATTTAATTTGTAAAATAAATTTATTTGCTGTTCAGCATCACAGCTTGACACTTTAATGTGAGAAATCAAATAACCAAATAAAATAGACACACAAATAATAAAACAGCCAGAACAAGAGGTTGCATATCTCCAAACATGTGTTACCCTGCAAATGCAATGGTGAAAGAAATGGGGACACCAGAATACGTACTGCAACAACCAGGGTGAATACTAAGCAAGATACACACCACCAAAAAAAAATATCCTGCATTTGTAGAGGTCAAAATACGAACTTTCATGCCCATGGCACGCAAATGGATCGATGGCCAACTCAGGAAGCGGATGTCCAGTGCAATTTAAACCTTTGGCCTCCAACCACAGAGGAAGTGAACCAGGTCTCATTTGGGCCCTTTTTTGCCCCTTTTAGATGGGGCCTTGGGGACAGGGGCCTTTGGCTCAGCTGCCTTGCGGCGTCTTCCACTAGTCGACACAGGAGGGTCAGCCAAGGTGGAAGGTTGGGGAGCAGCTTGGGGTGGGGCAGCAGATGGGGGATTGTCCCTTAGGGACCTGGCGGTGGACAGCTGCTCCGCAAGAAGTTCATTCTGGCGGCTGAGGTGTTGGCCAATGCTTAGCATGCCAGCCGCCAGAGTTTCATTAATGCGGTTCAAGGCCTCAACCTGCACCTGGTTTGTGGCCTTCCACTCCGCCAGAAAATCCGCCACCTGCTGCTGACGGATCGCAGCATCCACCCCTTGCTGCTCGATCCTGTCCAGCGTCACCAACAGGCTCTCAGTCCATGTTTCCTGTGGCTGGGGCTGGGGGCGACGTGTTGGTGGAGGCTGGACCACTTGCTCCACCTGTGGCTCTGCAGAGGAAGATGCTGCCGGTACATACTGTGTTTCTGCTTCTTCTAGGATAAGAATTGAAAACAATGTCACCATCACATACGCAATCAAAAATATCTTTCTAAATACAATGCATTACTGTGACTTACCATCAAAAGCAGCAGCAAAGACCTCCGCCGGGAGCTCACTGTCCATATTGGAGATCCCCCTGACCTCGGCCACATCGATCACGTCACAGGAGTCCAGCTCCAGGGGGGTATACTCCAAATGGTCAGGCATAGGACCTCTCCCGGTGGACATGCTGTGGTTGTACCGGTCAGTCATCTTCTTCTTCAGTGCACTTTTGAAGTCAGTCCACCTACAAGTTTAAAAATACAAATATCACCATGAGATATGTGCACCACTGTGCTACGTGTAGGGTTACCACCTAGTCCCTTTAATTCCGGACACATGTTACTTACACAGGTTCTGTGGCAGTTTAAAATTAGGTGAAGTGGAGTCTTGAAGTCAGCCAGCCACAGAACCTGTGTAATTAATATGTGTCCGGAATTAAAGGGCCTATGTGGTACCCCTAGCTACGTGACATTTGCTAGTGTGGGTGATCTTATGTTTTTTTGGCCATATGTGTCCCACACACACATTCATGTCTCAATTAGGAGGCATTTCAGTGTCTCATCTCATTCATTAGGCCACTAAATGCACATACATACATCACTATGCAGAAATGACATCATCCATGGCCAAATTAGGCACCTCCACCTGGTGTGAAACTACACATTTCACCATAGCTTGACAATGTGGTTATTATGGAGTAATTTAACTATGGAATGGCATACTGGGATGTGTAGTTTTTCACCAGCTACATGTGCACAGTTTGCTCATTCTTGTTTCAGTAGCATCATATGGAACATGTTACAACAACTCTTTCAAAAACACACTTTCTCTTGTCCCATCACATACTTCACATGAGCAGAACTGTGCCCATAACCTCACATCACACCAATGGTGCATGTTTCATATATCAATGTGGGTTATTAGACATGGTTGTGTTCACATGTGACATTGAAGTGTAGCACTATCTACAAACACACCTTTCTATTAGTCTCAAAACATACATGTAACATATGTACACACATATGACATTATCAGGGGGACAAAGACCAGGGCAATTTTTCAGCAGTCTCCAGCAGGAACTGAGGCCCTTATTCTAGTTCACTCTTTCTGCCCAAATATTTCTTAGATGGACAAAACCATGTGCACTGCAGGTGAGGCAGGTGTAAAACCCCACCCAAATCTGATTATCTCTGCACAAGTAACACCTGCCTCACCTGCAGTGCACATGGTTTGGTCCATCTAAGAAATATTTGGCCAGAAAGAGTGAACTAGAATAAGGGCCTCAGTTCCTGCTGGAGACTGCTGAAAAATTGCCCTGACAAACACACTAACCTTTTCTTCACCGCGTCCCAAGTTCTGACCACTGGTGCCACCTGGTTCACTTCCTCTGTGATCTTCTCCCAAAGGTTTCTCCTTGCACTGGCACCCGGCTTCCTGGTTGCCAACTCAATCCATTCGCGTGCCCTGGGCACTAGAATTCGCATTTCGGCCTCTACAAATGCAGGGTTTCTCTTTCTGGTGGTGGTATCCTGCTCAGTCCTCACCCTCGATGTTGCAGCACGTTTTCTGGTGGCCCCAGTTCTCTCACCATGCACCTGCTGGGTCACACCTGTTTGGAGAGATGCAACCTCTTGGTCTGGCTGGTTGCTTGGCCCTTGTGGAGCTGGTGGAGGTTCACCAGGGCCTGTTACTGAGGGGCCCGCTTGATCTTGCAGGCTACTCCTCTCTTGGGCCCTCCTTCTCCGCTCCTGTTCCCTCTTCTGTAATGCTTCAAGCAGGGATTCTGCTTGTGCTCTCTGCAGAGCGTCCTCTGCTGCTGAATCCTCAGAGTCAGACATGTTTGCAGCAATTGTGGCCTGCATCTGACTGAATATTTATATGTTAATTTCCCGCCATGAACAAGGGGGCGTATATTTTTCCACGCAATATAGATGCAAATTTACGCCGATATTTCCCGCGATAATTGCCGCTTAAATTACGCAGGTCTCAACGCACCTGACCAAACACCTGTATATGCACATACACAGGTTGTGGAGCATTGTGCTACATCGTGAAATGTGTGCACCTGTCATTCCAATGACGAGTGTTGTCAGCTGGTATCTGTTGGAGTTCGTGTATGCTTTGTGAGTCACATTTCAAAACATCACGTTATAATGCTTTCCTTACATATGTAATGTGTATGAAATTGTCATACAGCAACATGTTGCATCGTGCCCCCTTTAAGCAGCGTAGTTATAAGTAGAGGGTTGCGTGTATTATTTTCCGCCTACTGTATATACAGTACTTCTCTGTATGCATATCGGTGCATCGTGCCCCCTTTAAGAAGCGTAGTTATAAGTAGAGGGTTGCGTGTATTATTTTCCGCACACTGTAAGTACAGTACTTCTCTGTTCATTGAATGCATGCTGTTGGTTGTGGTGTGTGTATATCGGAACGGTCCGCGTAAGTTTCTATTCGCATCCAGTTTGTTAATGTAAGAGGGATTAATAAAGTTAATACCAAACAAACAATTTTTTCGACCAATCAGCAAGCACCAAAAGTGATATATGTACCTGCAATTAATAACTGCGCCATTGCCAATATGACTTGTCCAAGAGCTAGGCCCTTTTCCACCTCAGAGCTTTTGGCCCTGGTGGAAGTGATGGACCGTCACCTGGGGCCCAGGGGCCCATATGTCTGTAATGCCGACAAGCGGCTGGCGTATACTGCTGCCCGCCGCCTCATCTTCTCTACGACCGGCGTCCGCAGAAGCCTGGGGCAGGTTGAGCGGCGCTGGTCAGACCTGCGCCGGCGGCAGCCGGTTCTTCTCAGCAGCCTTCGCCGCCATATTGCCCGATGTAAGTTTTGATTACTAGTATGTCAGCGTTTTTTAGCAATGTTTTGTGTACTTTTTATAAATATGTTCCTGAGTATGGGGGTGTATGGGGGTGTATATGGGGGGTATATGGGGTGTATATGGGGGTGTATATGGGTGTATATGGGTGTATGGGGGTGTATATGGGGGGTATATGGGGGGTATATGGGGTGTATATGGGGGGTATATGGGGTGTATATGGGGGTGTATATGGGTGTATATGGGGGTGTATATGGGTGTATGGGGGTGTATATGGGGGGTATATGGGGGGTATATGGGGTGTATATGGGGGTGTATATGGGTGTATATGGGGGTGTATATGGGTGTATATGGGTGTATGGGGGTGTATATGGGGGGTATATGGGGGTGTATATGGGTGTATATGGGTGTATATGGGTGTATGGGGGTGTATATGGGGGGTATATGGGGGTGTATATGGGTGTATATGGGTGTATATGGGTGTATATGGGTGTATATGGGTGTATAGGGGGTGTATAGGGGGTGTAAAGGGGGGGGTTTAAGTAGTTGATCAGTTTTTGGGTGTAGGATATCAAATAGTTTGCATGATAAATGTCTGAAATATCACAGCAATGATAATTTGGAAGGTTATGAGCATGACTAATGTGAATTTTTCTTTCCCCCTTTTTTATGAAACCCAATCTTCGATTTCTATGCCATCAACATGAACATTTCAGCACGGGCAAGGGCACGTATGGAAGCACGGGAGCAGGCAGCCCGGGACCAGGCAGCCCGGGACCAGGCAGCCCTGGAGGAGGAAGAGGAGGAGGAGGAAGAAGAGGAGGAGGAAGAGGAGGAAGAGGAGGAAGAGGAGGAGGAGGAGGAGGAGGAGAAGAAAGAGGAGGAGAAGAAAGAGGAGGAGGAAGAGGAGGAGGAGGAAGAAGAGGAGGAGGAAGAAGAGGAGGAGGAAGAAGAGGAGACACTGGGTGCAGTTTGGACCCACACCATTTCCCCATCCCCTTCCCCCTCCACAACCCCCACCCCCTCCACAACCCCCACCCCCTCCACAACCCCCACCCCCTCCACAACCCCCTCCCCAACCCACACCCCCTCCCCAACACTGGGTACAGTTTGGACCCACACCATTTCCCCATCCCCTTCCCCCTCCACAACCCCCACCCCCTCCACAACCCCCACCCCCTCCACAACCCCCACCCCCCCCCCTCACCACCCCATTTCCTACCCCCCTACACCTCTCCACCACCCACCCCCAAACCTCTCCACTCCCCACTCACACCCACTACCTTGGGCCAAACTCAAGGACCATCCACCTCGCTCCAGACCCCCCCAACCACTGCACAGCCAAGCAGCGGCAACCAGGATGGCTCAAGTAGCCGTAAGTAAATAATGTGTCTAATGTTGACCTACACATTTCTACACATAAACAATCACAACAACCACATATGTGTATCCAACATCAACATTAGTTGCAACATATCACTGCAGGCCGACCATGAGGTGTGTCCTGTCCTTCTCCAGGAACAAGGCTCCCCTTGGTGGTTTTTTTGAGTGTGGCCATGCCTCACCCCTTGAATAATTGACATAACAGTACATCCAATGAGATATCCGACATTAGTGGTGTGGTAGTTATGTGGCTCCAGGTGTTGGGTAACTCCAGTTCCCAGCATGATGTGCAACACAGGGCCGGATTATAATGGAGGCGCAAGGGGTCAGTGCCCCTGGGCCCCCCTCTAGCTAGGGGCCCCCTGTGGTTGTCATGTATTTTTTTAAAATAAAATGTTTAAGTTATGTTTTTTATTTTTTAGCTAAATGTTTTGTGCATGGGTGGGGTAGTGCTGCAGCTTCACCTATCTGCCAATGTGACAATGATTTATGGTGCTGAGCATCGGGAGCCAAGGCACACTGATTGCACAAGTGTGCAGTGCATTTCTGGGAGTTGACTAAGTCCCATGACACTTTGCACCAGAGGACAGAGGCTGAGAAGTTTGTGCTGAGCTCTGATTGGTGGAGCTCATTACATGCTTCTCAGGTCCATGGAGAACAGCAGCAGCAGCTTAGTCATAGGAGGGTTTTTAATCAGAGGCAGCACTAGGACTGTGAGGTCTCCTCCAGAGTAAGGGGCAGAGGGACAAACACAGGCTTTTCATGTGGTGTGTGTATATATATATATATATGGGGTCTATTATTATTCCGAGTGCCGCCAACCCCCTGTCTATATATATATATATATATATATATATATATATATATATATATATATATATATATATCCCCTGCAGGTAACCATTGACCAAGTTTATTCTGCCTTTACTCTATGTTTGGACAGTATAATATTCGCCCATGCAGTGTGCGGACAGTAATGACAAGTGCAAGGGGGCCCCCCGCTCTAAAGTACCCCGGGCCCCCCAAAGGCTTAATCTGCCACTGGTGCAACTTAAATGTAGAGATTGTTTTGGTAATAGTGTGTGAGGCCATGCGGATGCATGCTTTACAAACATAGCTGTAGGCCTATAATTTGTACAGCAATGTCCTAAATTTAAAATAGTAAGGAGTGCTTAAGCCACAACAATGTCATAACCCTTAAATAGCACAGGCTAATTGTGAGGTTAGAGGACAGTCCCCCAAAAACAAAGTACCAATTGGGATACAGCATACATTCATTGATGAAGGAGTAATTGAATTAATGTTATTTACTATGTACAGTATGTGTGTGTTAACATATTATTTTTTAGTACTGTGTTTACAGCAGACCCATCTTCAATGTAGTTTCTAAATGTATGTGGCCTTCACACATAACTCTGAACTTTTTTTTATGTACAAATACAACAAACATTTGTGTATGTTATATATTAATTTTTTGTTTTATCCCTTCATTACAGACACTGAACAGCAGCAGGAGGAGGTGGCAGCCCTGATGCGGGAGATCGTCCTGACTCTCCTGTATCTCCAAATACTTTTTGGCCTACTGGAGGCCCGCATTTAATTTATTTTTATCCCCCCCCCCCCTTATTGTTTTTGTTAGAAATAAAAGTTTCTATTGTGTTCTAAATTGCCTGTGTTTTGAATAATAAATATGTTAGAGGGCTTGTAAGGGTAGGTACATACAGATGTGTAATGTAATTTATATTTGTCATTTGAGGTGAGGGGTAATGATTGATGTGTGAATGTGTGTGTTTTTGACTAAAATAACACATAGTGAAAATGCATGAATGTTTAATGTTGTTAGATTAAAACATCACACATAACATCAGGGTAGGTATACATGTTACACATTTTGGACAAAGTAATTACGGACATAATTTAGTACATATACAGAAACACCAACATAACTTGATTTAAAAGTAACAGCAATATGGGGACACATAGATAGTGATTAAAATGCCACATTAGAACATAACAAATATACATGTAATGTGGGTTCAAATGTAGTTTTATTAGGTCTTTATTAAGGTAGACAATTGAGTTAATAGAAAACAATAAGTGAATAACAAATAGATTAATTAATCAATTGTCAGATTAGTAGTTGAGAGGCAAGATTTGCAGGTCCATATATGTGAAGGGTATGCCAGCGTGCACGGACGTACGCTCACTCTCACGAGCGGTGACATAAGCTGAGTTTTCCATTGAAAACAATAGGGACCCGTCCGTGTAAACTGGCGTACGCTCAGATCTCCGCAAGAAGTCGGTGAGGAGACGGAGGAAAGACGGCCGTACACGGCGCCGTACGCTCAGTTGTACGCCTGTTGTCGGAGTGCAAGGGCTGTCCCGTCCGCGTACGTTGCCGTACGCTCATTTGTACGCCACTCCCCTTCTACGGTATTTCTGCCCGTACGTAAGCGGCTGATTTGTGGGTGGACTTAACCCTAACGGCCGCGTACGGCTAGCGTGCGGTAATGGCGAACGTACGCACGTTTGGCCGCTCCGATCAGAATAACCTCCAAAGAGTGGGAGTCTTGCTGATGGGGACAATGTAATAGCAGATCATCTTAATTATTTTTGCACAGTATTCACTACTGAAAAAGAGGGAAAAGGGGCAACAGTTAAGTTGCAGTGATATTCAGAAAAATGAAAGAAGTACACTTACAGAGGAGAAGGTCCTAACAGAACTATCAAAACTAAAAGTGGATAAATTAATGGGATTAGATGGGATACATTCAAGGATCCTAAAATGAGCTTAAAGGGGTGCTGGTAGCACCATTAACAGAATTGTTCAACCAGTCACTAACTACAGAAGAAATTTCAGAGGACTGGAAAAGAGGTAATGTTGTACCACTGCACAAATAGGAAGAAAGGAAGCAAACAACCACTGACCTGTAAGCCTCACATCAGTAGAAGGGGAATTGATGGAAACACGCTTAAAAGAAAGAGTTTTAGATTATATCACATCAAGCACTTTACAGGATCCCAAACAGCATGGATTTAATCAGGAGAGAACATGTCAAACAAACCTTAATGACTTTTTGTTGACTGGGTGACTAAAATAATAGATAAAGGAGGGTCCATAGATATAGTTTATCTAGATTTTAGTAAGGCTTTTGACATTATACAATATCACAGACTTCTAAATAAACTCAAAAGCATTGGATAAGATACTAAGAGAGTACAATGGAAACGATCATGGTTGCAGGATAGAAACAGTTGTAGCATATTCAGGAGGGTAATGTTACAAGTGGAGTACCCCAGGGATCTGTATTTGGACCAGTACTTTTTAACATCTTTATTGCTGAAATTGCAAATGGTATTGAAGGGAAAGTATTCTTTTATTTTTTTCAGATGAAACAAAGGTATACAACAGGGTCTTTATATATGGTGTGCCCAAATGAAAAGGAGACTTTTGCTGTATCAACATAGTATCTTATCGTAGTGGGTTAATATGTTTGCATATAGATGGCGTGGCATTTTTCCCAATTGCGCATATGTGTAGTGAACAAATTTGCCTCAGTATCTTCATTCGTGGAAAGTTGTTTTGTGTGGTGGGATGCATGAAGGAATCCTCCAGATTGCCGCAAAGAGCTGTTATCCAATTTATTTGTGCAGAAGGCAAGCATGCTTCAGAAATTTATTACAGGATGTAATATAGGAAGAGCAGTGTCTGCACACGATTTTGGGTGTGGAGGTTCTCATTCGTCAGAATCATTTGATCACCACACATAAAATTGCTGCTGCACTGTGGATAAGCAAAGAAACTGTGCATTACATTATTTAGAACAAGCTTGGTTATGGCAGAGAATCAGAAAATTGTGAGAATGGTGTTTGCTTGACCCATATGTTTTAGTATGTGGAACAAGGAATGGATTTCATTGCCATTGCAGTGCAGCAGCAATTTCCGTAGAACTTTACCGAGAATATTTGAACATTCACATCAGTCCCTGCCCCAGTGAAGCTTGCAATCTATATTCCCTACCACATGTACACGCACACACAGACATTTTAGGGTTAATTTTGTTAGGAGCCAAATAACCTAAAAGTATAATTTTGGATTGTGGGAGGAAACCGGAGTACCTGTAGGAAACCCACGCAAGTACGGGGAGAATATACAAACTTCACATGGTGGGAATTTAACCCATGACCTCAGCGCTGTGAGGCAGTAATGCTAACCATTACACCACCCGTACTGCCCCATCCTACAATTCTGATGAATTACTGTAGATCCTCCACAGGGGAAATCATCGAAGGGTTAGTGACAACATGCACCTGCACGGGCCATAGCGTCCTTGATGCTTTTGCGCCCCAGCTCATAACGCTGACATCACCGGAATATGGTGCACCATGGTAGACACTGCTCTCTGTACAACGTATTCATCCTGCAATACATTTTTGAAGCATGCTTGTCTACTGCACAAAGAAATTGGATAACAGCTCTTTGCGCTGATCTGGAGGAATTTATTATGAATGAAGAAACTGAAGTGAAGCCGTTCGCTACATATGCGCAACTGGAAAAAATGCCATCTAACCACTGCAATTAGATACAAAAGTCTCCTTTTCATTTGGGCACACCTTATAGTAACCCTCTGAGGGTCAAGTGAATTTGTCAAATAGGTATAAAAATTGGCAAGCAAACCTTTTTATTCATTATGATGACCTGTAATGTTTACCTTATATAGGAAATATAATCTTTCTTCACGCATTTTTAATTTAAATGTATATAACAAATGTGAGCGACACTGGCATTTTTAGCGGATATTTTGCACATCTCTCTCAGAGTTGTTGGTACTCAAATGGTTAGGGAGTAGTGGAGGAGCAGTGTACAGTCTACAGCATGGGTCTTCAACCTTTGGCCCTCCAGATGTTGTGAAACTACATAGTTACATAGTAGGTAAGGCTGAAAAAAGACTTGCGTCCATCTAGTTCAACCTGGTATAGATATCCATTGCTGATTTGGTAGGTTCTGGTATTTTACAGACAAATTATATTTCTTATTTGTACCCATGGATGTTTTTCTCCAGTAAATGTTTGTCCAACTTTGCCTTGAACGCATTTAATGAGCCAGCCGTTACCACCTCTCTGGGAAGAGAGTTCCAGAGTTTGACTGTTCTGACCGTAAAGAAATTCTTTCTACTAGCTGAATGAAATCTTTTTTCTTCTAATCTATACTCATGCCCTCGCGTCCTAGATTCCTTTCTAGTAGATAAGAAGGTGCGTGACAGTTCCTTATATTGGCCCTTGATATACTTGTACATGTTGAGCATGTCCCCCCTTAAACGTCTCTTTTCTAATGTAAATAGTCCCAAATTGCTTAATCTCTCCCCGTAGCTTAAATTCTCCATTCCCCTAATAAGCTTTGTTGCTCGCCTTTGGACTTTTTCTAATTCTATGATGTCCATTTTATAGTGTGGGGCCCAGAACTGTACTCCGTACTCTAGGTGAGGTCTCACCAATGCTTTCTATAGTGGCATAATTACCCTCGAGTCCCTAGTTTCCATTTCCCTCTTAATACATGCCAGAATTTTGTTGGCCTTTTTTGTAGCTACCTTACAAAGGGCACTACATCCTAGTTTGCTGTCTGTTTGGACTCCTATATTCTTTTCAAGTATGGAATTACCCAGTTCCTCTCCGCTAAGGTTGTAACTTGCACACTGGTTGTGTCTCCCAAGGTGCATAACCTTACATTTATCTACATTGAACCTCATCTTCCATTTTTTAGCCCACTCATCTAGAATTGCAAGATCATTTTGAAGCATGGTGACATGTTCCAGCATGCATTGCCACATTTTTTCCTATAAGAGCATGCCAAAATTGTCAGGGCATGCTGGGAAATGTAGTTCCACAACATCTGGAGGGCCACAGGTTGAAGACCTGTGGTCTACAGGGTTCCTCTAATGCATGTAGGATTAATGTTGCCACTTCCTCCACCCATGTCAGCATGTGGCAGATAATTGCTGATGTCTAAAGGCAGTAAGGATAGCTACCAGTGGATTGCTGGTCATTCAAAAGCATGAAGAGCTGCTTCTGAATCTGCATCTGGAACAGGAAGTGACGCAATGTGGTTCATTCCCATGGCAATGGGAGACTTCTTACGCTAATGGGAGACTTCTTCTCCCACCCCCCAACTAGTCTTTAGCATAACTTTAGCACCTGCAAATAAAATACCTCCCAAAATATGAATGTACTGTATTTGTTAATTTGTTCATTAGTGTGTCAATTTGGCCTCAATCCCGTAAATTTCTAAGCAATTCCAACTGATTGTATGTAGATTGTATGAACATTGGGTAAGTTTTGGCATCTGATGCCCATCCCTGCCACTCATTTGGATGCTTTGGGGATCCTACCTGCTGCAGTCAGGATCCCTCAATCTGACTCCGACCAGGTGTCCATCACATGCAAATTGTTTGTGGGTTTCTATGGACCGTTGTGCGACCGTCGTGCGACCCAGCCTATTTGATTTACATTTTCTAAACACTCTCACGACGTCATGTTTTTTCAGCCCCGTGGACATTGCTGGCGCAGCAGTGGGACTAACTTTTGCTCTCCTGAATCCTATTCCAGTACACTTTCAACCTGGTAAATTTTTATGTCTACAATGCTCCCATGCATGCTTTCCTGTGCCCTTGATGCCCATTGATGCCACTGATATATGTATACTGTAGTCTGCTATTCAAGCACAGTTATTTTTACCAGGCCCCAGGCACCTATCTGTGTGATGTGTGTGTCTGTATATATATATATATATATATATATATATATATATATATATATATATATATATATATATAACTTGTGTAATATCTGGGCGCCCGATTTTTTCAATGTATTGCATCGCATTGCACTACTTAAGGCATGCAATACAATGCAATGTGATTTTTCATTGTAAAGACCAGATTTTTAATTGTATAGTCACCCATGGGTGATTTCATACTCCCACTATCCAACTACGCATGGAGTTGATGTTATATAGAGTGGCGAGCGCAGCAAGCCACCAAGCCCGAAGCGCGGCGAGCGGACGCAGAATACATGTAAAGTAATCTGTGTCCGCTCGCCACGCTTCCGGCTCGGTGGCTCGCTGCGCTCACCACACTATATAAAATCAACTCCATGCGTAGTTGGAAAGTGGGGATATGAAATCACCCATGGCTGACTATACAATTAATCCGCGTCCGCTCGCCAAGCTTCGGGCTCGGTGGCTCGCTGCGCTCGCCACACTATATAAAATCAACTCCATGCGTAGTTAGATAGTGGGGGTATGAAATCACCCATGGCTGGCTATACAATAAAAAATCAGGTCTTTACAATGAAAAATCACATTGCATTGCATCGCATTGCATGCCTTAAGTAGTGGCATGCAATAAAAAAATTGGGCGCCCAGATAATACACAAGTACCATATATATATATATATATATATATATATATATATATGTGCTGGGTAGAGCGGCACTCCCAGGTCTATCGGGATATTCGAATGATACGGTGCCCGCCACTGATCACCTGCTGCCGCAGGCTGTGAATATGTGTTGTGGGGGACGGCGGCACTCGATGAAAAAAACGACACCAGGAGACTGGATAAATCACCTTGACGTTTCTAAGCCGTTGCGGCTTCTTTATCAAGGTGCAGAAGACAATTGTCAAACAGTCCACGCCGTACGCCGAGCAGGTGGGGCGCCACCTGATGACATCACCACTGCCGGCCCCGGTCAGTGGATAGACGGGGGATTGGGGGCGGGTACACACAAATCTAATTACAAAACAAATATGCATTAATACAAAATGTGACAGCGTACATTAAAAGATGCTAGTGTACATATGGATGAATCAAATAACATTAATGCTGTGAATAAAAAATAGTGCAAACAAAAATCTGGAAGGGCACATACGTATTATGCGCCGGAGGTGTAAGTGTATAAAAAACAATTAATGATGTAAGATAAACATATGTGGACGAATAAAATATAAGTGTGAGCCTAACACATAAACATCAATTACCCACTTGGATCCCACAACAATTGATTGGACTTGACTATAATGCGTAAGTGTCGACAGTCCTCGTGTGTCGACTAATGCACGGCACTTTCCCTAATGCAGGGGTCCTATGTAATAGCCAATTAGGCTCTTATCACAAAAATGCTCATGTACATTCAAAGCCACGTAAAAACGCTACAGTGCCCAAAGCAAAGGGGGATTGCAAAAAATCGTAAACACTTGCTGACATATTATGTCTACCTGCAGTTAATGTATTATTAATGGACAGGGGTCGGAACCCTCACTAGTTAAAGATACACTATGAAAATATTTTTTGTAAATAACATTAAAAGTTGTAGTTAAAATTCCTTTGCCATTATTATAAAAAATAAGAATAGCCCGCATATTCATTTAACCCCTTAGGGGACAAAGTCTCAAGCCTGTGAATCCACCGACTCTCGGCTCTACACAATCGTAAATTCCTGTCACCTCCCCTTTTGAGATCTTCAATCTGTTCTATAATTCTGTATCTGAGGGAAGCCAACGGGTGCCTAGCCTCAGCAAAGTGGCGGGCCACCGGCTGATCGCTGGTCCCAGATGAGATGGCCCCCTTAATGGAGGATCGATGTGCAGCCGCTCGTTCTTTAAATGCCCGTACGGTCTTCCCGACATAATGTCGGCCGCACGGGCAACTGATCAAATAGACCACGAATTTTGAAGAACAGGACACCCTCTGTCTGATTTAATAGTCTCCTGGTGTCGTTTTTTTCATCGAGTGCCGCCGTCCCCCACAACACATATATATATATATATATATATATATATACACATATATATATAACCATTATCCAATGCTCCCCTATGCATTACCAGGCACCTGTATGTGTGATTTATTTATTTCTTTACCCTAAAAGAGGTAAAAACAGCACTCACCAGTCTTCTCATGAATATAAAAGTCTAGAGTTTAATGCAATCAAGAATAGCCTGCCAACGTTTCGGACCTTCATCTAGGTATAGCAGTCCAAACAATTGGGAAGTGGTACTGGGCACTGGGTGTTCCAAAAGTTGACAGTTTGTTCTATTTATTTACCTTTTTATATGCTGCTACCTGTATACAGCATTACAGGAGGGAGAACAGGAGTCTCCTGAATCCGTAAAGCTAAAACCAAGTATTGCACATTTTTCATTTTAGGTATGGTACGGTGTGAGAGATGGTGTCTCTGGCGCAGATATGTAAAGGGAAATGCCCACATGGTGCATGGTATACATCAATGAGGCAGGGCCCATTGCATCTGCACCTTGCACCACATATGCATGAGCCTAGGAATATCTGCATCTGAATCACCCTCTATCACACCGTACCATAACTATTGGGAAAGTTAATACTGGGTGATACAAAATGTTTATATATTTTGTTTGATTTTTTGAACCATTTCTATCTTTTGAAAGGTAAAAATAGATTCCAAATGGTTAAAGTTGATTACACATAATTAGGGTTACCACCTAGTCCCTTTAATTCCGGACACATGTTAATTACACAGGTTCTGTGGCAGTTTAAAATCAGGTGAAGTGGAGTCTTGAAGTCAGCCAGCAACAGAACCTGTGTAATTAATATGTGTCCGGAATTAAAGGGACTAGGTGGTAACCCTACACATAATGTTTATATATTTCGCTATATATTTGCACCATTTTTATAGTTTAAAGGCCTAAAAAACCTTTAAAACTATTTTTGTATTCACAATAAAGTGTACAGTTTATTTTTCCTCCTTACCTTGCAATACTGGTACTGCAGCACCTTCACAATGGCTTTGCAGGTCTCCGGGATGATGAGGCCTGTAGCAATTCCCAGGCAGATGCAGCAATTCCCAGAAGGTGGCATCATCCATTTGCAGGAAATTCCTGTAGTCATCCAGATTGTTCTCCCTAATGTGCCTGAGCAGTGGCATGTGAGAAGGAGTCTGACGACTCAGCAGCCACTGCTTGGTCCAGCAAGATCTTGCTTTCCTACCCTGGGCCCTCTCACCCCTCAACTTCAGCACAGCATAGTATTGCAAGTAATATTGCTGGTAACGACCCATCACTGCAGATTCAATAATGGACACTGTAATGTAGGGCTAAAACACACTTTTTAATGACAGCCAAAACAAAGCAATGCAAAATAGCGATGTGCAGTGTTCAGCGGGTATACACCAAACCTCACTAGTCACAAAGCAGAAATGCACATGTTTAAAATGGCTGCTGCTATTTATATCCCAGCTAGTCCAGCCCCTTATTTACATTTCAAAGGCCAATCTAATGACGGTCACATGGTGTACTTTGCAAAACACATGAAGCATCGATCCAACTATCTTACGACCATCGTGGTAGCACAAAAACACAGTTTTTACAAATCATGAGCTGGGAAGTGCCCTGGAGCTCCCGGAAGTTTAAGGGAAATTGTTTCTCGATTGTCTAACTATCGTAGTCGTTCTGGTGTGTACCCTACATAAGAGTAGGAAGTGTATAATAATGTGTAAACTAATATCCATGTAATTATAGATTTTTGAAGCAGACAATAATAGAACATAATTTTAATATTAAGACAATTCCATTTTGCTCTACTTAAAACAGTTCATAAGTTGATTGCATTCATAACAAGTCAGAATCACACTGAAACATGTTGGAAAACAAAGACAAATCTCTCATACTTACTCTTGAAGGGCCATTCAAAGTTTTGTGCACGACACTATCATTTAAGATGACCTTTTGTTTAGCACATTAGATCAAGCAGGTTAGATTTCTGATTGCAAGTCTTTCAAATGTATATCCTGTACTGTCCTGTTCTTTCTTTGTAGTTAGCAAAACCCTTTATTAAGCCTATTCTTCTTTAATCTCTCCTAACAATATTTTCAACTAAATCTCCACTCATGGGGTAGCTGTTGGATTATATTATTTGATATACTTTACAGCATAAGTATTTTGATCAGCTTTAAAAGATGTTTCTTGCTGGCTGTGAGCAACATTTCCTTCAAGGGCAGCTTGATGTTTTCAGACAGAGGGTAAAAGGAGGCTGATGGATATAAAAGGAGAGGATAGTTTTATTTGAAAAACTTGATCTTAGAAACACGTAAAAAAAACAAGAAAGAAAATTGTGCTTTATTGTAGGCTGAAATTGAATTTTTTATATTGTCTATAAAGTAGAAAAAGTCTGTGTATATATATAAATATATATATATATATATATATATAAATATATATATATGGGAAGGGTTCACATATTTAGGGTATTCCCCAGCTTGTGCAGCCTAAATGTATATATATATATATATATACTGTGTGTATATATATGTCTCCCTTGATAAAGTCTGAGAGATGAAACGCATTGGTCCAGGAATATGAAGGAATATAAAGATAAGACTTCCTTTTTATCCACTCTACATACAAGATTACATTATTTTTTCTCTTTTTTGTACTCTGATATATTGCTATTGTTATTTTTAACTAATTTTATCTAAATATATATATATATATATATATATATATATATATATATATATATATATATATATATTATGAATTATGGTCATTAAAAATTAATTCATTGCTCTATATATATACAAAAGCACTTACCCCTTCAGGGAAAGGAATTGAAGCCAGCACTCAGCAGTTGGTGAAAGAAAAATAGTGTTTTAATGCAAAGACATAGTTGCAATGGTGACAGTTGTTGTCCTGACAGCTGTTTCAACTGCTCCTTGGCAGTTTTCATCAGAGGCCAAGGAGCAGTTGAAACAGCTGTCACCATTTCAACTATGTATATATATATATATATATATATATATATATATATATATATATACTGTATATATATATATATATACTGTATATATATATATATACATATATGTGTCCTTGATTATAACACTATTTGTCGCTGAACCCTTATCCTGCACTAAAAATCTATGAACTACAATTAACTTACCGTTACTTTTCATATTTAAGGGATAGCTGACACCTTTGGAAGTAAGGGGTGTTGATATATGTACTGTCATATACAGATGGGGCAGGTCCCATCCTTGCCGCCAGGCCGCCATGGCGGAGGTTCTGACGCTCCGATATTCTTCTTGTGCCGGCGTCCGCCAAGGGGCGTGGGTTCACGCCATGCAATACAATCCGCCACCACTGGGTGGCTAATGCTCCATCAAGCTAGAGTCGGAGTGCTATACTGCAATGTGCCAATGGAAACCCGCCATTCGCCGTACGGAGCGCGCTTGCTGTATAAGACGCTCGTGCGTGATGAGCTGCTCATAGGAAATGAGACGCTCGTGCAAATGAGTCGCTCGTGAACATCGAAGAGCGCAAAAGGGCTGTGTACTGTAGTGTCATGATCCTACAGTATACAAGCATTTACCTTTGCGTTCACGTAGCCGATGCTGAATATTTTGAACTGTTGGTACTGTGCATAATGTGCATGTCAATCGCCTCCTCCCTTTCCAGGGGAGGAGGGGGTTGACTTGACCTTAAATACAGTACAGTACATTACAGCGCTAATTCTTTAAAGGACCAGGGCGGTGGGGACAGTTTCAGACACTGCAACAGAAAAAAAAGACAAAATACAGTAAACATTCAGTACAGTAATGTACTGAACTGGACCATACAGTACTGTAGATACTGTACTGTATGTTTTACTTAAGTCAACCAACTGAACTGTAGTGGACAGTATCTACAGTAACTTGTAACTAATGAGTTACAAGTTACTGTAGATACTGTCCCGTACAGTTCAGTTGGTTGAACTTGATGGACTACAGTAACTTCTTTTTTTCAGCCTGAATTACTGCACAACAGTACAGGTAGAGTACTACTGTATGTTACAGGGTGGACCTACACGTACAGTACAGTACTTTCCGGTACACGTGGCGGGAGCCCTGGTGTTATACAGTCCAATACTTACAATCCGCGCTGGTTCCCGGCTGCTGCTGCTGCTGCTGCTGCTGCGGCCCCTCCCGGGTGTCCAGGGCGGTGGGGACAGTTTCAGACACTGCAACAGAAAAAAAAGACAAAATACAGTAAACATTCAGTACAGTAATGTACTGTACTGGACCATACAGTACTGTAGATACTGTACTGTATGTTTTACTTAAGTCAACCAACTGAACTGTAGTGGACAGTATCTACAGTAACTTGTAACTAATGAGTTACAAGTTACTGTAGATACTGTCCCGTACAGTTCAGTTGGTTGAACTTGATGGACTACAGTAACTTCTTTTTTTCAGCCTGAATTACTGCACAACAGTACAGGTAGAGTACTACTGTATGTTACAGGGTGGACCTACACGTACAGTACAGTACTTTCCGGTACACGTGGCGGGAGCCCTGGTGTTATACAGTCCAATACTGTACTTACAATCCGCGCTGGTTCCCGGCTGCTGCTGCTGCTGCTGCGGCCCCTCCTGGGCGTCCAGGGTGGTGGGGACAGTTTCAGACACTGCAACAGAAAAAAAAGACAAAATACAGTAAACATTCAGTACAGTAATGTACTGTACTGGACCATACAGTACTGTAGATACTGTACTGTATGTTTTACTTAAGTCAACCAACTGAACTGTAGTGGAGAGTATCTACAGTAACTTGTAACTAATGAGTTACAAGTTACTGTAGATACTGTCCCGTACAGTTCAGTTGGTTGAACTTGATGGACTACAGTAACTTCTTTTTTTCAGCCTGAATTACTGCACAACAGTACAGGTAGAGTACTACTGTATGTTACAGGGTGGACCTACATGTACAGTACAGTACTTTCCGGTACACGTGGTGGGAGCCCTGGTGTTATACAGTCCAATACTTACAATCCGCGCTGGTTCCCGGCTGCTGCTGCTGCTGCGGCTCCTCTCGGGCGTTCAGGGCGGTGGGGACAGTTTCAGACACTGCAACAGAAAAAAAAGACAAAATACAGTAAACATTCAGTACAGTAATGTACTGTACTGGACCATACAGTACTGTAGATACTGTACTGTATGTTTTACTTAAGTCAACCAACTGAACTGTAGTGGACAGTATCTACAGTAACTTGTAACTAATGAGTTACAAGTTACTGTAGATACTGTCCCGTACAGTTCAGTTGGTTGAACTTGATGGACTACAGTAACTTCTTTGGACCCCAGATGGTATAAGGTACACCAGGTGTTATACCGCATGGCACACATGTGGGTCCCACAAGTGTTATAGGGTTCACATGGTGGTCCCACAGGTGTTACGCAGTACACATGTCGGGCCCACAAGTATTATATTATTCGGCACACATGGCGGGAACATGGGAACACTGGTGTTATACAGTCCAATACAGTACTTACCATCTGCGCTGTGTCCTGCCTCCTCCTCCGGGGTGGTGCTGCTCTCCTCCTCGGAAGTGGGGGCGCGCGTACGCCGCCGTGGGCTCAGTTGACTTGGTGGGACTGTGGAAAAGCAAACCAAAAATAGGAAATTTTGTAACACACCTGTATTGTATGTGTTACAGTATGACACCACATGCATACATTACTGTACCTCCCAACATGACCCATTTCAGGAGGGAAAAAATGCTCTGTTGCTTGACTTCCATGCCAGTAGCAGTTGCAGAGTTGCAGGACTGCAGCAGAGTCCAAAAATCAGATAGGGTAGACCCACCAACTGCCACCCCAAACACCACAGTCCAGGACTCACTGTGTGGCTCCCCTATTTGAACTTTGGACAATGGTGCAGTTCCACCTCTGCAACTGGCACTGGCACGGAAGTCCAGGAGCAGTATGCCACATGTTTTAAAGTCAAAATCCATCTTTGTGTATACAGCAGGCTACAGTACTGTATACAGTATGCACTGCAATGTACAGTACAGTACTGTACTTACAATGGTGTTGGTGCCTCTCCAGTGGCGTCATCCTGCTGATACCTGTAAAAATACAGTATACAGTATACAGTTACAGTATACAGTACCCATGAAAAAATGCACGCAAATACTGTACAACATGGCAATGAGAATGTAAGGACATGTAATGACCCATGGCAACAGGCATGTACTGTACTGTAATGACCACATTGAAAACAAATATCGTATGCAATCCCTCGTGCCAACCAACTACTGTAGCATGTAATCAGCCCATGGCAACAGGCATGTAAAGGCCACATTAAAAACAAATACTGTAGGCAATCCCTCGTGCCAACCAACTAGCATGACAACATTGCAAACAAATACTGTTGGAAATCCTGTGTGCCAACTACAGAATCATGTAATCACCCCATGGCAACAGGCATGTAATGACCACCATGAAAACAAAATGCTGTAGGAAATCTCTGGTGCCAACTAGCATGTAATCACCCCATGGCAACAGGCATGTAATGAACACATTGAAAACAAATACTGTAGGAAACTAGCATGTGGCAATAGGCATGTAACGACCACATTGAAAACAAATGCCGGCCCTAGGCATAGGTAAATTAGGCAAATTTCTAGGGCGTTTGAAATGCCTAGGGGCACCAGCAGCTAGGCATAAAATGATATGCAGCATGCCTATAATCTGTATGTGACTGAGGCTGTATCTGCATACAGTATGAAATAGTGTACTCATGGAAATAACATACTGTACTTTACTGTAGCATTCCATATGCAGGTACAGCCACAGCCGTACACAGAATATGGCCAGGAGCTGCATGGCCTATTGAGGTAGAACTACTGTACTAGGGCCAGCTCTGGACCAGCTTCTGGACCACATTGAAAACAAATGCTGTAGGAAATCACCCATGGCAACAAGCATGTACTGTACAGCATAGTTGCCTACCCTCCTGCAATCTGCAGGAAACTCCCTGAAATACTGTAGCAGCAATCTCCCTCATTAGTCTAGCAATCTCTCTCATTTCACCTAACCCCCCGCAAGGGGACTCAGACGCACGGCGCCATATTGGCATACTGTAAAATACTTACATTCCCTTAGGGAGTCCAGCAGTTGGGGGTCCCGACGGACCAGGTCGCTCCATCTGCGCTGGAGGGCCCTCACTGGTCTCTCCCTCCTGAAGCGCACCCTGATGGCTTGGCTAGCCTCCTGGTATGCCTCCACCACCTCTCTGTTGGACACCAGGGGCCTGTCCCGCCAAGCCACCAGGATGAGGAGCTCTCCGCGCCTGAAGGGCCTCGCTCTCCTCGCTCTGCGTGGTGCAGCCATCTTTTATTATCTTGATAATAAAAATGGCGCCCTGATCACGTGCGTCCTGTGCGGAACAAGCGTCGCATTCTGCGCGCCTGCCAGTGAGTAGTTTATCACATGGCAATCAGCTCCTACAGTAACTGTGAATTTACTGTACTGTACATGCTTGTCTTAAAAACATGACAGGTACTGTACAGCACAGCAATGTACTGTACTACAGTATACAGTAGCAGCTGAATGACCACTGATAAAAACTGTACAGTACTTCTGTAGTTTCACGGCGCCACTATGGCGCCGTGCGTCTGAGTCCCCTTGCGGGGCTCGGTGGCTCGCTACGCTCGCCACGCTATTTAAAATCAACTCCATGCCAACATGGATAGTGGGGGTATGAACTAACCATGTTGGCATGGAGTTAAGTTACAGTACTTTTTTTGACATATTTCGTGGCGAGCGTAGAACCTGTGAAACTTCAGACATTGTATCACTTCAACGAGCTTACTAAATCTACAGTTCCACTGTATACTGTACATGACTGTAACCGTACTGTGTGCAAAAGTAAAATGATCCCCATACGAATCAGTAACTTACTGTGAATGTCATAACACCAAAATGTGGCCACCGTTAGAACATATACTGAGACGCATTAGCGACCCGTGCAGACGCTCAAGCGCCCATGCAAATTTAGACGCCAAGAAAGCCTTATTGGTAACCGGAATTTTTTATGTGTGTTAAAACTACAATACTGTACTAACCAAAGGCCAGCACCTGTCAAAAAAAAAACAATATGACGTACAATACAGTACAGTATAATTTAATGTAATGATTCTGTACGCAATGCAATGTAATTTTATTTCTTAGTGTGTACACTATCTATAGAACAGTACAGCTTGCTGGACACAGCACAATAGTAGTAAAGTACTTTACTGTAGTACCCTGCCATAATAACAACTCAGACGCAAAAGCATCTCATTACTGGAACGTCTGTGCAACTGGGTCGCAAGAGCGTCCGTCAGAGACGCTCCTTCGTGTCAAACAAATGCAGCGCCTCTCCGCCCGCATCAGCATGATCCTCTCATTCAAAGAGATGGGATCATGCTCGTGCCGGTGGTGTGAGAGAGGGCTGACTAGGCTTCCCAGGGACAATAAATTATTTACTGTAGTTCCTGCGCTTCATGCACGCGCTGCAGCATACATTTTACGCATGCGCAAAGAGGTTTTTCAAAAGTGACATCTGGTGGATGATCACTGGTATTGCACTCATCCGGAGACACCACGGCGAATCGCCAAGCATTTAAAATGTATTGCGATGGCGAAACTCTCGCCATAGGTAGCCAAGATGGGACCTGCCCCATCTGTACATCATTTTAGAGACTCACAATATATATGCAGCACCATTTCTAGAGGCGGACAAGCCATGCCACCACGTGACTGCACGGCTTTGCCACCACTCCTATAGCTGCGTGTGGGAGTCATATAGTGTAAGGTGCATTGCGGTGTGTGGAGTATAGTGTAAGGGGCATTATGGTATGGAATATAGTGTAGGTTGCATTATGGTGTGTGGCATAATGTGTAATGGGCATTACAGTGTGGGGCATAATGTGTAATGGGCATCAAGGTGTGGGGCATAATGTGTCATGGGCATCATAGTGTGTTGCCTAATGTGTAATGGGGATCACGGTGTGCGGAATAATGTGTAATGTGCATAATGGTGTGGAGGGTAATGTGTAATTGGCATCACGATGTGAAGTGTAATTGGCATCACAGTATGCGGCATGTGTAATTGGCATTACGGATAAACAGTGTATATTGATTAAAGTAGCCTGTCATTGTTTGGGCTTGATTTGTGAGGCCTAATAGGTCACTGTGTGGGCCTTTATGTTTATATGTCACTGTGTGGCCTTCAGCCAGCCAACTTAAGCATGGGAGGACAATGACCAATCCTGTGGTAACCAATGTCTGGTCATGCAGGTTGCAAAAGTGAGGTATAAGGAAATTGACTTCCTTCTAGACCACGCCCCTTATAACTAGGCCACACCCCTTATATTAAGCCATACTCCTTTTTCAGCTCCTTTTTTATGGGGGGGGGCTGTTGTTCGTGCCATGCCCCTTACACTGCATTGCCACCCTCCCAAAACTGCATTGCTAACTCCTGCTGGCAATTACACTGTGGTGGCATTTTCCAGATTGTGACCGTAGTTTAAGGGGTCTCCCGTCCATGCCAATCATTTGCGATATTAGCAAATCAGCGATCCATGCTGAATCAGGCCTAATATCCAGTGATTTTGTTGCCATGTATAAATGAACATGCTTTTCTCACGTTTAGGGTATAGGTGTCGACAATGTATAGGTCGACAGTGACAGACGGTTGACACAAGATTAAGGTTGACATGGACATGGTCAACACTAAAAAGGTAGAAATGTGTTTTACACAGGTTTTTTGACTATGTTGACATGGACACCGTATAAATGTACAGCATCACCTCGAATTGCTCGCTGTGCTTGCATTACTGTGCTCTGCACACTTGCATAGAAAGTTCCCCCTGGCTGTGGCATTACTCTGCTGGCTGTATGTGGCTTGTGCTGGTTCCCAAAATATGGGGACCCCTACCCATTTTATCACCCATATTTTGGGAACCAGGACCAGCCCTTGAGCATTGTACTGGATTTAGAAATCCTGGGGATCCTCTATTATGTTTGTCCCCTGAATTTCTGAAATCAGGACTGGTTCTTTAAGCCCGGGGCTGGTTACCCAAAATTTTTACCGAAAACATTTCATGTCTAGAAAATTCCCTCATGTGCATTAATCCGCACACTTTTATGGACAAAAATCAAACCAAATCATATTGAAATTTCCAAAAATTGTATTCTATTACATTTGTGAATTAATCAAAAAATTGCTGATTTTTAAACATGCGATATGGTGCGATTGCAGAACCTTACTAAAAATCTCATACTATTACATCTTGCCCCATATCTGAGACTGGCCAATAAAGGGGAAAGATTAATATGGACGAAAGAACACTTGGACAGAGGAAAATTGTGAAAAAAAGTTTTAGGGGTTTGGAACACACAGAAGAAAATTTGTGAAATGCAGAACAATTGAAAAGATGCTAGAAGAGTGGCTGATGACATCTATCAAGCATGCTGGAGCTAATGTGGTAGTATGGGGCTGCTTTGGCGCTGGTAAAGTGGTAGATTTGAAGAAGTAAAGGCCCCCATACACTATGCGATTTTGGGACGATTTCATCCGATTTCAGCACTTTGGGCCGATAACCGGGTGAAATCGCCCCAAAATCGCAGGTGCGTGATATATGATCCGATCCGATACGCGGTCCCGTGCGCATCGGACCGGATCAGGGAGGTCGGACGGTCAGTACATACAATCACGTCAGACCTCCCTGTATGCTATGCATATGCCTGCCCACCTGACAGGCATATGCATGCAGACTGACCGGGAGCAGTACGGCGGGCAGCGGGTCCCTGAGCACCAGCACACACTGACCTGGCCGGGTATGCTGTGATCACAAATAGCAGCAGCGGGGACGGGCAGTGCAGTGGCGGCCAATCAGAGAACGGTCAGTCATTTGACAGGTATTTTGAAAATCTAATAGCCGCCACTGCACTGCCCGTCCCGTCCCGCAGCGCTGCTATTTGTGATCACAGCATACCCGGACAGGTCATCAGCACTCGCAGCACCCGGGACCCACCGCCCGCCCCCACTATTTGTGCTCACATGCCCAGCCAGGTCAGCAGCACTCGCCGCACCCGCCGCCCGCCCCCACTATTTGTGCTCACATGCCCGGCCAGGTCAGCAGCACTCGCCGCACCCGGCACCCGCCGCCCGCCCCCACTATTTGTGCTCACATGCCCGGCCAGGTCAGCAACACTCGCCGCACCCGCCGCCCGCCCCCACTACTGCCGCTGCACCCCACCTGCTCCTCATTGGCATCACTGCTACCCGCCCCACTGCTCCTCACCGCCCTGCAGCTCCCCATTTGTTTTACATGTGATAAATCACAAGCGATTTATCACATGTAAAAATTGACTCATCAAGTCCTAAATTGTATGTGAGCCTCCCGGGGAGCTGCCGGGCGGCTCACAGGAGAATTGGGTCCGACTAGTCTGCCTAATGTATGGGGGCCTTAAGACTATCACTCCTTTTTGCAAGCCATGCCATACCCTGTGGAAAGTGCTTGATTGGAGCCAACTTCCTCCTCCAAAAGAACAATAACCAAAAGCATGACTACAAATTATGCAAGAACTAATTAGGGAAGAACAGGCAGCTGAAATTCTGTCTGTATTGGAGTGGCCAGCACAGTTACTAGATCTCAACCCCACTGATCAGGGTTGGATTTTAGTGTTAGAGATAAACACACACACACACACACACACATATATATTATTTTTTTAAATAATTTTTATTGAGAGGTTTTTCAATAAGAATAACAAACTGGGATACGAATTAGAGTACATTCATACATAGTGTACAAAGATATGACAATTTTCCATACAACACTTATTAATTGAATACGTCAAGTCAGCCATGTAATACACCAATTTAACTTTCTTTGTATTAGTGTTTAAACGTAGCACATAACATGGCTGGTAGTGGAATATAATATTAGTAGTGTATGTTGCGTCTATTGCAATAAAACACAATATATAATACTTTCAGTTAACCCATATAGAACCTGATATGATTCATTTCTAAATGCACTCACAATAATAGACATAGGACACAGAGACAAGTGGGGAAAGAGGTGCGGATAGGAAGGGGGGGGGGAAGTTTCTCAGAGTGTCAATGGCATGAAATTCAAATCCAGTTAACCATTTTGCCCTGTGGGGGGTTTATATTTTACAGCAACATATGTAAAGCCGAACACTTTCATTACTATCTCTCTTCCCTACAATGGAATATTTTAATTAATCATACTATTATTAGTAGGTATAATTTGAGGTATTACTAGTATTTAGAGATTTTCCACATTTCAACCCTTTGATGTAGAATATGAGCCATACATTAAATAGTTTCAAGAGTTGAAAGGATGTTATTTTTATTTTGGGAGTCTAATGTATCTATAAATAAGGTCCATTTTCGAAGAAATTTTGGAGCTCTTACGGATAGATCTAATCTCGCGTATTTCCGTTCAAAGTGGATAAGCTGTTGAAGTTTTTGCTTAACCATCCCCAATAGTGGTGCTGTTTTCACGGTCCAATGTATCAAAATACATTTCCTCGCTAATGATAGAGTATAGATATGATTCTCACCTTTTATATATGGATAAGGTTTAAGTTTTATATATGTTATTCAGTTCTATCACTGTCCCTTTAAATGTATTTTCCTTAACATGCTTCTAGCAGAACAGATTTTATCTTCAGTATAAAATGGAAAAGTTTGAGGTGAATGTCAGAGTTGTTACCAAGGTCAGAAGATGAGCCAACAAAGATATTGCACCTGTGACATGAAGATAGCGTTTTCGAATGTTTTGAGAATCAGAAGGAGGAGGCAAAGTTACTGCTTGCTTATTAACATTGATCCAATTATTTCTATTATAAACAAACTTTTGTTTTGACATCTCATTAAAAAGTATAAATTTATTGCTTTAGCTTAAAACTTCAAAATAAATATTTAATGAGCACTGACGTGGATTGCATTCCACATTTTGGGTATAACTATGAGCACCTTAAGAATAAACTTCAGATCAGAAAGGTCTGCTGAGATACTCTGTGTGCGTTATCTCTTCATTTCTGGTCTCCAGCCGGCTGTCAATCATGGAACCTCTGACTGGACATTGAAGGTAGTTGTCAGACCCTGTGTCATCTCTCAGCTACCCTAACACTACTGTGAGTATTAATATAAGGAATGGAATGTTGTTTTTCTCAATTTTGTCCATTGCCCACAAGCGAAAAGAAAAACCCATGATTGCCGAGGGTTCCATAGAGAACGTTATATGGAATACAGTTGAAAGAAAGTTTAAAACCTTCCACCAGAATAGTTTTATTTTATAGCAGGACCACATACAATGTGCATAATCTGCTTCTGTGATTCCACACTTAGGACATTTTCCTATTTCTTCTTGAACCATATGCTTATGTCTGTGGGGTGTTATATACGCTCTATACACTGTCTGTAGATATACTTCCTGTAGATAGGCAGAGTTTAATGCTTTTAAAGACTGGTCATGTAGTCCAATGATATCATCTAGGTGGTTCAGATGTGGAATGTCTTTTGTGTACCCTAAAACCTCTTGATATGCTTGGCACGAAAATAGTCACTCAATGGGATTCAATGCAATTCAAATCAATGATTTTTCTCTTTAATCTCAATAAGTCTCTAAAGACTTACAGAGCAGTCACAGCCTTTCAGTGTGTCACTCCCATGAGGATGCGCTGCTGATCTTCATGGGTCAGAAGAGCAGGTGATGGGCTCCTCCAATAAAAGCTCAGCTCTTCTGACCCTTCAGCACAGCCTCATGGGAGTTTTTTACTGGTATTGTATTACCCAACAGGACCCCATTGTCATCCTGAATCTTTGAGTCTGGGGTGCCTCCTTACCTTGGGGCCCAGGATGGCTGTCCCCTTTGACCCGTCCTGTCATCGTGCCTGTTGCGGTGCACATTAGAGGAAGTGTCCTGGAACAAACAGAGGCATTGCTGAATAAGATTTCAGTGCTTTTCTTCAGAAACCCATTGTAAAACCAAAGGCCTGATTCTGTTTGTTCCAGGACACTCCTATTTTTGGGATTGATTTGGTGATATAAATAAGCTGCTGCGTGAATACATGCTAATGCCACCGGAGGCGCATGAAGGCAAAAAAGGCCCACTTAAATCCTGCATCCAAGGCACAGTATTGGATCACCAGCACATGTGCATATCTCATACAATTGGAGATGTATGCAAACATCTAGACCTCAATAATGTAAATAAGAAAGATGATTCTCTGAATTAGCCATTTGTTCACCCAAAATATAATGCATATAACTCAGGACCATGATGCAACCAAAACAATATAGAATAGAGTAAATACCTACCTACTTGCAGGCTGCTCATAAGAGGGAGCAGCCAATTTCTTCAGGAGGCGTTGTGCGGAGGAAGTGGTCTGGTGCTGTGATGATGTGTGATTGCAACATTGTAGCCTTGTCCCTTGCTTTTCAATACCCACATCCCATGCTGTATGGCTAGGGGTTCTGAGTAGGATGGAAGCCTTGCCTACTTACACGGGGAGGGTGCCACCTCCTTTTCAGTGTCTTCCGGCCATTTTGGGAGAGTAAGCTAGTATGAGGTAGTAATAGATTCCTACAACTGTGTATTTGCAATATTTAGATATTAATTGAATCATAGCATGTACTTTATGGATGCTATCTCTAGATACTCTTGACATATTTTGCATCCACACAGGACCAAGGAAAGTATTTAGAAGTGAAAGTCAACTGTAAAAGAGTCACTTGTAAACATAAAAGAAAAACAAACCAATAGGAAGAATAATGCAGAAAATAAAACCAAGCTTGCAGCATTTTATATTAGACATGATTCTTTCTAGAAAAGGACATTGACATTAAGACCTAAAAGAGATGGATCTCACCCTTGTTTGAAGAGAAATTAAAGAGATGAACTGTTGTGCAACTTCCATTGTTCTATAACTCTGTTCTGTTAGTGCTGACTAACCACAATCTTCACAGAACTGGAATCAAAATACAAGCTCCATTCCAATGTTCATGTATCTTCCTCCTCTCCTGACCTGAGTGACTAGCAGTTTCATTTTACAGTTCATTGCGTGTTCTTTAGCTTGCACTGGAGTGTTAATACTGCTCTGCAATTTGTCCTTACAATCCCCCTGCAACCTAAACAGTTAATGATGTAGCTCATTTATTTAATGTGATATCAGCTTCAATTTTTGGTTTCCAAAAATCAGCTAAATACATTCAGTACAATCTGCACTCATCTCTCGCTTAATATGAGATGGATATGAACTTGTGAACTCATTTTAGCTTGCTTCGAATTTGCAGCTGATACATAATGCAAAACTATGAGGTACAGGATTTGATGTAGCATACATTTTGATAAATTTCAGAACTGCATTAGTTCTTATCCTAGTGCAGGTGAAAAAGGGCACGATGAAACATAAAGGTCTTATGCTGGTCACATGCAATTATTTGTGACACATGATTAGCACTACTGTATATTGCTGCCTGCTGCAACCTATTACTGGGGACTAAACTTGCAAAAAGTCACTGGTCTCTACAGCTGGCTTAGGATTGTATTGTTCTACAGTAGAAAACAAGTATTCATGTTTCACTAAATAGGGTAGTTCATTCTAGTTTGTTCCCAGCCTTAGAAATGGCTAAACATAGCTAAAATCATACACTTTATAAGTGTTTTTGATTCTACAGTACTCCGGTAGGAAATTGCAATTCACAGTTTACAGCAAAAAAAAAGGCTTTTTACCCAACTGCAACTTTTTTGACTTACCAAATCAGGGCTTTAAGTGGTCCTACAGTTGGAACCAGTGGTGGCCCGTACCTTTTTGGGGGAGGGGGGCTGCTTCTGGCCGCAGCCATCGTGGGTAAACCGTGATGCAGGCACACCTCCTGCCAGTCCCTGCAGAGTTCCCAGTGCCTGTGCTATGATGACAGGTGCCAGGAGAGGTGCATGTGCAGTACAAACATCTGTACTGCACATGTGGCCAGCTTCTATGGGCTGCTTCAGCAACAGCCCATAGAAAGGAATCATGGTCCCGGTGCCTGTATAATACAAATGACAGGCTCAGGGACCAGTGCCTGTGCAGTACCAATATAGGTACTGCGCATGCGCAGCTGGCAATTTTGCACATCCCAATGTCCCTTTATAAAGTATGGGAGTTAGGGCACAAATTCATTGTTTGCATGGAGTGCCAAAAACTCTGGCACTGGCTTGGCTCCACTCAGTGTTGCCTACCTGACCCTCTATTTCAGGGAGAAATGCTCAGTTCCTGGACTTCTCTGGTAATGTATGATTGCCATCACCTGTGGGGAGCTAGGTAATTGATAAGTAAGGTGTTTCACCACAGGTGCTGGCAATCATACATTACCAGGGAAGTCCAGGAACAGAGCATTATCTCCCTGAAGGAGAGGGTCAGGTAAGCAACTCTGACATTAAGTGGAGCCAGGCCAGTGCCAGAGTTTTAGGCACCCCATGCAAACAATAAATTTGTGGCCTAACTCCCATACTTTATAAAGGGACATTGGTCTCATAAGGAAGGGGTGTGCTCAACAGTAAACTAATTAAAATTATGCCACATATTAGCACAATCATATTCACATTGCACCACATGTAGTGCCCTGATTCAGATTACACCACTTAGTACTGTAGTGCCCAATATTCACGTTATGACAAACAGTAGTGCCCATTATTCAAGTTATGTTATACAGGGCCAGATGCACTAAGCTGCAAAAGTAAAAAAATGAAGAGTGAGAAACAGCCAGCCAATCAGCTCCTACTGTATCTGCTATGTCACAGACTGGGTAGGAGCTGATTGGCTGGCTGTTTCTCACTCTTCATTTTATCACTTTTGAAGCTTAGTGCATCTGGCCCACAGTGATACTTATTATACATGTATGCCACACAGTAGTATCTCTTATACCCAGTGCCCACAGTTGTAGTGCCCCTTACAATTAATGTCCACAGTATTCTTGCTGCTTATACACATAGGGCCTGATTCTGGTTCACTTGCAAAAGCAAATTTGGTACTTGTGTATTATCACGGCGCCCACTAAGCAATTTGCTTAGTGGGCTATTCTGCGTAGGAAAATCGCATCACAACGGCCATTTTAGTGCCATGCGATGTGCGATGCGATTTTCCTATGTCATTTATTCACTGCTCTCTCAGCTCTGGGGGATCGCATCGCATGGCATCACACCTCCCGCAAAATCGCATGCAATCGCATGCGATTCTATAGGGTGTGCAATGCCATGACAGGACCTATACCATAAAATGATTGTATGACATACAATGATGTTTTAGCCCCCCACTATCAACGCCACCCCGAAGCGTGGCGGAACGCATCCTACGACCTTTTCATTCCCCCACTATCCACATCGGCTGATTTTATATAGTGTGGCGAGCGCAGCAAGCCACTGAGCCCGAAGCGTGGCAAGTGGACGCGGAATGCATGTAAAGTAATCCGCGTCCCCTCGCTGCGCTCGCCACACTATATAAAATCAACTCCACGCTGACATGGATAGTGGGGGAATGAAATGGTCGTAGGAAGCGTTCCGCCTCCGCTCGCCATGCTTCAGGGTGGCGTTGATAGTGGGGGGGGGGGCACTAAAACATCATTGATTGTAATACAATGATATTATGGTACAGCTAATGTCATGGCATTGCACACCCTATAAAATTGCATTCGATCGCATGCGATTTTGCAGGTCATGCTATGCGATGCCCCGGGTCTCAGAGAGCTGTGAATAAATTATGAATTGAAAATGAACCAGATTCAGTCCATAGTTGCCTACCCTCCAGTATTCTGCAGGAGACTCCCTGAAATAGCAGCAATCCCCCTCTCTCCCTCATTAGTCTAGCAATCTCCCTCATTTCACCTAGTCCACATTACACCGTTACATTTTTGGGAAAAAAGGAATGAGAGACAGATACATTTACATTAAATCATCAACAGCATTTCCCAGCACTTTAGCAAGTATAGTAGCTCCTATGTACTGCTTTGGGGCTCATCTACATTTGGATATAAGTATTTTTAAAAGATTTCACTCAGATGTAGTGGTATACGCCCACACTTCTGGTGCCACGTTCACAATCTCTTTTTACAATCCCTCCATATTTGGTACTAGACACACCCTTTGGGTGAAGCATGACACGCCACCGCCACCCCCCCCCCAAAAGGGGCACTGAGCTAAATTCTACTGCCGACTATAATCTCCCTGAAACTAGTTTTCAAAAGTAGGCAAGTATGATTCATGCTCATAATGCCCACATCAGTAGTACCCCTTACACATATTGTCCACAGTTCTGCCATTTATACACATAATGCCCACAGTGCCCCTTATACCAATATCTTGTTCTGTCCCTACAGCAGCTTCATGTCCTGTGTCCCTCCAAGCAGCTTCCCCTCCTCTCTGTGTTCCTCCTTCTTCCTCTCACCTTGTCTTCAACATGCTTCTCCTCTTAGTGGCTCGTCTTCACTACTCTGCTACAGAAAAGGAAGCCACTAGTTCCACCAAGTCCCCCTCACTGTAACCCCTGTACAAAATTCATACTTACCCACTTTTCAAAACACCTCTGTTTGAGAAGCATAGAGAGGTGAAACACCGAGAGTCTTCAGTCCACGTATCCAGTCGACGGATTGACGATGTCTAGATTGACCGTGATATAGTCGAACACACTTAGTGGAATGCATCTATTTAGGCGAATAAACATAGTTGACAGCATCTATATCAACAGTAATGAAAGTTAGACACAAGCGCTAGATTGACGGTACCATGATCCACAGACACAAGGTCGACATTTTTTCATGTTTTCTTTTTTTTGGCTTTAGACTGACTTGGTTCATACTTTACCATAGAAGTGGGCACAGAGCTAGATTACAATAGTGTGCCCAAAACATGGTAAACTTTGCAAGCCATGAGAGGGGGCACTGTATACTTATTTGGTGTCTATGTTGGCCTACTGTATGTCAACATAACCATCAAAAAATCATGTGGACCTTGTGACTGTCAATCACGCTCCTGTCGGCCTAATGCTTGCATCTAACTTTTGTTACTGTCGATCGAGATGGGTTAGGCTAAGCGTGGTCGACCATAATATCCGTTATACCCTAACCAGGGGTGGAGCCAAGTGGGTGCATCATGAGCTCCTGATGATGATGGCAATTTGCCTCATTTTAGCCCACCCCCTTCATGAGAACCTATGATTCTAGGCTTTATCTGTATATCCTGCCCGCTTCCCTAGGAAGTGTGTGGGATGTGGGAGGAGCACCCCAGATCTGGGAGTCTCATGCAACTTCTGGGAGAGTAGGTAAGTATGACATTTATAAACTAAGATATGCAATAACTGATGCAAATATATGTGCTACTGTCTATTTGAAAAAAACAGCATAAAACATCATTATACACATTTCGATTTTATTAACTCAGGATTGTACTAACATACTAGCTATGCATAACAAAGTAAGGACGGGGAGAAAAGTGAATTATTTAATAAACATACTGTAACAGCTGCGCACATTAAGTGGGATTCATCATGTAGTGCATTTTCAATGAGCTACTTCCCACCATGGGGATTGTTATGGAGTGAAACCAATGGGGGAAATTTACTAACATCTAGAAATACGACCAATACCGGGCACGAATTCATACGGTCAGCATTGGTTGTATTTTTGGTAAAATACATTTTAATTTGCTAATCTGCCATATTTATGGATTTGTATTAGACGATGATGTAGATGATCACATGCTGCCGGATTTGTATTTGGCGGATGTACATACAGCTGCTAAATACAAATACGAGTTGGCAACCTGCACAGATCAGTCAGATCCATGCAGGCTGCAGTGTAAAAAATAGAATAATTAAATAAATCAGTTTAAAAAAACAGTTGAGGTCCACCCCCATGGCTTTAACCAGTGCCGGGCTCAAAGAGGCGTTCTTGGTTTTTAAAATTAACAGCAAGTAGGGGATCCCCAGAATTTTTAAAACCATCACCAGGCTCAAGGGCCGGTCCTGGCTCTCAAACTATGGGGAACAAAATGAATAAGGGTCCCCTGTATTTTGTGAACCAGCACCAGGCCCAACCAGCCAGCAGGGTAATGGCACAGCTGTGGGATACTTATTATAGATCATTATACTCCTGTTAGGTCAGCCTGGGCAGGGACCCTGGGGAAGTGACCTTTGGACAAATTTAGAATTATTACCTCTGAAAGGTGATGAGGTTTTTTGTTTTTTCTCCTTACTTTCAATTACTGAGTTAGATTTTTTTAAACTACCCTAGCCTTGATTCTGTCCTATTAGGTTAGTATCTGATTTTCCCTTTATGAGCTGTGGAACATACAGTAACAAGATTGTTTCTTTTTTTTGCACCCTTTATATGCGCTCACTACGAAGTCCCTAGCAGCAGGATTTATGCCACCCATATACGGTCCGATGTATGGATGTGATGAGATGTGTGCTCCTGCACACATCCTATTGCACAGCACATAAAGTACTAGTTTGCATCGCATCTAGTTAAAAATGCATGGGCAGCATTAGGGCTGAGTCCGTTGGCCACAGATTGAGTATAGGTTTTCAAAATCAAAAAGTGGCTTCATTAAGGTGACATGTTGCTGTTTCTTACGCACTGTGGTTTTCAAGGTACATGACATTACTTTTAAGCAGATAAAACTATTATTTTTCAATGCTACTTAAGAACCCTCACTGTTAGAATGGGCATAATGGGGGAAATTTACTAAAGGAAATGTGTAAAAAATAGGTGTAAAAATAGGTGTATTTGTACCCAGAAATACACTTATTTTTGACATTTTCTATCCCGAAAATATGGCAATTCGTATTGATAGCACATCAATACGAATTGCTGTATTTTCGGGATAGAAAATGTCAAAAATAAGTGTATTTCTGGGTACAAATACATCTATTTTTACACCTATTTTTTACACATTTCCTTTAGTAAATTTCCCCCAATATTTCAGATGGTATGCGTACATGTTCCATACAGTAAGTCGACATTCTGTACATTATATGGACTTTAACAATGTCAATACTAATTATATGTGTTTGTTTTTTTAATAACATGTACAATTTTACCCATATTTGTCTGCTATGTATATTTCCTCTCTATTAGAAGCTGAAGACACGACAATGCATGCCACTTACAGGAAGCAGATCTGGGCAGTGGAATCTTTTAGCCCCACCCCTTCCAGTTGGAGGTACTATTCCAACTATTCTTTCTCCATGCATTGGAAGGAATCCAGTATTAGGAATGGAAATATGGCATTTTCTGGATGGGCATCTGATGTCAGCAATGACATCTACCAGTCTGGTTTTTGAGCAGATAGTGGAAACCCTAAATGAGTGCAGATGGAAAATACTATTTCATGGTTTAGTTTTTACAAATGGATCTGAGAATGGATCACTATTAACGATAGATAATTTATTTTATACTAATCACCGGTCGGTGTATATACTCTGTGTATTTTATTTATTTATCCTGTTTTTATTTAATATAAATGTATATATTATTTTCATAATGATAGTGTTATTTTGTAATTTTTGTAGACTTTGAACACCCAGTTTCAAGCACTGTCTTAACCCCTTTGTTTCCATTCTCTGTACAATTGGAGATTGAGTATTACCCTATATTCAGCAGCTGAAACTGATTCTATCCCCCTAACGCTTAACATCATTTTTTGTAAGTATTTTTTGTAACACTATTAACGATGCATTCGCAATTTTGCAAGAGACAGCTTTTCTTTCTTTCTGGATTATTTTAGCACTATACTGTACTACAACATTGCAGTCAATACGTTTAATTACTAAACTGTAAAATCTGCTAAAACCTGATCTTGGTTACCAAATGTGTGGGTAACTGTAATCAGCGCCGGTGCAAGGCACCTCAGCGCCCCAGGCGGGGGGGGGCGCCCCGCCGCCCACCTGCTCCGGCCACCGGCGAGTCACTGTACGGGGATGGGGTGGTGCAGGCGCCACAGCAAGTCAGCGGTAGTGCAGGTGACTTGCTCTGGCGGACAGCGCATGGTCCACGGGCGGGCAGCATGATGCATGGCCACGGACGGGAGGGGAGGGGGTGCAGGCGCCGCAGCAAGTCAGCGGTAGTGCAGGTGACTTGCTCCGGCACACGGTCCACAGGTGGGCGGGGGAAGCATGTCAGCGGTGGTGCGTGTGAGCGGTGCTGGTGGGGCCTTAACTGGATTTATGGGGGGGATGAGCCTGGTGCGGACGCCACTCACCTTGCTCCTCACCGCTGACCTGCTCTCAAGTGCCACCCTCCAGTGGCCGGCGCCCCAGGCAAATGCCTAAGGCTGCCTAGTGGTGGCGCCGACCCTGACTGTAATGTGCCATAGCAGCAGACTTACAAAGGGGGATATATACCATTCCTCCCAATGTTTTGTCCCCCGATATCGGGACTTCTGCACAGAACCAAAAAGAGGGCTTGGCAAAATTATGATACCGCTGTTTTTCCTCAGCAGATGAGATTTTTACAGGGGGACTTTCAACTCCCACCCTCCCTCTTTGTGGGGCACTACAGGCCACGGGTGGGATTCGGGACTTTCAAAAATCGTGACAGTTGGGAGGTATCCATACTAAGAGGTGGAGTGTGATAAAGTGGAAAGTGCTTAGGTAACAGCCAGTCAGCTCCTAACTGCTTCCATGCCTCAAGCTGTGTTTAGGAAATATGGATACAGAGGTTAGAAGACTCTCTTGGTGCTAGTATGATAGAGGTTCGCCTGTTCAGAGTAAGGGGGATAGGACCCTTAATCCCCAGAAGCCCTGAGGAAGAGAGTTTATCTCGAAACATGTTGACTCTGGACTAGTGTTTTATCTGCAACTGCATTAATTGAGGAGGAGGTTGTCCACACTTGTTTGAGATCCGGATCTTTCAACAGGTGTGTCGACTCCACGTTGTCACTACCCTCACTATGAGAACATAGCAGCTTATCACAGTTTTATAGGTACTCTTTACCTAGAACGGCGCCCGCGATTAGAATCGCGGGCGTCGGGGGTAAAAAATCGCGGTCATCGCGGGCATCGCGGGTAAATCGCGGGTACATCAAAATCGTGTACCCGCGATGACCGCGATTTTCCCATAGGGAACAATGTTAAAAAGCCTGATTGACCGCGATTTTACTTTAAAATGCCTCAATGCCCGCGATTTTCACATAGGAATCAATGTTAAATGGGCTACAGAGCCCAAATAGGCAGAATTAACCCTTAAATGTCACCCCAATTTTTGTACGCCACCCCACGATCCACGCCAACCTGAAGCGTGGCGAGCGCAGCGAGCCCGCGAGGGGCGGCGGTACGCGTCCTCCGACCTTTTCATGCCCTACTATCCACGTCGGCGTGGAGTTGAGAATAGAATAGTGTGGCGAGCGCAGCGAGCCACCGAGCCCGAAGCGTGGCGAGCGCAGCGAGCCCCGCGAGGGGACGCGGATACCTTCACAGTTATACGCGTCCCCTCGCGGGCTTCACAGGTATCCGTGGCGAAAAGCGGACACCTGTGAAGCCCGCGAGGGGACGCGTTTACCTGTGAAGGTATCCGCGTCCCCTCGCGGGGCTCGCTGCGCTCGCCACGCTTCGGGCTCGGTGGCTCGCTACGCTCGCCACACTATTCTATTCTCAACTCCACGCCGACGTGGATAGTAGGGCATGAAAAGGTCGGAGGACGCGTACCGCCGGCGCTCGCCACGCTTCGGGTTGGCGTGGATCGTGGGGTGGCGTACAAAAATTGGGGGGAAATTTAAGGGTTAATTGTGCCTATTTGGGCTCTGTAGCCCATTTAACATTGATTCCTGAGGGAAAATCGCGGGCATTGAGGCATTGAATGCAAAATCGCGGTCAATCAGGCTTTTTAACATTGTTCCCTATGGGAAAATCGCGGTGATCGCGGGCATCGCGTCGCGGCCGTTTATGTACTGCCCGCGATGCCGCGATCACCGCGATGGGCGCCGTTCTAGGTAAAGAGTACCGTTTTATATTTATTTGTATGCAGATTTTTTATTATTATGAAATAAAATAAGGAAACTCAAAGAAACCGCTACATATGTGAAACTTCCTATCTAATTGTGAGTAAGGATTTGCCACCCTATCTTGAAAAGAAACCTTGATATGCTTGTTTAGTTATTTTAATAGTGGGTCTTGGTACGCCATAGTCGACTCATCTATATGAAGTATTAAGATTAGTAAAACCATTCTACACATTTGGCTTTTTTTTCATAAAGCCCCGTACACACGGGGGAGATATATTGCTCAGCAATATATTGCTAGCAATACATTGCTGAGCAATATATTGCCCAGTGTCTCCTTTTCATCAGCGACCAGAGATGGTAATTAGCTGGTCGCAGGAGATTAGAATGGGGCTGAAAACGGGAGAGCGCACCCGGCGATTTATCACCAGGGCACACTCCCATCACTGGCAATATGGTCGCCTGCGACCATATTCCCAGCAATTATAGCCCCTGTCACCCCCGTGTGTACACAGCTTTACTTTCAAAATCTCTGATGAATCCTGAGTGAAAGACTGAAAGAAGCTTGATCTCTGCTGTTGAGGATCAGCAACTAATACTGCTTTCACGTTGCAAAAACCTGCTTTCAACCCGTTTTTCTAAACGTGTCTTAAAACTGATCAAAAGCCAGTTAAACCCCTTTCATATTGCATAATGTAAAGGTATATTGCAGTTTAAATAACGTTTTGTACCTTTCAGATTCAACCCGTTTCACCCATAGAAAGCTATACAATGTAATTTTAAATGTTTTTTTCCTGCTTGTGGGCGGGGATCAAGTGTGGTTATCATTTGTAGCAAATACCGTTTCTGAGCTGTTCAGACTGCAGCGAAAACGGCTCAGAAACGTGTAGGATCCTGCTTTTAACACGAGTCAAAATACCGGTTTTCTGTAACCGGTAAATTGACAATGTAGCTTTCACATTGCAGCTGGAACCGTTTTAAAGCACTAAAAAAACGGCAATATACCGTGTTACAGCTGCAATGTGAAAGGGGTATTAGACACCACAGAAGGGGAGTATTCTCATATTTTATTCATTTTCAAAATGTCCACAAGGGGAGCGCCAAAGCTTAGAGTATATTCTTCTTTTGTATACATGTGTTTAGAAAATGTCAGTTAGGGTTTTGTTGGTTGGGGATTTAGTTCTCTTCAATTTATCACTCTCTGCAGCCTAGTACCATCAAACTATCCTTTTTTTTTTGTGGGTGGACAGGTTTATAAAAAAAGAACTATCCCTGAGCTAAAAGATAATTGTTAAATACTGTATTTATGATACAAATAACATGTTTTCTTGTTGTTCACTAGTCATAAAACATGAAAACTTTTATCCCTCAGCAAATTTTCTTTTTAACATTATTTTAGAAATAAGAACAAGTGTACAGAAAACATATACCAGGTGCTCTTGGAGTGAGATACATTCAAACCTGAGTAGGAATTTTCGCTAACTGATACAGTGAATTAAAATAAAAAGCTGTTTCAGCGCTGCAGACTAATTATTTAGATTGACTTCAGCTCTTTTAAAATCACAGCACACCTGCTTCTCTTCTTTGACTTTGTTTTTGTTCATTGGCGTCACTTACAGTTGTGGTTTTTTTTCTGTTAATCTAAAGATGTAAACCTCTACAAGTTTGTCCTTGTAAGCATCTGACATAAAGATGTAATCATGCACATTTCTATTCACAATTAGCAAAAAAAAATAATTGATGACTATTTTAACAGCTGCACAAATATAACGACAATGCTCCAGTCGTGTTTTTCGAATACATGTTCCTTTTGAATGTACTGTATGGCAATAGTTCATTCACTTTTACTCCCTTTTCTTATTATTGTTGTTCTTGCCCTTCTACTTCTTTTCTTTATTTTCTATTTGCCAGCTTTAGGATAGTCTTTATTTAGTTTTGTGACATTCACCCAGGAGGTAATGGAGAAGATGTATTGGAATCAAGTGCAGGGGGCTAGAAGAGTAGAGGGGCAGATTTTGTTGTTGTTGTTAATTGAGTAATTGAATTTTCAAAAACAAATACAAATAGTAAGCTCTGACGAGGACATTATAAGCATACAACATATAAAATCAGACAGTAATTTAAATATACATGGGGTAGCGAATGTATATAGGATAAATGATAGTCTATCATTTCTCTTTGTCAGTATAAGTGGAATACAATTACCCAAAGGCGCCATCCAGGCGTACTATAGCAGGATAAAAGGAACACATTTTTACACTAATATTGCTAAGTGTACTACATCCCCAATGGGAGGAGATACATATTGAAATGTCACTTGTCAAGAGCTAAACTAGCCTAAAAACCTAATTTACCCCTTCCTCCCAACCCACCCACACCCTACTTACTAATAGGGTGACCAACTCATCCCTTTAATCGGGGACACATATTAATTACACAGGTTCTGTGGCAGTATAAAACCAGGTGAAATGCAGTCTTGAGGTGTGGCAGTTTAAAACCAGGTGAAAGCCATCCACAGAACCTGTGTAATTAATATGTGTCCCGGATTAAAGCGATGAGTTGGTCACCCTACTTACTAACTAACCCAATCTCTCCCACCCATCCCACCCAACCACAGTTCGGATAATAAGCAAATGGACTGGTGGGGACAATGACTCAGCAATCATTAAATAATATAACTAGGATGTCGCAGCACAGTTTCAGTGTAAAAATTTACCCATTTCTTACAATAGTAAGCAGCATAATCCATGAAGATTATAGAGAATAAAGAAAACAGAATATAGAAATACACATCAGCGAAGAAAATAACAAGATATAAAGGCATCATGAAATATAGTAACTTTCATATCATTAGGACTTAACAGCATCAGCCATGGCAAACCCAACTCTCCCACCAATAATAGGATAGGAGAGTGGAGAAATACTACAACAGAATAATAACTTTACAGCTTTAATATAAAACATTAGTCCAGCCAGACCCTCCCCCATAACAGAGCCAACAAGGCAGCAGTCCCTGAAAAGCTAAATGATGGAGATTTTGAAGGAACCAACAGAAACAAAAATTATTATTGGGAATTGTGCGGCCATCGCGTACGATTGAAACATAGAGTTGCCGTAGCCCTGTAAATCATGTATAATCACTGAAAGAGGATGGTCATCACACGTAGGCACTGGCTTATTGTAAATTGCAGTCGCTACAGGTAGACATAGTACACTCCTCGTCATTCTTGGACACATTCAAGGTGAATGTAAGGAAGATGGTATCCATATTCAATAATGTAAGATTCATCGGAAACACAGGGGTACAATAATCAAAGAGAGAAGTGCCCTTCCTGTCTTCCCCTGTCACAAAAGCACATGAGATGGAGGGCATTTCCAACAATGCGTCTTCAGGATGTATAGAATGTAAAGAAGTATAGCAGGCAGGCAGGTGCAACATCTGTAACACCCCCATCATCTTTACCAGAATTAACTGCAGGGGAAAATGTATCCAGGTGTATTGCCTCAAGTTTGTAATCAGGATCTGTATGTGCTATAGTTCCGCGGCCACAAGTCATATTAAGAGGATGAGATATCTCAGTGGCCACAGATCCCAGTTTGTCGACAATCTTCTGGGTAGAAGCAGCAATCGCCCTGAGCAACAAGCCTAGGTGATCAGCCATAATAGCAGTGATATGTAGTATAATATTCCTATAGCAAAGTGGTGGCTAGCACACCACTGGGGTTCACCATCTATCAGGTAGGACAAATAATGCTTCAAATGCTCAGTGTATTACAACAGTGTTCCAAGTAATGCAGAAGGCAGCCAGCCAGGAAGAGGATGCAGAGAGCAGGAACCCCTAGTGTCAAAACTCAGGCTGTACTGTTATTCTCACCTCACCAAGGTTGTAAAGGTGGACCTGCTCCAAAATGGCGTTCCCAGGGTTATGTCTAGAATAAGCAATATGGTACAGTGCTGATCTGGACGATTCAGGAGATAGAAGAGGTAGCCAGATAGGGAAAGGAGGCAGATATGCAGGAGTCCCAGGAGTCAGAACACAGGCTGTATTGCTACACTCACCCTTCCAAGGAGAGAAAAAGCTCCAATAGCATTTGTCACGAGATGGTTTAAGATGGCGCCCCCGCCACAGAGAGTCGGCGACCAGCAGACCCGCTGAGGAGCTCAGTCCGCACCAGCCCCCTCTGCGTCTCCAGATTCCCACTATAGGAGTTATATAAAACCACAGGGGGCACAGTAGAGAAGAAGGCTGCGGCACAGGCTGCACTCTTCCAGCACTGTCAGAGCTATCCAAGGTCAGAACAGGGAGAAGAAGCAGGCTGCATACCCCACCGTCGCGTCTACACTTGCTGATCACAAGCTCCTGCTGACCAGGACAGTCCAGCCAGCTAACAGAGAAGGGTAAGCCTGTGAAAATAGTGCTGCTCTGCCAGGGGACAGGATATGTAGCAGGATTGTTTGTCGAGTGGGGGGCATATTTATTAAGTCCGGGAAGTGATAATGTGGCTGGAACATTATCACCGGACAATCAATTCCTAACTGTCATTTTTCACACTCTACCTGTAACTTAGCAGTTAGGAGATGATTGGCCAGTGATAAAGTACCAGCCATTTTATTACTTTACCAAGCTTAACAAATCTTCCCCTGGATGAGATCAGGAAGGGTGTGCCGCTGTTCCAGGACTCCAGAAGAACTCAAGTTTCCCAGGAATTCCTGGAAAGTACTCAAGCATAAATAATTTAAATATATATGCAGTGCATGTATTTTATTTTAATTGAAATTATGTGGCACAGTCAACATACGTGAGGCACTCAGGCTGACAGGTGAGTGCTCTGAATTAAAACCTATTGTATATATAACATTTTTTTATTAAATTTTTCCAATATATATTATATTATAATTGACTTCTTGTCATTTTACTTTCCAGATGCCTATTAATTAGTATGCTAGAGGGCAGTGATCAAAGTGGTCTTTGAGAGGTTGTAGAACTAATTTCCCCTGCCACCTACCTTCACCCCCTCATAAGATGGGACCAGTGCCAATGCTAAAGTTTTTGGCACACCCTGCAAATTATACATTTGATTCCTATTACACGCTAGTAGTGCCCCTTATTCATATTACAACACACGGCAGTGCCTATTAACCATGTTACCTTACTCAGTATGTTACTCTACATATTAGTATTCCTTATACACGTTATGCCACACAGTAGTTTCCCTTATACACAATTGCCAATGTAGTGGCCTTATACACAACTCCTACAGTAGTATCACCCCTCACACATAATGCTCACAATAGTGGTGCCACCTTTACAAATTATACCCACAGCAGTATTGTATCTTATATACAAAATGCACACAGTAGTGCTCTTTGTACACATCACTGCCTCTGTCACTTCAGCAACTCACTACTCATGTTCTTCCTGCAACTCCATGCCTTGTGTCCTTCCAGACACTGCAGTTACTGCAAATGTACTTACCTCTTAGACACATAGGAACATTTACACAAAGGATTGCTTATGAGCCACAATATTCTTGATTGAAAGTCAAACAGAAAATAAATATGCAAGCACTCAGTTTTACCCATATTGTACATGGAACCAGTTGTATTGTCATGCAATAACACGTGGATTCGGGAAACATTTCCGGTCCCTGGTATTAACACTGCTCCAATGGCTGCATATTGCAGACTATGCTTCCGGTGCTGGAAGCACCCAAAACAAAATCTCTGATAATTGCTGTGTATTGGGGCTAGCCCTGGTCGAATCCATTAGCTGTGATAAATTGCCGCAGCTAAGTGGATACTGGCTTTTATCTCATTAAGTATTATCCTCCATAAATTGAGATTTCTTCTTTGTATTTCTTTAAAAACCAAGTCTACCCTGAAGTTCAACTACAAACAATAAGAGATTTTCTCTAGTATCTATTATAGAGTACTTAATAGAACAGTATAAATACTAATTATAGCAAAGAAATAAAACTGAAAATTAAGGGAATTTTCTTTATCTCAAATATTTAATAACTAGCCAGGGAAAAAGAAGCAGCACAAATATGTGATTCTTCTAATTCATATGGAAAGCTGAAAAAACGTAAGCCAAAAGACAATTGTAACTATGGGCCTTATTTTGGTTCATTCTTTCTGTCAAAATCCTTCTTAGATGGACAAAACCATGTGCACTGCAGGGGGGGGGCAGATGTAACATGTGCAGAGAGAATTAGATTTGGGTGAGTAATTTTGTTTCTGTGCAGGGTAAATACTGACTGCTTTATTTTTACATTGCAATATAAATCTCACTTTGAAGTAAAACCCCACCCAAATTTAATTCTCTCTGCACATGTTACATCTGCCCCACCTGCAGTGCACATGGTTTTGTCCATCTAAGAAGAATTTTGTCAGAAAGAGTGAACTAGAATTACCCCCTATATTATTTATTCTATTCAATAGTGCTATTTTTGATACATGAGTTGGATTTTGAATTGCAGATCTGGTTATGGTGCTACTCATTTTGCTTATAGCAGTTTATAGAATTTTTTTTTCAAAAGGGGAATTGGTTTAACCTTGAGTTAGCAGCCTTCCAGTTCAATTCAATATGCATTGGGCATGCTGCATTCATTTTTCTTTTGCATTCTTATTTTAACTAATTAATTTGTTAAGTCTAAAGGCCCCCATACATTATGCGATTTGTGCCCAATTTCACCCGATTTGAATGAATCGGGCCGTGAAATCATCCCAAATCGCATGTTTTGACACCCTGTCCGACCCGATGCGCGGTCCCATGCGCATCGGATTGGAGTCGCGCAGTCCCACTGGCTGCACATAAGATTTCCTAAATCTTATGTGCAGCCCCGGGCAGGGTCAGCGGGCGGGGGACGCCGGGGAACTGCAGGAAACAGCCGGGCAAGTTGAGCTGACAAATAGCACCATTGTGAACCCTTTTCTACTATGTAGTAAATCATAATTCATAAACATTCTCCCTCCCGAGTATCAGAAGTTAAGGTACACCTGGGCAGATTTATTAAGACTAGTGAAGTGATATAGTGTCCGGTAATAACACAGCACCCCTAACTGTAATTTTTTTCATTAATAGTCACTATATTGACAGTTGTGAGTTGATCGACTACTACATTATCATCTGCCAATTTATCACTTCACCAGGCTTATTAAATCTGCCCCAAATTCCTGTACAGTCACTGTGTACCTCCACAGCCACAAATGTGATTCAACCTCAAAAGTCTTACTCATGGTGTGAAGACCCGGGAACTATACTCACCTTTGGCATTCTGTAAGGCAATACTGTACTAAAGTGACTCCTAAAATGTGTTATTTAATAATTTATATTTTCTTGAATAAATTGTACTGTTCTACGCTGTGTAGTGCAACCCTGTATCTTTTTGAGAGTATATTTTTAAGGAATCAATGTTTCTACTAGCTTAGGAGTCATTCCTGAGGTAACAAATTCCCAGCCATAATAAAAAAGATTGTACAGAAAACATTTGTGCCTAAAGGACTGCAGCTGGTGTATAAGTTTCTGAGTACACCACACCCTCTATTACACTAGAACAAAACAATGAAAAAACACAATAGCACTGTCCTCATTTACAACAACATAATACCGTATATACTCGTTTATAAGCCGAGACACCTAATTATACAACAAAAAACTGGGAAAACTTATTGACTCAAGTGGGACCCTCACTCGAGTATAAGCCAAGGGGGATTTTTCAGCATAAAAAATGGTCTGAAAAAGTAGGCTTACACTCGAGTATATATGGTAGTTACTGCAGATATTGTTATTCAGATGAAATGTAATTTTAAACTTGGATCTTCAGATTCTCATTCAACATTAAATGTAACCACTCTGGCCTGGTAAGGAATGCCCTATATACACGTAGAGGTTTTTTTTGAACAATTGTATATACCTCCTCCCTTCTGAACCTTCTAGGATATGGAACACACTTTTCTAGGGTGAACTTTCACACCAATAAATACTGACCTCTAGCCAAGGCCCTATGGGTCTTCTTTATACAGTGTGAAAATTCTTCTTATGAGGCCTCACAGTTTTCTTCCCTGAATTGTCCTAGGGGATGGCTTAGAAATTAGATGAATTAAACCCAGATCTTACTAGATTGCTTAGAAAATTGCTCTGTGTGTAGGGCATAGCGATAGCGTTGCATGGGTCAGCGCTAGATATGGGTCGGTCATGAGTGAAATGGATCTTTTGAATGGTTCCTTTAAAAGAGACAGTGAGCAGTTGCTCACTAAAAGGTGAATGGTCATTCTTCAGTTCAGTTTCGGTTTAGTTTTGATTCATGCATTTGCCTTAGCACAGCAGTACCACACATGGTAGCTTAGAGGAACTGTACTGACTGACTCATTAGGACTGTAGTTCATCCAGCTCCACAGAGTCCAATCCACACCATGTCTGATCTCAGCAATGACACCTGTGGAAGCTGAGATGTACTAACTCCAGAGAGTATTGCATTGGAGCTGCTGAGTACTGAATAACAGGGCTGCTGCAGAACTTGATGCACCACAGGTCCCAGCAGAGGATTTGATACAGCTGTATGCTGCTCACAGGAGTGTACCCAGTACCACATAGCATAGTATCACAGAAAGGTGCGTAGCATGACCACACATTCTCAATCACAGACACACAGACTTTGGCTAAGCAGTGCACATGCTTTTTTTATTTATTAGATCTGTGTTTGCTGGACTGTGTAGTACTTTTAACTTTCATTTTACAGCAACATATTTGTGAAGTAAAGATCTGGTGAGCTGGGCTCCAGCTGTCTGTGTCTCCCACTTGCTTTACTTCCTGGTGTATCACACCTCTATTACACCAGTGGACCACTAACAGCCGTGTGCTAAATCATTGTCTGGTATCAAACGGTCCCCCCTATCTTGCTTAATTTACACACTTATATCTTTCCACAGTGTGTGGTGTTGAACACATTGAGACTTGACAGTGTGGAGATAATCATTGTAGCGGCTTTATCGGACAATTTGGTCCGGCGGAATATGGGATCTTATTGTGTTCAGCTGTTCTGCTGACTGTTGGTTACTAGCTGAATTGAAATATTTGGCTTACCAAAGTAACATACAGATGGAGCCGGCTTTAACTTTGCCTGGCGCTCATCAGAGACTCCTCTCTGGTGTGCGCCGGCGATAGGGACTGGGATGCGCGTGCGTCTCACGCACATGCTGGATAAATCAAGTTACTCACAGGGGTCACCAGGTTCAGGGCCAATATTCTCATGGAGAACACTGGCCATGACAGATTGCTCAGCTGCATTTAGCTGTGCAGCGCTGGTTGCTGAGCGATCTGAGCATTCTGAACAATCCACTTTAGTGGAAAGGCCACAATTAAGAAGATTCAGTGGGTATTTATCAAAGCTTGGAGACAGATACAATTGTGAGAGCTACAGTGTTATCTAATCAGTTTTACCTTATTTTTCATGGGTTGTGTTTGAAAAATGACAAAAGCTGATACACTAGGTTGTTACTTTATATCTCACAATTATATCGCTATACAAGCTTTGATAAATACGCCCATTGCACAAAAAAAAAACTAAATGCTGTGTTCTGCCAATTTTTTATGTACTAGAAATAGGTCTAAAACAAAGAAATATACAATAATTGTGATGTTCAATATTCAGCTTCACCTTCAGTGAATATTTCATTCATGTTAAGAAAATAGTGTCTCTTGTCTGAAATGGATACTGGAAAAATCCAAAAATAAAATTGTAATTATAACTGTATCTAGTATCTAGCAATGTATGACTGACTGGTGTTAATGAAGCTTTAAGAACGGCATGAATCCAATTACATCTGTAAAATGAAAAGAATACACAAATAATGTTCAATGTAAGCTTTATTTAACACAGTTAAGCTTTATTTAACATGTTTCATGATTCCAGTTAGATTTCTTTTACTAGTTTTCAAATTAAATTGTCACAGAAAAAAATAAATCAAAAGTTAGTTGTGTTACTGCATAAAACATTTGGAAGCCACTTCTATAGATTGTATTATATAATTCCTTCTGCTGAGAGAGTTGTGAAGGAGGATGTAGTCATAAAGGTGACATGTGGCACATCTGTTGGAATGACAGTTATCCAGAAATCCTGCCAACTAATCTTTAAAAAGGAATCCAGGACTGTAGAGAGCACTGACTCTGATGAACTTGGGTATGGATCAAAGTCATATTTTCTTCGGATTAGTAATAATGAATTAATTAAATGTATTTCTGCATAGATAATAATTGCCTGGGGAAGAAATTCAAGTCAGACTGTAATCCCATACTGCAAAACTAAATCAAAAACAAAAAGTTTAATACGAAAATATATTTCTCTGATCATTTGGTGCAATCAAAGACATTCTGGTTACTAGGAGGTACACATAGAATATTAACTGAGTATTCATTATTTCTATATATTACTGTTTTCCACCCAAAATTGCCCGTTCCTGTGTTAGCCATCATAACCCACTTCCTGTTCCAAATGTTCGTACTTGAATCATTGCATTTAATAAAAGAAAAACATACGAATCTGTAAAAACATATCAGGAACGTTTTTAATAAATGAATCAGCAAACTAAAACAAAGATGAAAAATCAGGAGAGTGTTAGGTCCAGGAATATATGAAAGCATAGGTATGATTTTATCCACTTGAAGGAAAGGAGCCCAAGGGGCACATTTACTAAGATGGGATTTCTATTTCACATAGGATGTTGCTATGGGTAACCAGTCAGATACTATCTATAAACCTCTAGAAGTGCTTAATAAATATGAACAAGATTCTGATTGGCTGGCCGTAGCAACATTCCATGTGAAATAGAACTCCCATCTTAGTAAATGTACCCCTACATGTCTTGGAGCAAAGCTGAAACTACACTGGAACTTTCTGGGCAAAATTTACTAAAGCTTCTAAAAATTAAAGGAGTGATGTTGCCCATAGCAACCAGTACAATTATGTCTGTCATTTTCTAATATGTGAACATAGGGCCTAGATAAAAGGTCAGTGTTGTTCTCTGAGAGAGCTTGACTGACCTCAGTGGAGAATTGATCCATTTCTCCCCAACAATTTTTTTAAAATTTCTTTCCAGTTTGGAAGACAGCGCCGGATAAAATTCTCCAATTGTTTCAGAAATCTGTATTGGGTGTGGTAAACCCAGGAGGACTTCATTAGGCAGCGGTCTAAGGGGCGCATTATCTCTTCTATATCTATCATTTTAAGATGCAATAGATATAGATAGATTTGGGGAGGGAATTGCTGATTTCTTCTCCTTTTCATTTCTCTGTTGTGATCCTGTAGTCCCCTTCGATTTTCGTGGGGGGCTGTTAAAACATAATCTTTTAACAGATGAAAGAAGCAAAACACACATTATTTCTACTGAACAACATGTAATCTATTGGTAGTTATTTTGCATTTGTTGCCTGCCAAACTGGAAAATTACATGGAAAAGCTTCTCATGTAGCATCTTTTTCTGCTACGCTACTTCTTCTCTGTAATCTTATGGATCGGATACACAGTCCAATTTATTCCCCATTTCTAACCGATCTGACCAGATCACTTAGAAATGAAGCACAGATCACTCAATGTGTATGCCCCATAATGCATACATAAACAGTGCATGCAGTCAGTAGTGTAGGGTGTAGAGTAGTTAGTGTATTGGTGTTGGGTATAGAAGGTTCCTCAATGAAGTTAAGGGTATACAATAGCTTGCTATGTAGTGATGTTGGGTATAGAAAGGCCTAGTGTAGGGTGTAGATGGATCAGTAAAGTAGTGATGTAGGATATAGAAAGGTCCGTAATGTAGTGCAAAGTGTAGTAGGGTTCATTAGGTAGTGTAGAGTGTAGAGGGGTCAGTAATGTAGTGTGTATGGTACAGAAGGATCCTCAATGTAGTATATGGTGTAGAGGGGTCAGAAATGTAGTGTTGTAGGGTATAATCAGTTCTATAATATAGTATATGATGTAGATGGGTCAGTAATGTAGTGGTGTTGGATATATAATGCTCTATAATGTATAATAGGGTGTATAACGGTCAGTAATGTAGTGCTGTAGATACATAAGGTTCCATAATGTAGTGTATAGTGTAAAAATACTAATCTTTAGTATTTCTCATACTGTTATTAGATAAAAGAAAGGCATTGGGAGGAGAAAGCACTAAAGGCAAGTTTTGATCTGGGATCCACTTGGTCTGGTTGTGATCACAGTAGGACTTGTTATTATTACTTAGTATTGCATGGTAACAGAATAAGCTATGTGGTAGAACAGTGTTTGGGTTCAAGTTCAGAACATGGAACCCCCTGGATTAACATAACTATAGTACTTGCTTCAGAATATCCTTAATTCACCCATATAGTCATGCACCTAGTTATCATGCACTCACTAAATAAATTGAGTATTGAGACAGTAATTATAATCACAGTATGACTTGCTACCTGGGCTGCCAAAAGGGGGGCCCAGTCTATTTTGTCAGTCTAGGGACCCACAATTTTTGGCGGCAGCTGTGTATAGGGTGACTCTTTTGCAGCCTGCAGTGCCATGACGAATTTCTGGACCACCTTGAGTGGACAAATGCTATACTGTACTTAGAGATGCCACATAGAATTGCATATATTCCTGGGTTTTTAATCCTGAAGGACATAGAAGAACCTACCCAAGACAATGGAGATTTAGGAAATTTGGGAGAGAAGAGTAGGAGATATTCTTAACCAAGTGAGACTGACAATTCTTTCTCCAAAAGATTGGATAAGTCCCCCTCAGGGGTTGTGACCCATGCACCGCATGGCCTAAAAGGAGGCATCCCCTATTCTACTTAACAACAAGTGTTTATACAGTTGCAGGGGTGCAAATGGGCTCTTGCATAGCCCTGAAATTTGCACATACCGACTTTTGTGATTGAACACAATGCATTTTTTACAGATCCTGATATAGCCAAGAACATTATGTTCTTTGTTAGCTAAATTGATGATCTGTTATTGATATGGACAGGGGAGGAAAAGGAGTTTCATGATCTCATGGTCAAGGTGAATAAAGTTGATAAAACCATACAATTTACATATGTATTCAGTAAGTCTGAAGTCAGTATTTCTATCCAGTGCAATATGCAGCTGACCAATCTGTACAAAAAGGAGACAGATAGAAATGGCACTCTACATTGCCAAAGCACCCTGTTCCCACAAAAAAAGTTTACCCTTTTCTCAATTCCTTTGTGTCCATCATATTTCTGATGACTGCAGACTGATAGAAAAATTGATAATATAAAATTCCTTCATCAGACTGCAATTGTCACGATCTCGGGCTTGGTGTATCAAAAGAAGTACACAAGGATAAGTCAGGAGAATAGTTTGAAGATTAGCCAGGATCATACACAGTAAACAGGATTCAGGACAAGGCACTGGAAATGCTGGAGCAGGTGTCTAAACTTATACTCTGGCAGGGATTGACTGCCAGAGACTGCCTTATAAAGGGAGCTAAGGACTGGAGTCTCACAGGTGCCTAATAAGTGAGAGCTGAGCATGTCTCACATAGGTGCTGTAATCAGTCAGCAATGCACAGTTTATACAGGACTGCCTGGCAGCATTGAGCAGAGTTGAACTAATATAACAATATCACAAAACAAGATAAGCACCCAACACAAAAAGAATAAAGAAGGGCAAGAACCAACCTGGAGGGTTGGAACTAAAAGGGCGCTTGAAATGAGTGGTCTCCAAGTAGCTGCTAAAAAACAGGTTAGTTACTCCTGTAGGTAAGGTACATGGAAAAACAGAAAGAAAGCAGCGTTGTAGCTTTAGAAAACTTACAAATATTGGATGATCTTTACAATAAATTTATTAATCACTTGTGAAAAAGTGGACTAAATTTATTCGATATTGGTCAACGTTTCGGGGCCAATCCCCCCTATCGTCAAGACATATACATATGCACAACAAATTCCAGAGGTTGACACCAGGGCAAGTATTTAATTGAATATGGGATCTGGCACCCGACAAATTGGAATCTAAGTGGAGTGCGTTTTTTCTCTGTGCATCTTTTATATATATATATATATATATATATATATATATATATATATATATATATATATATATATATATATATATATATATATACAGGTTGAGTATCCCGTATCCGAGTATCCGTTATCCGAATTATTCCGAAAACCATACATTCCAGAAAGTGACATTTTTATTTTATTTTTTGCTAAAAACTCACTGGAGACATTTGTAACAGCACTACTGGTGACATGATATGTAACTGGCACTATATATGTGCAAGACAATGATTGCTTGGCATTCAAATTCAATATCTGAGATAGTACACAAATTTTGTTTCATGTTTTGAAACCTTGTTTTTTGAACAAATAAAATATATTTGTGTGTATTTTATGTGGTAATAAAATATATTTGTGTGTATTTTATGTGTTTATACAGCAAACATGCAAGATACTTCAAAATACATAATTGAAATATTTAAATATTCCGAAATATAGAATAATCCGTTATCCAAAATTCTCCTGGTCCCGAGCATTTTGGAAACGGGATACTCAACCTGTATATATATATATGTATATATATATATATATATATATATATATATATATATATATAATCATATATCAAAGTACCCAACAGAGCAGCAATGATAGGACCGGCACCTCAAATAAATGCAAAAAAAATTTAAAGGTTTATTCCATGTGAAAATGGATGAAGGCCATTATACCTCTTCCATGGGCAGCAATCATATAGGCAGACTTTAAACAAGCATAAATACCAGTTGATGCGGCATACAGAAACCGTGGGGACTGAATCACCCTGACGGGCCGTTTCGGCATATTCACGCCTTTCTCAAAGGGTGCAACACAGTAAAGTGGACTGAGGCCAGCACAGGTGGGGTGCATCCGACGCCAAGTTGCCGCCATCACATCACAGCGCTGCGGTCCCGTTCACTCGCCCCGACTTCCGGACATCCGTCACAGGAAGTGGAACTAAAGTTCTGGGATCACGTCGCCGGGAGATAGATCGACTGCAAACTCGCCGGATGTTGTCATAGGTGCACTCCGTCACCATGGATACCCGGCGCTTCCTTCATCTACACATTATTATAACAGAAATAAGGGCAGAATGCACACAAAAAAAATAAATCAAATTAAATGGATACACGTACCCCTGTGCACGAGGGCAGTACGGATTACGTCACGACGAGAGGACCTCCCTATGGTGCTGGAGCGAATGGGCAAATGCTTCTCAGATAGGGGCTAGGGCTCGAAAGAAATCAATGATGCTAAGCGGAAATGTCTGTCTCTAAATAGGTCTGACCTCTTACGAAATGTGAACAGGAAGGATGACAAGATGGATAGGATGGTGCTTTCGAATACATTCTCCATCACTTCAGGCAAGTTGAGGTCCACGATACTTGACCATTGGCACATCCTGAGTACAGACCTGATACTTGGTGCAAAAGACCCCCACTCTTCTGCTATAAGCGCAGTAGAAATATTAATCAACAAATTGTGTACTCGGACATAAGTCCCAGAGTGGACAGAGTGGGTAATTGGTTAAGTGCACGGAAGGGTGCTTTTAGATGCTCTGGGTGCGTCAACTGTAAGCACATTATCACGGGCAGCAATTGGCAGCACAAGACTACCGGCCGCACATACGAATTGAAACACCGTATGGATTGTGACACTAAATTTGTTGTCTATATAGTCATCTGCCCATGCCTGAAAGTTTATGTGGGCAAAACTGTCAGGACATTAAAGGAGAGGAATGCAGTTCATCGCTCCTCGGTCAAGAAAGTGCTGGCAAAAGTGGATAACACCACCCCTCCTGTCGCAAGACATTTTGCTAATAATGGGCACCGAATGTGTGACTTCAAGTTCATGCCGATAGACCATATCCCTCCCTTGAGAAGAGGGGGAGACAGACATAGGAAATTGCTCCAGCGGGAAAGCCAATGGATATATGATCTACAGACGCTTGCTCCTCAAGGCCTCAATGAGGAACATAATATGTCCGTATTTATTTGAACAATGTGGATAATACCTGGTGGACCTAACTATTGGGTCATGTGCTGACCTAATGTGGTCCTTCTATTTAAGTGTAATATCTATATCCTGAATTTCTTGTACAGTGATATTTCCATAGGTTTCCTTTATTTATTTTTCTTTATTAGTTTAGATTTGGAGTTATATTGAGTTGTTGATGACACGTTCCCTGTGTGGCGATCACTAGGTGACATTGAAATAATTGAGATAGTGTTTGCTATACAGCACCATGCGACGAGCGCTTGTTGAAATATATACCAATGTGATAAGGATCCCTAGGGAGTGATCGTGCACAGGGGTATGTGTATCCATTTAATTTGATTTATTTTTTGTGTGCATTCTGCCCTTATTTCTGTTATAATAATGTGTAGATGAAGGAAGCGCCGGGTATCCATGGTGATGGAGTGCACCCATGACAACATCCGGCGAGTGTGCAGTCGATCTATCTCCCGGCGACGTGATCCCAGAACTTTAGTTCCACTTCCTGTGACGGATGTCCGGAAGTCGGGGTGAGTGAACGGGACCGCAGCGCTGTGATGTGATGGCGGCAACTTGCGACGGGATGGCGTCGGATGCACCCCTCCTGTGGGTAAGTATAGTGTGCTCTATTCTCTCTTAAGGCTGGCCTCAGTCCAATTTACTGTGTTGCACCCTTTGAGAAAGGCGTGAATACGCCGAAACGGCCCGTCAGGGTGATTCAGTCCCCACGGTTTTTTTCTGTATGCCGCATCAACTGGTATTTATGCTTGTTTAAAGTCTGCCTATATGATTGCTGCCCGTGGAAGAGGTATTATGGCCTTTATCCATTTTCACATGGAATAAACCTTTGAACTTTTGGTACTTGTGAGTTATCCGGGCTGCCGATTTTTTGATTGTATGCCTTAAGTTAAGGCATACAATCAGATGCGATGCGATGCGATATCGCATCGCATCGCATGCGACCATCGGATGCGATGACCCGATTTTTCCATAGGAATCAATGTTAAAATGATTTCTATGGAAAAAGGGGTCCTTTTCATACCCCTACTATCCAAGTGGGCATGGAGTTGGATATAAACCTGTGGCGAGCGTAGCGAGCCACCGAGCCCGAAGCGTGGCGAGCGAAGCGAGCCCCGCGAGGGGACGGTATTCTGTGTCCCCTCGCGGGGCTCGCTACGCTCGCCACGCTTCGGGCTGCGGGGCTCGCTACGCTCGCCACGCTTCGGGCTCGGTGGCTCGCTACGCTCGCCACAGGTTTATATCCAACTCCATGCCCACTTGGATAGTAGGGGTATGAAAAGGACACTTTTTCCCATTGAATTCCATGTTAAAATGGACTCAGTCCATTTTAACATTGATTCCTATGGAAAAATCGGGTCATCGCATCGCATCGCATCCGATGGTCGCATGCGATGCGATGCGATGTCCCGATCCGACCCGATTTAAAAATCGGACGCCCGGATAACTCATAAGTACCGAACTTTTTTGCATTTATTTGAGGTGCCGGTCCTATCATTGCTGCTCTGTTGGGTACTTTGATATATGACTATATTAGGTACTTGTTTCCTAGCACGGCCACAACGATTTAGATCGTTGTGGTCGGAAGATAAAAAATCGGATCGATCGCATCGCATGCGATTTGGTCGCATACGATGCGACCGATCCGACCGACCGATTTTTCACCCGATTTTTTTTTTTTTCACCCGATTTTTTTCAATTGCCCCCCCAAATGTTACTAAGTGGGCTAGACCCCACGATAGACGTCAACCCGAAGCGTGGCGAGCGCAGCGAGCCCGCGAGGGGCGGCGGTGCGCGTCCTCCGACCTTTTCATTCCCCTACTATCCACGTCGGCCTTAATCAAGTCCATCTAATCTTGTGCCATTATAATGGCACAAGACCGACGCGATCCTCCCGATTTCAATGTTAAAAGATTTTTTAACATTGAAGTCTATGGAAAAATCGGGTGAATCGGTCGGTCGCATCGCGGCCGATTTTAATTGGTCGCGACCGACCGATTGACCCGATTTCTGTCATTCAAAGGGAAAAAATTGTAAAAAATCGGCCACATCGTGAGGATCGTGTCCCTTAATTAAGAGCCACGATCACTCACGATTGTGGCCGTTCTAGGAAACAAGTACCCTATATTATTGCCTTTTGACCTGGCACTCAACGATTGAAGAATTGGTGTGCGTTTCTCTCTACATGCACTATATATATATATATATATATATATATATATATATATATATATATATATATATATACAAACAAAATACCAGTCTGCGCAACACAAGAGTGTATTAAGGTCCGTCCAAAGAACAGTAGTTGGTGCAGCTCACTCCAATAGAGGCTTGCTCGAGCCTCAGGTAGTAAAGGACATGTAAAACAGAGAAGAAGGAGCGCACAAATGGACGGAACAGCAAGTTCAGATCAGTACGTCAGGTTAACCAGGTAACCTGACGTGCTGATCTGAACTTGCTGTTCCGTCCAGAATTTGTTCTCCTTGGTCGTGCCGCTGACACTGCCACACCGCTGGGTCGATTGATACCATCTTTCCCCGCTGGATCTCCCCGCATTTGGCTTCAGACGTGAACATATGCCGGTGACTTGGTGGATATGCCGACATTTTATTTCTATTATGTATGTGAGCTTTATACACTTTTTTAAGTAAAATTTTATATACTCGCTCATTTGTGCGCTCCCTCTCAAAATATTATCGGCAGCATATGATTCCTCGTGGATTCCGCATTAGAAATGTCCCCACTATCGGGAGGTTCAACCCCGATTTCTGTGCCAAGTGGGTCGGCACATTGAATAAATGTAGCCTAGACCTAATTCTCTTAGTTATAGAGGAATCTAAGAGGGTATTGGGATTAGTAAAAGAAAAAATTGATAAATTGGAAGCACTGCACCAAGTCCCGGTGATACAGACCACCAACCCTGACTGGCAACGCAATCTAACCACTAAGGTGGAGAATTATAGAAAGGAACTATTTAAGTTCAAAGCCAGCAAATTCACGACAGTGACCCGTGACTACGACGATAATAAAGTATACAGGTGGCTTATGGGCGGTGAACCAGCACCACAAAATTACAACAAATCCGGCCCCTATGGATATCGTCGCAGAAGGGAGAACCGGACTAGGGATACAGTGACTTCCAATTCAGACAGTGACTTTCGCATACAAGAGTCCGAAGATACCACCCGCAGGACGGACGTCCCTTTAGAACCACCCGCCACCACAAGCCAAAAAGGTCGGCCACCCGCAGGAGCGGCCAAAATCAGAGGGCAAAGAGAGCTCAAGGCCCTGATGAGGAGCTGATTTATAACTTGTCCTCGCATACCTTGAAGGCAGCCGAGATTTCTGTCCTTAAAAAAGGCTTGTCATTTATCCCAACCAATTCCCATAACGAGCTACAATGGCAGATTGATCGCCATAGATTTGATCGACACCTCCGTTTAAAGGAACATTTTCAATACTCTGATTCACCATGTCCCACAGATCCAGTCCACAAATTTATTCAGTCCAGAAGCAGCTCCAAATTTGATCCGACATCCTCCAACACTTCCATCCCCACTTTTTCTCGTTTGGTTGATGCCGCTGTGACCAAATACAACTCAGCTACCAACAACACCCACTATAATCTAACGAGGGAAGAACGAGATGCCCTCAATGATTTAGCTGGGTATCGCCATATAATCATCCGAGCAGCAGACAGGGGGGGAGCCATCGTCGTTCAAGATCTTAGCGACTACAAGGCTGAAATTGAACACCAACTTAGCGATACTAAAGTATATGATCGTTTGGATGTTGACCCCACCAACACTTACAAACGAGAGTTGGATGCTTTGTTACTTGATGCTACCCACAATCATCTTATCGACAAAGATTTACGTAAAGCCCTCACACAGCAGTTTCCAGTCATTCCCATAATTTATACGGTACCTAAATTGCATAAAAATCCAATCAAGCCACCGGGGCGTCCGATAATTTTGGCGATTAATTCCCTATTTCAGCCAATTTCAAAATTCCTGGACACTCTGTTGCAACCTTATGTGCAAATCCAGCCCACTTACGTTAAGGACACCACCGATTTCTTACTTCGACTGCAGAGGATCTCACATGTTCCTGACAACACAGTATTGGTAACACTCGATGTGTGCAGTTTGTACACTGCCATCCCACAGACAGCAGGAGTGGCAGCGGTGGCAGAATTCCTTCGTATTAATGATATCAACGACTTGGACCACAATTTATTTGTAAGGCTATTGACCATGACCTTAGAACACAATTACTTTTTATTCAATGGAGTCATGTATCAACAAAAAACAGGGTGTGCTATGGGGAGCCCGGTGGCGCCGAGCCTCGCGAACATTTTCATGTTCGCGGAAGAGAACACCAAGTTCCTAAGTGTGGATCATATTGCTAAACATCTGTTGATGTACTGCCGCTTTATTGATGACTTATTCTGCTTGTGGACAGGGCCTATATCTGTTCTGGAAGAGCACATCTTGGCCATCAACAATAGTACCAGCCCCATTAAATATACGCACAACATCCAGCGGGAATCAATAGAATATTTGGATGTGAGGGTCTCATTGCAAAATGGACAGTTAGAAACTTCAGTTTACTCAAAACCCACCGACCGTAACACTCTGTTGTTGGGGTCCAGCCATCACCCCAAGCCTCTGAAAAAAGGCCTCCCGAAATCACAATTAATGCGGGTGGCTAGAATATCCAGCACACCGGAATCAGCCAAGGACAGCACCAACATCATTGTAGATAAATTTGTCAACAGGGGTTACAACCTCAAACATCTGCGTAATCTTCAAAGACAGGTTTTGGCCACCCCAAGGGAAGAACTGCTAAAGCCTAAAGTCCACTGTCAACAGGACGTGTTACCTTGGAAACAGCAGTATACAATGTCTAGTCCAGTAGTTCAAAGGGCAACAACAGCCCTGTGGCCCATTATTAAGACGGATACTTCGTTGCCAGGATTACAAAAAAGAAGACCCATGGCGTGTTATACACGAGGCCGCAACATCAAGGACAGAGTGGTCCACATGGACATAACAGGTTTTGACATTCCTTTGCCCCCTTCCAATTTTCTGGTGAAGCCCCCAGGATGCTATAGGTGTCTTGGATGCACCACTTGCAAAAATATGGTGGTGTGCAAGTCGTTTAACCATCCCATCAACCACACCAGCATCCCCATAAAGCAAGTTCTCACCTGTTTAATGACACACGTAATTTATCTCCTGTACTGTCCCTGCCGGTTGCACTACGTGGGCAAGACCATCCGTACCATTCGGGACCGGATGGCCTTGCACCGTTCTGCGATTTCTAATGCCCTTAAATCCAAAACTGCTGAGCAACCAGTGGCAAGGCATTTTTTGGATGCTGGCCATTCTATTGGAGACTTAAAATTCATATTGATTGATCACGTCCCTCCTATGCGCCGAGGTGGTGATCGGGATGGGGTCCTCCTTAAATTGGAGTCGAGGTGGATTTATCGGTTACAGACCAGTAAGCCGTTGGGACTGAATGAGCGGTTTAACTGGAGTGTGTTATACTGATCATCTCATTGGTCAGGTTGCCGTTCATCATGTGTTATGCTCTTTTTTGTGCACGTTGTAATATTGCTTATTGGTGCTTACTTGATAAGGGTGGCACATATTTATTATGAAATGTTAATTGTTCATTTCTTATGTATAGCTCCGCTGTCTTCTGCGGGAGAACGTCCGGCAGCTGGGGACGTTAGCTTGGTGAGTTGCCCGGACAACGGGAGCCGGAAGCTGACGTCAGCATACCGAAACACCCTGTGAAGGGAGGGACGGCGTGCACCCGGCCGCCGGGCGGACCCTGACAGGTAAGCGTTCTATTTAAATCATGTAACTTACTTTATGCTTTTGCTATGGTCTGCATGTCATGTCCTGAGGAAAATGGCTAAGTGCCATTGAAACGTCGACCGCATTGACATGCTGATGTCGACTTTTTTCTGCATAAACCATATTTGAAAAATCCCTTGGAGTGACGCCAGTTTCTTACACTATTCACTAATTGTGGATGGCACCCAGGGTACTCTACCTATTTGATTGAGGAGTGCCGGCTCGCACAGCAGCATATATATATATATATATATATATATATATATATAAATATATATTTTTTTTTATGCCCAAGAACGTGGATAAAGTAATGTTATAGATAGGAAATAGAAGCTGAGTAGATAGGAAAATCTGCTTCCACTGGGCATGAGCAGTAGTTCCATTTATAATGCAAGTAGTGACCACTCGATAGGCTCTGATGATTTAGGCTCAGGGATTTCTGGACTACCGAACCGCCACCTCCCCCTCTGCATTTGCCTATATATAAATAAATACAGTTTGACTGTCTTAAAAATACTTTCAAACGAGGTATACCTATTTAGTCTCACAGACTTTAAGTTAAGAATATAATAGCAATATATATGATCTGTAATCAATTATTGTTATTCCTTTACTTCTGTTATATCAACAACAAGAACATTTTAGGAAAGTCAGATAAATCTGGTTCTTGTTTTGTAATACTATCTTCCTGTTTTTGTACGTTTGTGGCCAATAAAAGGATAAGCATGTCATAATGGGAGTAACTGTGTTACGAGTATAATGTTATTCTCTATTAATGGAGAAAATAACCAGACATGGGTATTGCATTATGAATACAGGCAAGATTTGTTTTAGAATAAGATATTATAATGATATTCATGAGGATTAGATTGTGCATTTAAAAAGATGTTCTTGGTGTAGAATTGCCTGGGAGCACCTCTTGGGATGTGTAAAAAGACTATAGTACATCAAGTCATGGGGATCTGGTGTTGATCATTACTATTAATGAGATCTTTAGTGCTATCTACTGTTGTTGCAATTGATAACTCATTGAACTCATCTCAATCCTAATTTTATACAATGTTTTCTTTTATGCAGGGGCTATGAGGTACAAATCCATACTTCCAGTTTCAATGCATATTATGTTAATCTGAAGGCTATGGCTAGGGTTATTATCCCAGCATTAGCATCCCAAAGGTGCTCATAATACTTACGAAAGATGGGTATGCTGCACTACAAATAAAGGTATGCAGTTAATTTCAAATAATATATTTAATATATTTAGTAAAAATTATATAATGTAAGAAATTAAAAATAAAGAATACAATTTTCTGTTTAAAAACACAGGGTGTGCAAGGACATGGATATAATCACCCTTCATCCACAGTGTATGGTGATACAAGTGTCTGTTCTGATTGTGTCCCTCTTATGTATTATGGAAAGGTGGCTCCTGTTGTATTAAGGGATTCTACTTCTTACGGACATGGCGTTTCTCTCAGGTTAGATGAGCCTGAAGAATTGAAGGTTCCCAGATCAATGGGTCAGGATGCCTACTTTCAATTTAGGAACCTTCAATTCTTCAGGCTCATCTAACCCGAGAGGAACACGACTTCCCTAAGAAGCCGGACAAAAGAAGCTGGACAATACTAAAGATAACCCTTAATACAACAGGAGCCACCTTTCCAAAAATATTTTTTAATGTATACAGCTTTCTTATGAGATTTTTCCATTGGATGCGGTCACTGCATATACATGTTTGAAAATGTGACAGTTAGTAATGACTACAGCTGTGCCCCAGCTAGTTGATTTGGAAAACGTGGACAGTTGGTAGATCTTGAGGACCGGTTTGGCCACCCCTGGTGTAGCGTATATAATCCACTCTGTCCCTACCTTAGTCTACATGGTAAAGCTGTTCCCTTCTTCTGTTCTAGCTGCTAGCTAGTGTGTGCTGGCTTGATTGGCTTGCATATCTTATATTGAAAATAACGCCATTATTAAATACTATGGCCAAAACCACCATACTTGCACTAGCAGCAGCTCTAATGTGCTGCAATGAGAAAATAGTCACACCATTGCATGGACATCGTACCAGCACCTGAGATGCCAGAAAACATAAGCCACTTCCCAGACACAACCCAGAAATAGCATTATGCATGTACAATGCATCCTGGATTTATGTACTGATGAAAAAAAATGGGATCTTGCACCTAATCTCTCTCCTCTGTATGAATTAGAATCAAGCGCATAGTTCAGGATAAATAAATAATAGCCATTTAATTGACAAAGCTAAGAGGTACATAGTAAGTCCTATGATGAGTAGCGTAAGCACCTTTTATGTTTTGTGGCATTTTGTGTAAACACATTTCTAGACCTTGTCTTCTGAATGCATGTAAAGTGTAAAGTGTGTATGGACAAAGCATTTTGCAAGAAGTGTAAAAATATTTGTAATTTTGTGATCAATTAAATTGTGATCTGGTTAAATGCTAAACGACTAGAAAAGTTTTTTTGGTTGGTAAAAATCAAAACAAAAACACAAGTCTTAGCCCAGTATGAAAGGGCACAGAGAGGCCACTGCTGTGCAGTCATATTTGTACAAGCATAAAAAGTAGAAAGGAAAGGTTGAGGCTTTATATAAATTTATATAAAATACAGAGCAATGGTAGTGGTGATTGCGATGTCAGGGTGGATACCTATCAGGATGTACACAGAAGTATTAGCAAGGAGCCTTGACAAGGGTTTTGGATAAATAAAACTGGCCATACACTAGTTATATTAACACTTAACTTAGGCATCCTATTTAAATTAATTACATAATGGAAGGAGTGGGTTAACAAAAGGCTAGACAACATAATTTTGTTTGCTCTAATATCCATGTCAGTATTGCTTTCTATATAATGGACTCTGTTCTTGACATGAGACCATTATAGAATAATCTGGTCTAAATATGGAGTTTGTGGGAGGAAGTCTATTACAATAAGTACATTGAAGAAAACAACACTGTTGAAAGATTTTCTTTGCTATTTTCAAAGCACAGAGCAAACAGCGAACTATACATAATTGTTAAGTCTCAGCAATAACAAATAATTTATTTGCTGGAAGCCTTAAGAAATGTTGACTGCACAATCATTTATTTGAGTATCCCTGCTATATTTAGGGATAGGGATTACTTGCAGTTCAGAGATTTCCTGAATGAATTCCACATTCTTTTCAAAAACAAGTTGCACAAGATGAAGGTTTGCTTCTCTACTTCACAAGCTTTTGACAGATGAAGCCCTAAAATGTGTTCAAGTATGGTACTGTCTTTAATGTCACTAATCTAAAATCTACAGCATGAGAATGTGAATCCCTCCCATTCTCAAAAAAAAAAAAAAGTTGGGTGGGGCACATTCCCCTGCTATAGGTTTAGGATTGGTGACATTAAATGTAGCACAATCTTTCAAGGAATACGCTTAGTGATGACATCATCATCATCATCAGACATCATCAAATGATCCCCATGTCCATGGCAACCATTAACAAAGCATCTTTAAAGTAGGAATGCAGAAAAATTGAATATATCTTTCAAATAGGTTTACAGTTATTCAGCAAATGATACTATACTAGGTGGCCCATGCAAAAATGTAGCATATGAATAAAACATGATTAATTTTACAGCGAGGTTGGTGGTTTGTAGTAAAATAAAAAAGAACCAGTTAATATGTAGCCATTTCGAGTAGCCGAGCAAAACCAATCATCTTAGCCATGCCATTTTGACGCATCCAGGGAAAGAACTTTAGTGCCAAAATTCAATGTTAAACTTTGAATTTTAAACAAACAATACAATATGCAATTCTAAATTAACAGTTCATCAAGGGGAGAACTTATTCTTTAAAATGGTGCCTCATTTATCGATTTTGGTTAAGTATGAAGGAAGAAAAAGGATTTGTCGCCAAAAATCACCTTCTCGAAATAATACTTATGATGTTATATGATACAATGCAGCTGATACATTAATAGCCACAATGTAAATAAAAAATATGTAACTGTAATGCAAGTTTCTCAGTAATTAGCCCGGTCATAACAACAAATCCTCAGGAAAACAGACAATAAGTATATTGTCAACTACAGTATATCAGTATATAAAGTTATATTATTACTGATTAGAGGAAATTAATTAAGACAAGTGTTCAATTAATCCGCTAGAGGCAAAAGTTCTCAACCTTAAAATTAGGCATGTTTTTAGCAGTAATAGTTCAGTTGCTCTGTTTCCATCCCTAATCTAAGATGATACTAGATTTGATTATCCTAGGAGACGGTACTTTTGACAAAGATGACAGGCCACTGGTTCATAACTTTGTGTTAGGATCCGCCTCCAGCGGATCTGTGTTATGCGCAGATTCACGTATTCCCCTGCGTGTTGGCTCCCTGTGTATTTTCCTGTCTGTGTTGGTATTTGCTCGTTGGTGACCTCCGGTGGTCAGCCTGGGCCATTGCAGCTCACTCTGTCTGTGTGGGTGTGGGATTAGGGCTCAGGTGTTCTCATCAACTGCTAGCTTGCTATGCTCACCTGCAGGCTATGTGTGTTGATCACTTCCTGGTGTTCACTATATAAACCTTCCTCATCTATTACTTCCTGCCGGTTATAGCTTCAGTCTTTGCTAGAAGTGTTCCTGTGCTCCCATCCTGTTCCTGAGTCCGTGTCCAGTATCCAGCCTATCCTCGTGTCCATGTGCAGCTTCCAGTTTGTTCCTAGTGTCCGCATCCAGTATCTAGCCCATCTGTGTGTCCATGTGCAGCTTCCAGTTTGTTCCAAGTGTCCGCATCCAGTATCTAGCCCATCTGTGTGTCCGTGTGCAGCTTCCAGCTTGTTCCTGAGTCCGCATCCAGTATCCAGCCCGTCCTTGTGTCCATGAGCAGCTTCCAGTTTGTTCCCAGTGTCTGTATCCAGTATCCAGCCATTCCGGTGTCGGTGTGCAGTCTCCTGTCCCTCCTTGGTTCCAGCTGACCTGTCCTGCTGCGCACAGATAAGTGGGGTATTCCCCCAAACCTCCTTTACTGTGCTTTTGGTTATACTGAGACACCTCTGTGTATTGTTACACTTGCTTTGGATTTATGGTACACCTTTGCGTATTGTTACGCCCGTAGTTGAGCCATTGTTCTCAGTGGGGTTAGGGTCCCTTGCCATCTCAGGGTTAGTTAGGTTATCCCCTTGCGCTCTCCTGGCCTCGGCAGCAGGTGTTGTCCACCCTTAAGACCTGCCTGTAGCGGAGCGGAGCGGGCCTAACTCGCTCCCCAGCCGAGACGGGCCCAGGTGAAGCCTAGCTCTGCACACAGCTGCCGACTCCTGTCTGAGGCAACGGAGTTAGGGTCCGGCAGGGGTCCCCTTCTCCTAACATTATAACCGGCCATACAGCACTCTGGAGCTGGGTTCTGCCCTCTCAGTCCAGAGATTTCCAGCCGTGTCAGTTTTTTGCCCGTGTCAGTTTTTTGCCCGTGTCAGTTTTTTGCCCGTGTCAGTTTTTTGCCCGTGTCAGTTTTTTGCCCGTGTCAGTTTATTCTTGTGTCAGTTTTTTCTTGCTGGTGTATAAACTTGCATGGCCATATCATGCAGGCCATGCAAGAATCATTAGCGGCTCTAAATTTGGCATTCAATGCCGTAAAACCTGGACAGTGGGAGATTTTGCAGCAGTCTCTTCTGCAGCTGCAAAGACTCATCACTGATATTTTTCTGGTCCTCCCAGAGGTCACTGGGGTTCGTTCAGCCCCTAATGAGGCCCTGCCTAGGGAAGTATTAGGCAGCAAGTCCTCAGACCCAGAGGGTCAGGTAAAGCATAGAAGTTATCTACGGCCGAAGCTTCCGTTAGAGGAGCGTCAGCGGCGTAGAAACTTTAATCTATGCTTATACTGTGGAGATTCTGGCCACTTCTTGCAGACGTGTGGCTTGCGTAATTCCGGTGGTGCCGACAGGGTATCTCCTCTGGCCAGGTCTGAGCAGGTTGTCAGATCTAAGCCTGTCTCCACTGTGGCAGAGGAGCTCTCTGCCGAGTCTCCCAGTAAAAGCACTCTGCCTTTTTCTACTGGTCCCAGTGCTGATGTTTTAATGACCAGGGAGTCAGGGTTGCAAACCCTTGAAGGGAAAGCCCAGGTGGTTGAGCCAGATGCCGGGGGCCCGCCGTGCCAGTCTGATGCCGGGGGCCCGCCGAGCGAGCCAGATGCCGGGGGCCCGCCGAGCGAGCCTGATGCCGGGGGCCCGCCGAGCGAGCCTGATGCCGGGGGCCCGCCGAGCGAGCCTGATGCCGGGGGCCCGCCGAGCGAGCCTGATGCCGGGGGCCCGCCGAGCGAGCCTGATGCCGGGGGCCCGCCGAGCGAGCCTGATGCCGGGGGCCCGCCGAGCGAGCCTGATGCCGGGGGCCCGCCGTGCCGGTCTGATGCCGGGGGCCCGCCGTGCCGGTCTGATGCCGGGGGCCCGCAGAGCCGGCCTGATGCCGGTGTCGCCCCAGAAGGGGTTCAAGCCGGTGTCGCCCCAGAAAGGGTTCAGGCCGATGCAGCCCCAAAGGGGGGTCAGGCCTGTGTCGAGGCCGCAGCCCCGAGTGGGGGCCCGGAGGCCGCAGCCCCGAGTGGGGGCCCGGAGGCCGCAGCCCCGAGTGGGGGCCCGGAGGCCGCAGCCCCGAGTGGGGGCCCGGAGGCCGCAGCCCCGAGTGGGGTCCCGAAGTGCGCAGCCCCGAGTGGGGTCCCGAAGTGCGCAGCCCCGAGTGGGGTCCCGAAGTGCGCAGCCCCGAGTGGGGTCCCGAAGTGCGCAGCCCCGAGTGGGGTCCCGAAGTGCGCAGCCCCGAGTGGGGTCCCGAAGTGCGCAGCCCCGAGTGGGGTCCCGAAGTGCGCAGCCCCGAGTGGGGTCCCGAAGTGCGCAGCCCCGAGTGGGGTCCCGAAGTGCGCAGCCCCGAGTGGGGTCCCGAAGTGCGCAGCCCCGAGTGGGGTTCAAGTTGGCGTCGCCCCAGAAGGGGTTCAAGCCTGTGTCGCCCCAGAGGGGGTTCAAGCCTGTGTCGCCCCAGAGGGGGTTCAAGCCTGTGTCGCCCCAGAGGGGGTTCAAGCCTGTGTCGCCCCAGAGGGGGTTCAAGCCTGTGTCGCCCCAAAAGGGGACTCTGTCTGTCTTGTCGCCCCAGAAGGGGACTCTGTCTGTCTTGTCGCCCCAGAAGGGGACTCTGTCTGTCTTGTCGCCCCAGAAGGGGACTCTGTCTGTCCTGTTGCCCCAGAAGGGGACTCTGTCTGTCCTGTTGCCCCAGAAGGGGACTCTGTCTGTCCTGTTGCCCCAGAAGGGGACTCTGTCTGTCCTGTTACCCCAGAAGGGGACTCTGTCTGTTCTGTTGCCCCAGAAGGGGACTCTGTCTGTTCTGTTGCCCCAGAAGGGGACTCTGTCTGCCCCATCTCTCAGAGGAATCCTGATTGTCCTGCTTCTCAGCTAAGTTCCAGCCTTGCCGGTGGCTTCGAGAGAACAGCTGTTGGTCTACCTTGTGCTGTTCAGCCAGAGTCTCACTATTGTGCCGCTCATTCCGAAGTATTTCGTAGCACTGCACAGCCAGAGTTTCTCCATGGTGCGGATCAGCCAGAGACTCATCATAGTGCTGCCACACGAGAAGGACCATCAGACTTTAAAGTCTCAGCCCCACAGGCCATAGTCCCAGATATGCAGTCCAGTCAGGTAACAGAGAGTGAAACGTCTGATGTCTTGGATGATATCTCTACATCTATAGTTTTTGATGGAGACCTAACCCAATTTGTTGCGCTCACTAACCATTTTGTCACTATTTTGGAGTCCAGACCAATTTTAGGTATCACTTCAGATAATGTGGTGCTCTATTTAATTTACTGCTTCAGAGGTGAACCTTTCGAATGGGCATGCAAATTTTTTGAATCTGAGGATCCCATTCTTAAGAATCTCCCAGCATTTAGTGATGCTGTAGTGAAAAAATTTGGTCCCAATAAAAGTGGTTCAGATGCCTCTGGGCCGACCATCTTGTCTGCAGAGACTCCATGTTTAGGAGAGTCAATACAAAGGGCCCAGCCCATAGCTATTACCACTGGGTGTGCCTTTTTGTCTCCCTCTTACAGAGGTCTTCCTGAATTATTACCACCTAGAGCGCTGGTATCCAGGTTTGATGCTTTCTCAGATTCAGAATCAGAATTTGTGTCTGAGATTGATGGGTATCCGGTGTATACAGGCCCTATGGTTTATGAAGAAGCCTGTTTAAAACCAGGGACATCATCTCGTACCAAACATTCTAAGAGAAGGAAAAAGAAGTATATGCACTGACCTTGTGCTTTGTCCTGTTCATCTTATCTGTTTTTCTGGTCATGTTGTGTCCTAGGCCACCTTTGAAAGGGGGGCACTGTTACAAGCTGCAGTCACAGCTTGTTCCTGTTTGGTTGTTGTTACCCCCATGCCAGGGTTTGGTATTCTCCATGTAGTGGAGAACCTGGTATTGGGGTCCCTTGACCCCTCTTCAAGGGGGGGGTACTGTTAGGATCCGCCTCCAGCGGATCTGTGTTATGCGCAGATTCACGTATTCCCCTGCGTGTTGGCTCCCTGTGTATTTTCCTGTCTGTGTTGGTATTTGCTCGTTGGTGACCTCCGGTGGTCAGCCTGGGCCATTGCAGCTCACTCTGTCTGTGTGGGTGTGGGATTAGGGCTCAGGTGTTCTCATCAACTGCTAGCTTGCTATGCTCACCTGCAGGCTATGTGTGTTGATCACTTCCTGGTGTTCACTATATAAACCTTCCTCATCTATTACTTCCTGCCGGTTATAGCTTCAGTCTTTGCTAGAAGTGTTCCTGTGCTCCCATCCTGTTCCTGAGTCCGTGTCCAGTATCCAGCCTATCCTCGTGTCCATGTGCAGCTTCCAGTTTGTTCCTAGTGTCCGCATCCAGTATCTAGCCCATCTGTGTGTCCATGTGCAGCTTCCAGTTTGTTCCAAGTGTCCGCATCCAGTATCTAGCCCATCTGTGTGTCCGTGTGCAGCTTCCAGCTTGTTCCTGAGTCCGCATCCAGTATCCAGCCCGTCCTTGTGTCCATGAGCAGCTTCCAGTTTGTTCCCAGTGTCTGTATCCAGTATCCAGCCATTCCGGTGTCGGTGTGCAGTCTCCTGTCCCTCCTTGGTTCCAGCTGACCTGTCCTGCTGCGCACAGATAAGTGGGGTATTCCCCCAAACCTCCTTTACTGTGCTTTTGGTTATACTGAGACACCTCTGTGTATTGTTACACTTGCTTTGGATTTATGGTACACCTTTGCGTATTGTTACGCCCGTAGTTGAGCCATTGTTCTCAGTGGGGTTAGGGTCCCTTGCCATCTCAGGGTTAGTTAGGTTATCCCCTTGCGCTCTCCTGGCCTCGGCAGCAGGTGTTGTCCACCCTTAAGACCTGCCTGTAGCGGAGCGGAGCGGGCCTAACTCGCTCCCCAGCCGAGACGGGCCCAGGTGAAGCCTAGCTCTGCACACAGCTGCCGACTCCTGTCTGAGGCAACGGAGTTAGGGTCCGGCAGGGGTCCCCTTCTCCTAACACTTTGACCTTTCACAATGGCTGACCTAATTGTTGAACTTTGAGCCAACATTTTTGGTACTTATGTATTATCTGGGCGCCCGATTTTTTGATTGTATGCCTTAACTTAAGGCATACAATCAGATGCGATGGACCACTTTTTTTTTTTTTTTTAAATCGGGTCGATGCAACCGATTTTTCCATTGGATCCAATGTTAAATGCCCCCCAGACCCCATTTTTTATTGTATACCCACCCTGTTCATACCCCCACTATGAATGGAGTTGATTTTATATAGTGTGGCGAGCGCAGCGAGCCATTGAGCCCGAAGTGTGGCGAGCGGAGCGGATTACTTAACATGTATTCCACGTCCGCTTGCCACGCTTCAGGCTCGGTGGCTCGCTGAACTCGCCACACTATATAAAATCAACTCCATGCCCACTTGGATAGTTGGGTTATGAACAGGGTGGGTACACAATACAGAATGGGGTCTGGGGGGGGCATTTAACATGCGATGCAATTGACCCGATTTTTCCGACCCAATAAAAATCGGGCACCCAGATAATACATAAGTACCGCATTTTCTTTTTAAACATTCGCCCTATCTTGGCAATATACTGTATGATAACCCGCTTACACATACGTTGGTAAATTATGAATTTAGAATTGCATGTACAGATCGAGCAGTTGTCAATAGAGCTGCTCCTGGTGATTCTATTCCCAAAAGCCACTGCTCACCATCACCAGAAGGCGGGTGCATGCGCATGAGATGCTTGCGCACCCCATTCTGTGGGAGCCCTCTGAAACCCTCCGCCACCTCCTTGACGCTCCCCCCTAGCTGCCTGCACTCCACACTAACCCTGCCCATTTCTCTTAAATGGAGATGGGCAGTGTATCTTCTCCACGCCTCCGTGTAAGACGCTTGCGTGTTCCCGTCAGATGCAGCGCCTCTCCGCCAGCCTGGTGATTACCTGAGCTGGCTGAGAGGCGCTACATCTGTAAGTCTTTGACTAATAAAGAATGTTTTACCAGTATGGGTGTGTTGAAATGTGTCATTGGGTATTCTATATTGACACGTAGTACATAGACATCTAATATATCCCTTTTTATCCATCAAAAAAATGTACGCGACTATCCTGTCTTCTTAATATATGTAATCTGACAAGATGTCTATTAGTTTTTTTTACATATATTTACATATTTCCGTCCATCAAATTGCTCAGATCTGTCACAGACATTATCAGTGTTACATATATATATATATATATATATATATATATATATATATATATATATATATATATATATATACAGGTATATATATATATATATATATATATATATATATATATATATATATATATATATATATATATATATATAGTAAGCAGCGCACGGCGGCACTCAGTGAATAAATTAATAACACAACGCAGGTAAATGACCTGCGTTGTGTTATTCATTTATTCACTGAGTGCTGCCGTGCGCTGCTTACTACATATTGACCCAACTGGGTTATTTTGGAGGGCACCAGTACCAGCTGATGTTATTTACCAGGTGTGCTGCCTATTGGAATATATATATATATATATATATATATATATATATATATATATATATGGAATAAAATCAGGAGTAAGGAAGTATCAAAAATGCAAATGCCACTGAAAAGCAAAATTATTATTATTTTTTAGAACATATAAAAAAAAATCCATTTTAAATATATTTGTTGGTTAGTTTCCTGTTAAACAATCACGCTCTGCAAGTTTAAACTCTATATTTATAAAAGAACAAATCTAAGAGCAGTAAGCAATGTCACATTTCATATATACTTTTTACGACTTTTATTTACAAACCAGTTTATTAGAAGGTTGCAGATTTTAGTGTTTTATTGAACGGCTAAGTTTGTTTGTTTAGAATTCTGATGACTTTGCTTGTCCCGTCGTTTGTTTAAAGGGTTTATTGCCATTGGTAATACAGCGGATACATTTCTTGCACCTGTGTCTGCTTTAATAGCTTTGCAAACAATGTGATATGGTACTGTATTACCTTTTTTCCTTTACTTTAATTTACAATTGCAAGTCTTTTTTATTAAAGGACAAAGTCCAACATTGTTGGCAGCATTAGTACTGCCTTCAATGAAAGAAAAAATTGCTACTAAACTGCTGTTTCAGCTTCTTGGTCATGAAAGCAATGACTATTATGTTATACACATCTATTTTTTTTATTTGGTTTATTGCCCAATCATGTTGCTACAGGTTCTCTGCCAGATTTACAGACAAAACAAAGTGAATACACAGTTCCATTGTACAAGAGGGACTTTCTGAAGAATATACATGGTATTACAATTACATTGACAAAAGGGCCTGATTCAGACCTGTTCACTAGGCAGTGTATATTCGATGCATTGTGAGCAGGAAAACGCTGCACTGCCAAAATTACGCCCCCCCTCCCTTCAGAATGAATCCCTCCTTAGCATGTAGCTGGATGTTTATGCTTACACATCTGCTCGCATGTGGACACACAGAGGAGAAATCATTGGATGGTCGCTTACCATAGAAAGTCTATGCTTACTTTTCATACGCATGCTATCTGCCGAATTGGGGGTGAGCGCTTTTGTCATGTGAAGTCAGCCACCCAACCGAGGATGCATGGGCCTCTGCACTACCCACTGACCACCCACTATTGGATGAACACACCGGTAAATGTGAAACTAGCCAAAGGCGTTTGCACATGCGCTTATTCGTGTATACGTAAACCCCCACCATCGTGACTGGGGCGAATGTAGACCTGAGATCTGTATGGAAGAAAGAATAAACAAAAGAAATGAATCCAAAATCTCCAATGAATGTCTATGCTAGACTGGCTGGTGTTTGCTACCCCACAGGTTCAAGTAAAACCTGTGTTATACAATTTACTTATGACAAACCAACAAAAAAAAATGAAAACAGATTTAATAAAACTCCTTTTAAACCTATAATCCGGTTCACACCTGGGAGTTTAGACCATGCTCCAAACCAGGTGCAACCCTGCTTGTAACCCCTTTACAATCACCTTCAGCATAATGCTGAAGGGGGATGTCACTGGGGGTTGGTCCTGAACTAGTGCTGGGAGATAAGAGCATTTCCCATCGCCGCTTTTCCATTGCAGTGAAGGGGTCCCAGGTCGCATCAACCCGAGTTTCCCATGTACACTGCCCCATTTTTGTGGCAATATAAAAGGGGTATGAGTTATAAATTAAAGGTTTTGGTGAATCCTTTATTCTTTATAAATACATTATTATTAGTATTATTATCATTATGTATGTAAGTAAGTAAGTTTAATTTTTATAGCGCACTTTCTCCAACAGGACTCAAGGTGCTTTACAGACATTAAAAATCAATGCACATAATACAGAGGATGTTGGTGGTACAGTAACAGACAAGTCACAGACAAAAGAAACTCTTAAGCTCACAGTAAGCATAATGCAGGAATGGTGCAGCATTTTGGATAATAACTTCGATGGGTTGTGTACTCCACCCTGACAAGGTACCAGGTGCAGCAGCCATTTTAGGCGCTCTGCGTAGGATTACCCTGGGTGGAATAGATCACCCCTAAAATAAATTACCCAAAATGGATGATTTCAATTTATATTCAGGTCCATGTATTTTTCATCTCATCCAGATGAGGCAGCCATGGTGGGCACACTACGAAGATTACACTGTAGTAGGCGAGCCATACAAGGACCCAATGCATATATTGGAAAGCAAATACTTGTGTAGTAGTATGATAAACCCTGCACAGAAACATCCACGTGAGCCACATCCTGCCCGCAGAGATACCATCTGAGGTGACCATCTGGGTGCACTGCATAGGTCAGAGCTGGCAGGGTGTGCTATCTGCGGAGGTACACATTAGTGGAATAGCACATGGTGGGGAAGTATGCTGCAGGAGGGGGTGGGGGTGGGGGGGGGGGGAGACATGAGCACACCTTTGCAGGGTACTGACACCTTTACAAGGGACTGATGGGGGAAGTGTTGCTACATAGGCATAGGTTTTTTTTCCTGTGTATAACAGTCAGTGGTCCTGGAAAACCTGATCTATTGCATTGGGTGCACTGAGGGAAAATGTTGCTACACAAGGATCCCAATAATAATTGGAAGTAGCCTGAGTCCTATTCAGCATGAAATCTGTACCCTCTAGAAAAAGCATTTTAAATAGATAATAGATAATATATTATAGTTTTTCTGACCATACTAGAGTTGACGTTCACATGGACCTCATGAAATGAAAAGAGGAATAGAATAGAATAGAACAACATCTTCCAACTGCAGAGATTATTAACAGCATTGTTAACTGCGTAAAGCAGATTGGTAGCTTGTTTCCTGTTAGCTCAAACAAACCGTGCACTTTAGCCACAAAAGGGGCAGTCCCTGATGCTGAAGTGCTTAATTTGTTAAACTGTGCCTGTCTTTTTTTGTATACAAAATAAGGGTAAGTGAGAAGACCATAATGGGCTATAGTGTGTGTGTTTATGTGTGTGTGTGTGTGTGTGTGTGTGTGTGTGAAAAGGGGGGGTCTCAGGTCATTCATTTTTGCATAGACAAATATTTGTATTGATTATTGCTCTAATAAATTACATGGGCAACACATTTAATAGTCAAGAATTCCAGACAAGGGTTGAAGAGCACTGTTAATAATCAAGGATTCCAGACAAGGGTGGAAGAGCAATTTTAATAGTCAAGGATTTCTGATAACAGTTCTAAAGCAATGTTAATAGTAAAGCATTCCCAACAAGGGTTGAATAGTTATGTTAATAGCAAAGGATTGTAGTCAAGGTTGAAGATCAATGTTAACATTTAAGAATTCCTGACAAGGCTTTAAAAGCAATGTTAATAACGAAGCATTCCATACAAATGTTGAAAAGCAATTTAATAGCCAAGACTTGCTAATAAGGTTTGAAGAACAATATTAATAGTCAAGTATTTTCGACAAGGATTGAAGAGCAGTATTAATAGTCAAGGATTCCCAACAATGCTATAAAAGCAATGCTAATAGTCAGGGATCCTCAACAGGTATTGAAGATAAATGTGTATAGTGAGGGATTCCCAACAAGGGTTCAAGAGCAATATTCCTTCCTCATACATTTCTTAGTCAATCAAGCAAATTAAATTAACTTACTAATCACTCAATCAATCCTTCATTTGCATGCCTTTTACTACATACAGTACATACTCCACATCCATTTCCCAGTACTGCCCAGTGGCATCCTCTTTTGAAAACATTAATTCTATCAGGGCATATAGATTATTAAACTAGGTCATATAGTTTATTAAACTGCTAATCTGTCTACCATTGCTGTGCCACAATGTTTCATTGATTTTCTATATTCTTAAATTAACTGCTGTAATTGTTGTGCCTATGATTCTTCTGTAAGCCAGTCTATGGCCTATATTGGTGAACAGTATTGTGAGGTGATCAAAATTGACCGGAGAGTACTAGAAGCTAATTTTCATACGTCACAGCTAAAGTTAAAGACACTTCTCATTATTTTTTGAATCTATGTCATATGCTATATATATATATATATATATATATAGAAAGAAAGAGAGAGAAAGAGAGAGAGAGAGGTGGATAGAAAGTATTTGACATGAGTTATGGTGAAAGAATTAAATGATTGTCCTTTTAATGTACTTTGATACAAGGTTGTTTGAAAGAGTTTAAGTAGACTTTCAATGAAACTTAACATTTAACATAATTCCATGCGATTTTATTGCCAAATTTATAGTTAGACTTTACACATTTGTGCATTTACAGTATGGACTTAAAATTGGGAAGGTTATCTTTAAAGCTGTAACAGCTTGTAAAAATGATTAACCTCCATTAAAGTTTAAATACAATACTATGCTATAATTTAACTTAAATCATATACAGTATTATCTATAATAGAAAAAATCCAAAGTAGTTTATGTAGTGTTAAAAAAAAATCTCACATTTTTAACTTGTTTTACACAGTCTAATGTTTTAACACAAAAACTCCACATGTTGCTACTCCAATGCTAATCCAATGCAGCAACAATATCAGTCAGTGGTCACATTAGGGATCATGTTCTAGGCATCTGGATATAAGTTTTGTTATGCTATGAGCCACTGAGTACTCAGTAGTTAACATTTTAAAACAGTACAGAAGGGGTTCTCAAAGTTAGTCCTCAGGACCCCACACCGTTCATGTTTTCCAGGTCACATGGCAGGTGCACAGGTGCATTCATTACTTAATGACAAAAGATCCACAGGTGGAGCTAATTATTTCACTTGTGATTCTATGAGGAGACCTGCAAAATATGCACTGTGTGGGGTCCTGAGGACCGAGTTTGAGAACCTGTGCAGTACAATATCAGCAAATTAATGTCTTATCTAATATTGAGATACTTACAGTTATACCCATTTCTATTTTCATCATTATCATTTAGTACTATTTTATTTAAAAAAAAAACTCACTTCAAAAACACACATCATCTACTTCCTATTGCCATCACTGGCAATGGAACTCTGGGTTTAGCTAACAGCGGTATTGTGGGTTTTATGATTCCATATGCAGCAGTGGTTACATGACTTTTATGCTCTGTTCTGCAATGTTTTCTTATGTAAGTCTTCTGCAATAGTTTGCATTTGTTTTGTTTGCACCCATCCTGCTTAAGTACTATGTAATGCAATTTGAACCCCCTTTGCTGCCATATAAATAAATTATAATTATAGGTGCACAGCATTCAGCACTAGAAAGAAGAATGCCAGTATCTATTTATTATATTTTGTTATATTGTAGTATATGTGGCATGCAGATTTAGGGTTTAGATTTACCAGTTTGTTATGTTAAAAAGTGAATGATTATATGAATTTTGGTGCATTTATAATAAAATAGGTGGTACTTGTGTAGTTTCACAGCGCCGCCGCGCGCACATTCTGTGTTTGAAACTTGGCAGCTTGCCAGACTCTGTGTTTAACTGTGCGCGTGCCGCTCTAGCTGTTCTCAGTGCAGCGCGTGGCTGCTTTCCATATGTAAGCTACGTTATCAGCGTAGCGCCGGGCAGCAGCAGCACGCGCTGCCCAGCGCTGACAGGTCACTGTGGTACTTGTAGTTCCACAGTGAAATAGGCAGTCCTGCGCACCGCTGACAACAGGGGCATGTAACCTGGACACCCCGGCACACCGCTAACGTACGGGGCTTCCAAACTAGACACCCCTGCACACCGCTATCAAAGGGGGTGTCCCCAATGTAGACGCAAAAATTTAGACGCTAAAGCATCTGAATGCAGACTCCCTGCAAGCCGCTAAAGAAGGGGGCATCTAAAATTAGACACTAAAGCATCTGAATCCAGACTCCCTGCAAGCCACTAAGAAGGGGGACATCTAAATTTAGACGCTAAAGCGTCTGAATTTAGTTGGGTGTAGGGGTACATCTAAATTTAGACGCTAAAGCATCTAAATTTATTTGGGTCTAGGGGTACACCATTAAACCTGTTTACAATGACACTAGTCGACGTAACAGCTGTCGACCTTGTAAATTCCACTATCCACGCCAACCCGAAGCGTTGCGAGGGGCGGCGGTACGCGTCCTATGACCTTTTCATACCCCCACTATCCACGTCGGTGTGGAGTTGATTTTAAAAAGTGTGGCAAGCGCAGTGAGCCACCGAGCCTGAAGCGTGGCGAGCGCAGCGAGGGCTTGGTGACCACATAAGAAAAAACAACAACAATATGAACTTTTACATTACAGGTGGAGCAATACCATCACACGGAAAGCACTGAAAACTAATCCAGACTATGAGGAGCAGATGTGCAAAGCCTGGGAGAGTGAAAAAGAACAAAGAGATAAACTATCAATTAACCAGCTCCTGTCACTTTTCAAACATGCATTTAGGAGTTGATTAACTGCTGCTCTGCAAAGCAGCAGTGAACGCTGAAGCAGTGATCCAGTGCAGGGAGGGAGGGAGTGCACGGAGGTAACCGCTGCGCTCGCCACGCTTCGGGCTCGGTGGCGAGCTGCGCTCGTCACACTTTATAAACTCAACTCCACGCTGATGTGGATAGTGGGGGTATGAAAAGGTCATAGGACACGTACCGCCGCCGCTCGCCACGCTTCGGGTTGGCGTGGATAGTGGTGCTGTTTCAGGAACACATTCACACCTGCAAACTCATACACCTGAGACAGTAATGATGACATTTTTTTTTAACTATTAACTGGTTGGTAGTAAAATATAATGAAGAATACTGAGGTAAAAATCATTCCAGAACAACATATAATCAACGTAAAAAACAGTAAAATTTAGGAAAAAGTCATGATTCAGAACAGGAAGCTGCTGCATCATCACCACCGCGACCACTTGCAGAGGAATCAGCTGCTGATGTGGATGCTGTCGGCTCTGCGTCGTCATCATCTTTGTTAAGTTGGGGGAGCAGGGTCAGCGCATACAGGATTCACTTGAAGGGGTCCTGTGCGCCTAAACTCTGCCTCCAGATAAACTCCTGGAGGTACGAGTCCAGGTGATGGCGCGCGGTCCCCCTTTGGCGCTTATTGCGCCACTTGCAACTGCCCCACAAGCGTTCAATGTTCTGGTTGTGGACCCCAGTGTCAGGATCCACAAAGTGGTACTTGTGGTTGACCTTTGCGTGCTGGTACCCGGCCTGCTCCAACTGCTGCGTGTTATACGCCCTCCAGCAGTCGCTGAATATGGTGGTACCCGGTTCCACGTGGGCCTCAATGGCAGCCGTTAGGGTACTCGCATCCCGCCGCTCCACTGCAGTGACGAAAAACTGGCCTGTCTCCCTCGAGATGCCTCCGAACACCCACTGCTGGAGCAGCATGCATCCAACGTTACTTTTCCTCTTAATGTAGAGGCTTTCATCTACCTCCACAATGGTACCTGGCCCTCCAATGCGCTGCTGAGGCTGCGCTAGCAGGTCCACTGTGCAGGCCTCCCTCATCAGATTATTATACAAGAATGCTGTCTTCTGGGAGATGTTCAGCTGGCGGTTGCAGAATTTGATGCTGTTCAGCTCTTCCGCCCAGCAGTACACGAAGCCGATCAGGGTCACAAAGCTCAGATGAGACCCCCTGAACCACTGTGCTGACCTGACGCTTAATTTCTTGCAGCAGCTGCGGATATGACAGCGCCACATCCGCTCCCTCACACTCAGCCTCATGCGGTGCCCATTGGGGCAGGTCTGGGTGTGTGGCAGGAATTGGTGGGCTTGCAGGAATGCCACCGCCTCCTCCTCTGTCTGCGGCAGACTGAAAAGAGTCAGGTTCTCCATCACCATAGTCAGGTTCGCTGCCATCATACACCTCTGTCTCTCACACAATCCTACTACTGACTGACTGACTACGCTACCTGCGTACCACTCTGACTGACTACGTTACGCTGTTCGCGCGGTACTAAACACAGACTGTGTGCGCAAAGTGCAGGGAGTGTGAATTTAGATGCTAAAGCATCTAAAATTTTAGCGTCTACATTGGGGACACCCCCTTTGATAGCGGGGTGCCGGGGTGTCTACTTTAGAAGCCCCGTTTGTGTGCCGGGGTGTCGCTACATTACATTATAGCTAGAGTGGCATGTGCTACGCTACATTACATTACATTATAGCTAGAGTGGCACACGCAGCGTCTGGCAAGCTGTCAAGTTTCTTAGACAGACTGTGTGCGCGGCGGCGCCATGAAAGTACCAAATCGGTTTACTTAAAAATGTACCACTATTTTAATATTATAATTTTAAATGTATTTGTCTACAGAATTTATAGTAATAATAATAATAATAATAATAATAATAATAATAATAATATGAGATTATTAGTCATGTAACAGCCTTACCTAGCTTTCATAAATTCCTGTTTTGGAATAGCTATTTTTTTGTTTCTTTCACCATAAATTGTGTTGTGGCCATGCTCAATAACTATCAATAAATGTGTTCACAGTATGTTATGATCCAGAGAAGGAAAACCGGAGTTAACAGGATGAAGTAGACTGAAAGGACCGGATGCTCCAGGATGATGATACCTGGCATCTGTGTTCTGGACAATTGTCCTGGTAGACACACAGAGGTCACCAGCAGGTCTTCTTGCCTATAATAGCCACGTTCCTATAAGGCTTTATATGCCTACCGGTACTTGGATGCCACCAGGACTTATGCTACAGTTGCCTGTGAAAGCTTACCCTTTAGTGACCAGGACAGCTGTCAGTATTTAGATAAGAGCACACAGAAAGAGAAATACTACACTATACTAACAGAAGTACTACAAGGTGTGTTTAGTGGTGAATGAAGGCCTATAAATGAGAACAATTACAAATAGGAATAAAACAGGATATGTAAATCAGGTGTGTGGTAACAATTCCTAAACTGCCAGATAGTGGCATACTGTGTAACAACATATAAGTACAGTTCTATTCGTATGCCACTAAACAGGTATACTACTGTGTGTACAGATAGAGTGCATTTCATCTTTGCAGGTGCTTGCACGCATGGGACACTTGCGCACCACATGGTTTTGGAGCTCCTCACCGCTGTCCGCTGCCTCCACCGAAGGTCCTCATCGCTGCTCCAACCCCCCCTAACCTTGCCCATCTCCCTGAAGTGGAGACGGGCAGTGTCCCGTCGCTCAGTTGCCCAGAGACTGAGACGCACGCACATCCTAGTCTGATGGAGTCCCTCTCCGCTGGCACGAATGAGATATATATTCTAACAGAATGCACAGAACATACCTAATATATATATATATAGTGTTCATTCTAGCACCCGCCAACTTTGAAAACCCATGCAGTTCCTCTTCCCTGCCTGGGGTGTCGCTGTCTGCTGTGCTGTTTCTAGCACAGGTCTGGTTTGCATATCAGTGCTTATATACAGACCACACTGTGGTAGAACCACTGCAGCAGACAGCGACACCCCAGGCAGGGAAGAGGAACTGCTTGGGTTTTCAAAGTTGGCGGGTGCTAGAATGAACACTATATATATATATATATATATATATATATATATATATATATATATATATATATATATATATATATATATACATACATACATATAGCTGTAGAGGGTCCGGCACTCCCAATCAACTTTAGTAACTTGGTTCGGTGCCTCCAAAAATATAGTAATATACAGAGAGGAGGTGCGGCTCACAAACACAATAAGTATCAATGAAAGCAAGCAGACAGCGCTGCTAAACAACATTTCAGTTTATTTAAAACTGTTTCAAGTAATAAGCATGTGAACAATAGTCTATTGTTCACATGCTTATAACTTGAAAACCATTTTAAATAAACTGAAATGTTGTTTAGCAGCGCTGTCTGCTTGCTTTACTTATTGAGTTTGTGTGCCGCACCTCCTCTCTGTATGTATATATATATATATATATATATATATATATATATATATATATATATATATATATATAAGAATATAACTCAAATTAATACAACTGATAAAAAGGCAGGCCTGGGTCTCAACAAAGCAGAGAGTACAGCACACAGGACTGGAGGCTTTCTGAACAAGAAGATTATCAACAGCAAGTTCTCTGTGCACGGGAAGTATTTTTAACAGAGTGAACAACCAATCACAAAAGCACCTATCTAAAGACTAAATGGTGTGAAGCTGCTTCGCTGCACACCCTTAAGTGAACACCTGTTCAATCAGCTGCCTGGCAATGGAGAACGCCTGTCTGACACCAGCGTTCCCATTGTTAGGTGATCAGCGGCTGCCGGCACTGCAGCACCTGCGCTGTCAGATGCCGAACGCATGCCAACAGGCACTACATCCAGAAGACCGCAGGGAGCTGCATCACAGGAGCATCACAGGACAACTTCTAACACAGTCAATAAACATACTGAAATTTCCATCTGTTTCTTCAGTAAGTTTCTTCCAGACCTAGCATAATAAAGTACCTAACTGTTACCGATAAAACATTTATTTGCCAGCTTCTATATCAAGGGGGTAAGGGTTTTCCAAGCCATTCCTTGTTGAATTACTGAGATTGGGTGAACACAGCTTGGGTGAACGCACTACCAAAGAATATCATATCAATAGCAAAAGTACAATTTCCCTAAGTAAAGCAAAGTCTGAATATTCCTTTAGGAGAGATAGAGTTGCATACAAAATGACACATGGCATGGATTTTCCAGCAACTCCTCTCTCTATCTTTTATTTTTTCTGTATTTCCCAACCAAATATTTACTGAAAACTAATTTTCTTTTTTAATGTGATTTGTAGACTATCATAACCCCTTAACTTTGTTCCTAACATATGTAACGCTAATATAAATCGAGTGACTTCTGCTGTGCACAGTTAGGAAAACCAGTTGTGATTTGTGAGTATTGAGAAGAGAAGTAGACGGAGTCTGGTGTTTGGGTTCTAATTTCATCACTGTGTGTTAGTTTTAGTTTTGCATAACCACCCAATTGTGTTTGGCTCACAATTTGGTTTCAAAATTCAAATCTTGGTTTTGTATTTATTGAAAATGAATAATAAATACAAAACCCACAAAATTAGATTTAAAATTAAAATTATTGGCAAAGAAACATCAGAATTCGCATTCGGTTTGGGTCACATCTGAACTGGGATTTGGCTAGTTTTGGATCAACAAAATTTAGATGGGATTGGAGTGCCATGTACACAAGTTTTTTGTCATTTAAAGTAGTAAATAATCTAAACAAAGTTTAAATGAATGAATTATCTCTCATCACAAACTAACAAGCAGCAGCAAGGTTCTCATGTACAACATCCCATTTTACAAAAAAAGTTTTTTTTAATATAAATAAGCATATGTAATGAGTGTAATGAGTACCAATAAGTATGTAATTATTCCTGACCCTTGTTTTCTAAAGTATGTAATTTCCCTGATCTTGTGCTTCATTATTGCTGAAAAAATGTAGTTGCAGTTGTAGAAGAAGGTACATTTCTACAATGTTTTTGACAGTTTAAAGTCTAATAGGGCAGGCTCTTTAAGTGCTGTTTCCTCACCCGAGAAAGGTTCACAGTATGCAGCAAAGTACAATTTATTTTTACATCTAGAAAAAGGGTCTTATAACTGTCAGAACAGTTATAATTTCCGCTACTTTAAATTATTCTTTCTCTTTTACTTGTCATACATTTTGCATTCATGTACAATAAATCACAGGGGCAGACAGTATGTGAATTATACTGGATTGATGTTCCAAATAACTGCATGTCCTCCTAAGTTTCACAACTATTTATACATTTGTTCCTGAGAATCACTCAGTGAAATGGCTAAATTAATGTTACAATCTATTTTTTTTTATAACCTAACAAGAATATTTTTGTTAAAGTAGAATATACACGTGCATTATACTGTATATAAATTAATTAATGTATAAATATAAATGTTCCTTTGTCATACAGTATACATGCTTTATTTAATAGATGTTTTTCTTATTTATATGTTGTCTCTGGTCTACCCAAGTCTGTTTCCCAAGTTCCAAGATAAAACTCACAAACTAATTTTAATGAAATCTTGGAGGAAGAGTACTCATCAGAGATTTGTAAAAACCTTGCTTCCAGATTGATTTGTGTAAAAATGAAAGAAAATTATTTTATCAAGGTTTGTTCCCACCAAGACTACATAAAATGTTGACATAAATGCATAACACATTCTGGAAGTCTTGTTCTCAGGTCGTCTCTTTCATATATGTATATATGGGTGGGAACAGTGGCATACTGTAGCCAGCTTTTGACATGAGGAGGAGCGCACATGGAAATTTAGGTTCCACAGGCCCAGGAGTTTCATATATGGTATAAAAAAACATTGAATTGAATATAAGCATCATAAGCAGGGCTAGAAGTGGTCCTGGGAGGAGACAGTCCCAGGAGGCAGAGCAAGGGACAGTGTTGTAGTGTTCAATGCCCCCTACATACTAAGATTTGTGCCCTACCTCTCAAAATCTATAAAGGAATGGTGCCTAATGTGTGCTGTGCAAAAAGGGGTGTGGCATCACAAGAAAAAAGTGTGCCTAATAAATAGTACCCCCAGTTCAAATTATGTCACAGAATAGAACAATACTATCTGCATTTCACCACACATAGGGGGTTATTCTGGTTCACTCTTTCTGATAAATTCCTTCTTAGATGGTCAAAACCATGTGCACTGCAGGTGGGGCAGACATAACTTGCGTAACTTGTGCAGAGAGAATTAGGTTTGGGTGGAGTTTTACATCAAAGTGAGATCTATATTGCAGTGTGAAAATAAAGCAGTCAGTATTTACCCTGCACAGAAAGAAAATAACTCACTCAAATCTAATTCTCTCTGCACATGTTACATCTGCCCCCCTGCAGTGCTCATGGTTTTGTCCATCTAAGAAGGAATTTGACAGAAGGAGTGAACTAGAATAAGGCCCATAGTGCCCCATATTCACATTACACCACATGGGCAGTACGGACAGTGTAATGGTTAGCATTACTTCCTCAGAGCACTGAGGTCATGGGTTCGATACCCACCATGGCCCTAACCGTGTGTAGTTTGTATATTCTCCCTGTACATGCGTCGGTTTCCTACAGGTACTCCGGTTTCCTCCCACAATCCAAAAATATACTTGTAAGCTAATAATCTCCCAACAAATTAACCCTAGAATGTCTGTGTGTGTACATGTGGTAGGGAATATTGATTGTAAGCTCGAATAGGGCAGGGACTGATGTGAATGTTCAAATATTCTCTGTAAAGCCCTACGGAATATGTGTGTGCTATATAAGAAACTGTAAATAAATAAATAAGTAAATAAATGAAGTGTTCCTTATAAACAATGCCCTCAATAATGTCCTTCATACACAATGCCCAGAGTAATAGTGCCCCTTACAGCTAAGGTCCACAGTAGTCCCAATTATACTCATAATAATTGCCACAGTACTGCAGGTACTTTTGTACTACCAAGGCGCCTGTTAAGTAGTTTTACGTACTGTCCTATTCAGCATAGTGTCCCTTCAGCACAGCGGCAGCAGTTCACAGCCCCCATTAAATAATTGATGTACTGTCCTATTCAGCGTAGAGTCCCTTCAGCATGGCAGCGCCAGTCCTACGTACTGTCCTATTCAGTGTAGTGTCCCTTCAGCACCGCAGCAGCAGTCCTACGTCCTATTCAGCGTAGTGTCCTTTCAGCATGGCGGTGGCAGTTCACAGCACCTGTTAAGTAGCTTACTTACTGTACTATTCAGCGTAGTGTCCCTTCAGCACAGCAGCAGCAAACGTAGTGTAAGCTCTATTCATGTATTATCACGGCGCCCATTAAGTAGTTTACATACTGTCCTATTCAGCGTAGTGTCCCTTTAGCACGGCGGCGGCTGTCCCTCCAGTGTAGTGTAAGCGCTATTTGTGTATTATCACAGCTCCCATTAAGTAGTTTAAGTACTGTCCTATTCAGCATAGTGTCCCTTCAGCATGGTGGCGGCAGTCCCTCCAGCATAGTGTAAGCTCTACTTGTGTAGTTTAATTGCCAGCTATGACTATCACTGTGACTGTACGTCCACCCAATAAGCAGAATAGCGGAACAGCGACTGTGACTGTGTGTACAGAGCTTAACGCAGTCAGCGTAGTCAGTCAGAATGCTTACGCAGTCAGCGTAGTCAGTCAGAGGTGAAGGTAAAGAGACTGTGACTGCGGCTGTATTTCTGAAATCCTTGTTAAAATTAATTTAGAATGGCTGCTGAACCACTGACAATATTTAACCTGCCGCAGATGGAGGAGGAGTTAGTGGCATTTTTTCAAGAGCACCACTTTCTGCCACAGATGCAAACCTGTCTCATTGGCCACCCAATGCATTCTGACCCTTCTGCGTTTTATTTTTCGTGGGCAGAGGAGCTTTCAAGCATTTCATTTTGTGAGCGACACCGGAAGTTATCAAACAAACCCACCATTTTGTATAACAATTTGATGCGTGAGGCCTGCACCCTTGATTTGATGTCCCAGCCCCAACGCCAGATAGGGGGACTCGCGAGGGGATGCGGAAAATGAGGCTGAAGCATGGTGAGCGCAGCGAGCCCCGCAAGGGGAAGCGTAATACATGTGTAGTAATCCACGTGCACTCGCCATGCTTCAGGCTCGGTGGCTCGATGCGCTCGCCACACTTTATAAAGTCAACTCCACGCTGACGTGGATAGTGGGGGTATGAACAGGTTGGGAGTGTCGCACAGCAGCAGAGTGTCTGGGATGCTCAAGCATATGAGACACTTGCACGTTCGCCTCTCTGCCAGCATCCACCCGGGTTGGAGATCTGTCCCGTGTCCTCCGATGCTGTTCCGGCATCTGCCAGCGCACCTGACCCTGTGGATGCTGGCTACACTTGGTACGCTGCCTTACTACGACTACGCTGGCTGACGCTTACTACGTAGCTCTGACTACGCCAACTATGTTGCATCCACCGGTGCTGTGATAATACACAAGTATTATGTACCACAGGGTGTCCACAGAGTCGGGTGTGCTAGTCTGTGAACGCCGGCAGCTTTACTCTTTACTTTACACTACACGCCGCCTTACTAAGACTTCGCTGGCTGACGCTGAATACGTAGCTCTGACTACGCCAACTACATTGCGCGCACAAGCGCCATGATAATAAACAAATACTGTATTGCAATTATACCAATTATGCCCAAAGAAGTGCAACTTATACACATAATAATGCCTATAGTAGCAGTGTCCCTTACACACAATAGTGCCCCATACACAAAATAATGGCCAAAGTACTGCCTCTTATACACATAATGCTGCACCTTTATGGCCCTCATTGTAAAATTGTAAAAAAAAAACTTCCTTCTGAGGGTATAAAACCTCCTCTCCTTTAGTCTAAGCTGATGCCCTTGTGTCTTGGTCAGCAACCATAAAGTACAGTAACAAGGGTGTCTCCAATTAAACTTCTTGGCTTGGCTAATCTGTCTTCATAAAACATGTTATCCATGGTTTAGCTGCACTTCGCTGAACCTTTTCCAATTCTCTAATATTTTTTTTGTAGTGTGGAGCCCAGATATTTTTTATACAGGCTAGTCCTGCCAGGGCCGGCAACAGAAATCTTGGGGCCCTGTACACTGATATGTCTGCCCCCCCCCCGCCCCACCTACTCCGAAACCCACACAAGCCTCTTCTACATATACATGGTACCCATTACACACTATACCACACATATATGGTGTATACATTACCTACTATACTACACATCATATTGCTCATTACGCATTATGCCACACACTATAATGCCGATTACATATTATGTCATATAAGTGCTTACCTACATGCTTGTTGTCAGGAGTTACATGTCCGATGCCAGTGTTTACATGCTCCTTGCCAGGGGGTTACATTCTCCTTGACACTGGGGGGGGGGTGTTTCCATGCTCATTGCCACAGGGGCTACATGCTCATTGCCAGTGGTAGTTACATGCACATTGCCAAGAGGGATTGCATGCTCGCTGCCCACATATAATGCCCCCATAGTTCTACATACATAATGCCCCCCATAGTGTTAAATTCATGCCACCCATAGTGCCACATGCAATAATGCCCCCCCCAGTGGCACACACATAGTGCCACACAAATAATGCTGACCCTTTAGTGCCACACACAATGCCCCAATAGTGCCCCCATATTGTTACACACATAATGCCCCTGTAGTGCCATACTCACAGGTCCGTTTCCATTTTGGATTTTCCTAAAGCTACCCTATTTAGATTGCAACTAGCACCCTTATTATGTCTCCCAAGATGTATAATATTACATTTAGCAACATTGAAAAGCATTTTCAATTTATCTGCCCACTCCTCAAATTTTTTTAATCCCCTTTGTAGCATGGATGACCAGTTTTAATCACTCTACACAATTAAGCATCGTCCGCAAGGATGGACACTTTGCTTAATAATCCATCTTCTTTCTCCTTAATAAATATGTTAAATAAAAGTGGCCCTAAAACTGAACCCTGGGGTATCCTACTTAGTGCTGATATCCAAGCACCGTTCACTGTATAGCCACTTTCTGTTCTCTGTCTAGCAGCAAGTTTACCTATACTGTATACAAATTCTTTCCATAATCCAAATACCTTCATTTTGTGTATCAGCCTCTTGGGAGGCACCATGTCCAAGGCCTTTGCAAAATCCAAGTATACCACGTCGACTGCATTGCCTTTATCTAGGTTTATACTTACTTCGTCATAGAAGCTAGTCAGGGTAGTTATGAGCAGATACAGTATAGTGTATTATATTATTTAGAACTAAATATTCCTGGATACCATCTCTTAATATTCCCTCAAATATATTTCCTATGACCGAGGTTAGGCTCACTGGTGTATATTTTGCCAGGTCTTCCCTTTTAACTTTTTTAAATATTGGTAGGACTAATCTCCATTCACTTGGTACCAAACCTGATGAGAATGCTATATTGAATATGGAGTGCAAGGGGTTTGTTAACTCCTCCCGTACTTCCATCAGAACTTTTGGGTGAATTCCACCTGGTCCTGGTGATTTATTAGTTTTATTTCAGAACCACTTCTGTAATGAATTATATATTCAATACCCCCTCCCCCCTACTAATAATGCATTTATTAAAAAAATATTTTGGATTTGGTTTTTAATGCTATATTCTTTTAGTTTTCCCATTTTTATTCTTCCCCCACCACACACACACACCCTACTATCCCATCCAAACCTGCAGCAGCCACATGGTGATGACAACCTCTCAGTAGCCTCTGTCCAATATGGGCAGCTTCAAATGGGGGAGCCAGGTAAAAATTGCATTTGTTCAGTTATGGAGGAGAGCTGGGGCTGAGACAGCCATTGAGTAGAGCATTTTCTAGTCAGAGCTACTGCTTGTGATGCCTGTCCTCCTCCTCCTCCTCCTCCTCCTCCTCCTTCTGGTGTGTGAGGTGGCAAGTGCATGAGGCTTTCGTTATTTGGTGCAATGTGCTGCTGTCATCATGCAAGTGGGCAGGCAGAGGTGGAACTGTCTCTGCCTGCAATTACAACCTCTTTAAGCAAAGTACAGCATTGGGACTTGTTATATACTAATACTGTTATATATTACTTATTTTACATTGCAGTAATCTCTTATTTTAAACAGTTTATGCAATAGTATAACCTTGTATTCTTAATTCTTAGAATTTCAAATATTTCTTCTGTGATACTGTATTACTTTTTCTCTTCCCTTTTATCTCTACTTTCCCTCAATTTCCAAGCCATTTATTCATCATCCACTCTACAGCAAATGTAATGTTTTTAATTACCACTTTATAATCTACGGGAAGATAAACACTTTCTTACTCCCTAAGACAAATTAATAATGCCATGTACTTATAAGGTTATTATTCAAACATTGGGGTTCTCAGATATTAATAGCCCAGAGTTTCCTTTTATGAACATAGAAAACTGTGGTACTTGTTTCCAAGCACGGCGCCCATCGTATGCCTTCGCATACCACTAATTGCCATCGCATACCACGATTTTCGGGTCCTAAGACCTGCACTGTAGAATTAAAAAGATTTTTAATTGTACAGGCATCCTGATGGGTGATTGGTGGGTGCAACCCCATCCTGATTGGTGCACCCCCATAAGTAATGCACCTCCCAACGCGGGGCTCACTGCGCTCACCACGCTTCAGGCTCGGTGGCTCGCTGCGCTCGCCACACAATATGAAATCAACTCCACGGGGTATGAAAAGGTCGGAGGACACGTACTGACGACCCCTCAGGGGCTTGCTGCGCTCAACACGCTTTGTGTTACTGTTCATAGTGGGGGTGGCGTTAACAATGGTATTTAACATAGTAATCACCCATCAGGGTGCCTGTACAATTTAAAAAATTGGGTCTGATCACGTCACATCGCATGCAATCAGGTCGCATGCAATGCGATCGAAACGATGGCATAAGATGAAAATTGTGGGCGCTGTGCTAGGAAACTAGTACCAAAACTGCTTTTTCATGCTTTTACTATATTTACTCAGACTGGGATCATTGGATAGACAGCAACTAGGTCTACAAACATTAGATCAACACCACTAGGTTGACATGCATGAAGGTCGACATGACTGAAGGTCGACATGAAGGTAGGGCGACATGACTGAAGTTTGGCATGAGTTAGGTCTTCAGGGTCATTAGGTCGATACAAGCATTAGATCAACATGGGTAAGGTCGACAGTCAAAATGTCGGCATGGGGGTATTTTGCCCAAAATTTCGACACAGTCGACATGGACACTGAAACATAGCACCACGTCCCCTCGTATAGCTCGCTACGCTCGCCATGCTTCGGGCACACTATTTTATTCTACACATGCCCTAGTGGGTGGTAGGGCATGAAATACTGCCTGTCGGCACATCAGTTCCCTAAAAAACTGTGAAAAACACCATGTCGACCTTTTGATTGTTGACCTTCAACATGTCGACCTAATGCTTTTGCCGACCTAATAACCCTGTCGACCAAACCCCTGTCAACCTTCATTCATGTCAACCGTCCTGCAAGTCAACCTCCAGTCCTGTCGACCTTCATGTATGTCGACCTAATGCTTGTTGACCTAGTGATAGTATCCCTTTTACTCATTTTAAACTACAAAGTATAACTTCACAGCACTGTGTTTGAACTAGAGATGTGTTAGAACTTTCATGCTTTGTTTTTGCTTTTAATTAATAATAAGGTGACAATTTGAAAGCTTTGCAAGAGATAAAATTGTGATAGGTAAAATTTCAAAAATCAGCTCCTTACTGTCATTTCCCAAACACTGCCTGTAAATTGTAAATTAAAAACTAATTTAGTACGTAGTACTAAAGTTAGTACTTTATCTCACAGAAAATTAAATTTTACCAAACTAAATCATCATTGTGTTTTGGTTTTGAGAAATCCACCTACAATTTATTTTTTTTGGATGTATTTTCTTAAACACAGCTAAAATCTTGTAATTTGGACCTCTTTTGGTCCTATAGTACTATTAATGTCAAAAACATTAACTTAAAGTACAGTCGAGTCTGGCCACCTCACATCTCACAATATGGTTTCACCAATATTGGCCAAAGGTTGAAGCAAGCTGACGTAACTAAGCAACTGAGCAGCAGCACAAACTCACACCAGTTTAAATTGTTTCATGGTTTTTATAGGTTGTAATAATACCTGTATGTAATCACTGATGTATTAGTGCATATTGGGGGCAATTCAGACCTGCTCACTGTGGTCTAAATGCGCTCCCCTGACCGATTTTGAGTGTTTGCCCATGCGCGATTATGCGCATTTGACAACTCTGCAGTGAGCACCTTTGAATAATTTTTCATTTGCCAGGCGTTTGCTGCCTGAGTGACATGCAGGGGGCCTTCCAACTGGCCCGCCCAGCGTTTCATGGGTGTGCCCACAAAAACAGTGGGGCGCCCATAGAGGTGCTGGGCGGGCCCGTAAGAATGCATACGTGCCCCTGCCTGCTCAAAGAGAGAAGCTGACATCACATGACACACCCGCCCCCTATTTCGCCCATCTCCATCTGGGATAAAAGTAAGTATGGACTTACTTTATCTGCGAAGGGAAGAAAAATCATTCACTGGTGAGCGACCATTCAATGGTTTTTTCCAGGGTACATATGCAGCCTAGCGAGCAGGTCTGAATCAGGCCCATTGGGTATTATCAGTGATAAAAAATAGCAAATAACAATTTGTAAACAAAAGTGTTGTTTAAATGTGGACATTTTTGATTATACAGATATATTTATTCAGATTTAATAACTGTAAAATATTTTTTTTAAAGTATACTCATGAAAAAACGGATTGAAAACAAAAATAAAGAAATACAATAAAATGTCATCTGAATCCTGATTGGGACAAAAGTTCCAAGCGCATATTAATAATACTGTAACGTGAAAGAAAATAGAAGCACCACATATTAAATACAGTCATCACTTACATCCAATCTGGATAATGATTCCTAAACAATATAATAGAAATAATATTTGAAATGATCCATGTGATGCCAACAGTGTTAAATAATGTAAATTTTCATCTAATTTATTTTATACATTAGCTTCATCCAATATTTTTTGTTAGTTTTACTTTTCTAGTTTTCTTTGCTTAAAAAATTAACTATATATGCACTTTACCCTCTTAAGACTATATAAGTTGCATTTTTAATGAAAAATCTAGATCCTAGATTTTTTTTTTAGCTTCTGTTAACCTTTTCAACAAGGTAATTATACGCCATTACGTGCCCTGTGTCAAGGATAGATGCTTTTTTATACGTGAACAAGCTGTTTGTACACATTGGGGGAATTGACAGCTTTCTGTTGATTTCTTATCATGAAAATTGACAGCATGTGTCATGGGAAATAAATAGATGCTAGGAAGGTTAGAAAAAATGGCTTCAACACCAATATAGCAACAAAGTAAAAACGAGACATCATAGATCATAATCACATCAAACATGACTCTGGTTTGAAGTGGTGGGAGGTTTGTACAGAGATGTTTTATGTTATACAAGTGGGAATGGATAGCTGTACAAGTTGTTCTTATTTTCAGACAAGGACTTGCATTTTCACAAAATGAACCTAATCCCAATAGAGAAAAAAAGAAAACTTTGTGTAACAGTTTTGTAGAAATTTTCATATTATACTCTATATTGACAACTTTTTGAATGCAGGATATTGTGACCAAAGGCGTGTGACAAAATGTTCATGGTCTTAGAATAATGTTACATCTTGTCAGGTAGTTTAAAGACAGGCTTCATAAAACACTTTACAGATTAGGTCCAATAGAAAAATTGCATTTATCTTATACTGTACATGGTATTTTTTTTTTTCCGATGCAGCCTTTTAAAAACAATGCACTCATTTTCTCCATAAACAGGGACACAACTACATGGTGGATTTTAGGAAGCCTTTACCGGTTGTGTCTCCGCTTGTGATTATTGATTGTGTGGTGTCTATGGTGGACTTCTTTAAATTTCTAGGTTCAAATATTTCAAGGGATCTAAAATGCGCATTCAACATTGAAGCCATTGTCAGAAAGGTAGAGCAAGGAAAAGTCCAGCATTTTATGGGTATCCCCTTGAAAATGCTGGGCATTCCCTGGGAACGCAGATGGGCTGATGCCTGATGGGGGTGGGCGGCTAACGTCAAATGACATCAGTGCCCATCCCCTCTTCAGCAGACTCCGACGGAAATAAAAGTCAGTTGAAACTGAAACCCAGGTTGAACTTGATGGATGCAAGTCTTTATTCAGCCGTATCTACTATGTAACTATGACTTTTATTTCTAAGGGGGAGATAAAGCATTTGAAGGTAGATGGGGGGGAGGGTGTTTGTTGGTGGGGTGATGGGCAATCTTAACCCCTTCCCAACATTTGACGTACATTTACGTCATGGTCGGGATGTACTTCCCGACGCATGGCATAAATGTACGTCATGCATTTAAAGTGTCACCGCGTCTATAGACGCGGTGACAGAGGGGAGATGGCTGCTGTCCCTGACATCAGACATCTTCCCTCATTGCCCAGGGGGGGCAGCGATGCCCCCCCCATCGGCGATTGCTGCGATTGGCTGTTCAAATGTGAACAGCCAATTGCAGCGTTTTCTGTGTACCAGCGAATAACGGCGCTCGGTAACACAGGGATCGGTGGTGATTGGTGCTGTTAAGTACAGCACCAATCACCACGGGGTGTAAAGGGGTCACTGATGGTCACCCCACCCCACCCCACCTGCCCCCAAGGCTGTGATTGGTCCGTCGGACCGACGGACCAATCACAGCAATTACACCTCAGAGAAAATACTGGAGACAGCCCTGCAGCCGCCATTCCGGTCAGGAACAGCGTGCAGAGCGGTCTCCGTGCCCATCTGTCCTCTTATACTGACCTGATCAGCGTTAAAGGTGTGGTGGCATCCGTGCTGCCTGCTGCTGGTGCTTCCTGGTGCTTCCTGGTTGTTGTGCTGCTGCTGCAGCGTCATTGTGTAATATAATTTTGTGCTGCTGCTGCTGCAGCGTCATTGTGTAATATAATTTTGTCTCTGCTGCCCCCTGCTGCCCCCCTTTTGTGCTGATCAGTATAAATTAACTGATCAGCAACTTTTTTGGGGTGCAGGTTTTTTTATATATACCCCGTCAGGTTGCACCAAAAGTTGTGCGCCTGCTGCCCCTCACTGCTAATCAGTGTTGCATCACTGATCAGCATTTTTTTTTTTATTTATTTTTTTTGGAGGGTGCTGTGGGGTCTTTTTTTAATTTTTTTTACACCCACGGTGATTTTGTGGGTGTCCTGTGGCCGCTGAGCGCTGATCAGTGACGTACATCACTGATCAGCATTTTTGGCACAGGGTTGATCTAATTTTTTTTTTTTTTGAATCAAATTCCTGTTGCCTTTGACTGATCAGCATTTTTTTTAAATTATTTTTTTTTGGAGGGTGGTGTGAGGTCTTTTTTTAAAAAATTTTTTACACCCACGGTGATTTTGTGGGTGTCCTGTGGCCGCTGAGCGCTGATCAGTGACGGACGTTACTGACCAACATCTGTGCTAAATTTTTGGCGCAGGAGCTTTTTTTTTTTTTCTTTTAAGCACTACATACACACTACATACCCCCCGTGTTGAAATAAAGTTTGTACCCCCCCTACACTATACCCGTGTTGAAACACTACACTTACACAAACACAAAAATAATAAAAATGTCCCAATCATCCCAAAGACTGTTTTCAGCGGAGGAGGCATATGCCCTTATTGCCTCTGACACTGACACAGCCAGTGATGTAAGCGATGAATTTGCATTCGTCTTAAGCTCCTCTTCCTCCTCTAGTGATGAGGGACCCCCTCAAAGACGCCCCCGTAGAGCAGCTGAGACCCCCCCCCAAATGATTGATCCCGTATGGACCCCACCACCAGACAATTTTGAGCCCCAGGTTCCTGAGTTTTTGGCCAACCCAGGAATCCAATTTGATACTACAGGCCTCAAAGAAATTGACTTTTTCAAAGTATTTTTCTCTGATGATTTTATAAATTTAATGGTGGACCAAAGTAATTTATATGCCCAGCAGTTTATTGCTCAAAACCCCACGTCATCATTTGCTAGGTGGACCCCTGTAGATGCAGTAGAGATGATGACGTTTTGGGGTCTGGTGTTACATATGGGCATAGTTAAAAAGCCAGAAATTAGACAATATTGGAGTACAGATGTTCTGTACAGCACCCCACTTCATCGTATGGCCATGACCCGGACTCGTTTTGAGACGATCCTTAAATTTTTGCATTACAACGATAATGCACAGTGCCCACCCAGAGATGATCCCACCTTTGACCGGCTATTCAAAGTCAGGCCGGTCATTGATCATTTCAGCGCCAAATTTGCTGAGATGTACATCCCCGAAAAATTCATTTGTGTAGACGAGTCACTTATACATTTTAAAGGAAGGGTTAAATTCCGCCAGTACCTTCCCAATAAGAAGGCAAGGTATGGCATAAAAATGTATAAGCTGTGCGAAAGTACCTCAGGGTACACCCACAGGTTTAGGGTATATGAAGGGAAGGACACAAGAATTGAACCGCCAGAATGCCCCCCCTCCCTCGTAGGTGTTAGTGGAAAGATTGTCTGGTATTTAGTGCACCCCTTCCTGGATAAGGGTTATCACCTCTATGTGGATAACTTTTACACCAGCATCCCCCTGTTTAAGGCCCTTGGTTCAAGAGGTACAGCAGTTTGCGGTACTGTGCGCAAGAACCAAAGAGGCCTCCCAAAAACGCACGTTGCCCAATTACTGAGAAAGGGTGAAAGCAGGGATGTCCTTATACTGACAACAATTCACGGAGACAGTACCACCTCCGTCCCTGTATGAGGTACCAGTACCCACACCTCAAAACCTATTTGTATCCTAGATTACAATAAGTACATGGGCGGAGTGGATCTTTCAGATCAGGTACTGAAGCCGTACAGTGCCCTGCGGAAAACAAAAATATGGTATAAGAAGCTGGCCGTGTATATCATCCAGATGGCACTGTATAACGCTTACGTACTATTCTGTTCTACCAGCCAGACGGGGACATTTATGCACTTTCAAGAGGAAGTCATAAAGGGCCTAATATTTGGGAACCAGCAGGCAGAGGGCCCCAGTACTTCTACTACTGGCCCCAGTACTTCTAGTACTGGCCCCCGTATTGTATCAGGGCAGCATTTTCCTAACAAAATCCCCACCACTGGAAAAAAGGGCAGGACACAAAAAAGTTTGCTATAAAAAGGGAATAAGAAAGCAAACTATTTTCCACTGTGAAACTTGCCCCGACAAACCCGGCCTATGTATGAAGGAGTGTTTTAAAATATACCACACATCTATGGATTATTAGGTTCATCATTTCACCGTGCTTCGGGGGTCTTGCTAATGCGACATAGCACCCACCATTCATTCCACCAGAATCTGTGCTGCAAAATCCAAATATCACTCCTTCCCTTCTGAGTCCTGCCATGCACCCAAATGGTATTTTTTGGTCACATATGAGGCATTGCCGTACTCGGGAGAAATTGCGGCACAGATTTTGGGGTGCTTTGTCTCCTTCATTCCTTGTGAAAATGAAAAATTTTGAGCCAGAACTGCATTTTTGTGTAAAAAAATGTAATTTTTCATTTTCACAGCCCAGTTGTACCAAAATTGGTGAAACCCCTGGGGGTTTGAAATGTACACTATACCCCTAGATGAATTCCCTGAGGGGTGTAGTTTGCAAAATGGGGTCACTTGTGGGGGGGTTCCACTGTATTGGTGCTTCGGGGGTCTTGCTAATGCGACATAGCACCCACCATTCATTCCACCAGAATCTGTGCTGCAAAATCCAAATATCACTCCTTCCCTTCTGAGTCCTGCCATGCACCCAAATGGTATTTTTTGGTCACATATGAGGCATTGCCGTACTCAGGAGAAATTGCGGCACAGATTTTGGGGTGCTTTGTCTCCTTCATTCCTTGTGAAAATGAAAAATTTTGAGCCAGAACTGCATTTTTGTGTAAAAAAATGTAATTTTTCATTTTCACAGCCCAGTTGTACCAAAATTGGTGAAACCCCTGGGGGTTTGAAATGTACACTACACCCCTAGATGAATTCCCTGAGGGGTGTAGTTTGCAAAATGGGGTCACTTGTGGGGGGTTCCACTGTATTGGTGCTTCGGGGGTCTTGCTAATGCGACATAGCACCCACCATTCATTCCACCAGAATCTGTGCTGCAAAATCCAAATATCACTCCTTCCCTTCTGAGTCCTGCCATGCACCCAAATGGTATTTTTTGGTCACATATGAGGCAATGCCTTACTCGGGAGAAATTGCGGCACAGATTTTGGGGTGCTTTGTCTCCCTCATTCCTTGTGAAAATGAAAAATTTTGAGCCAGAACTGCATTTTTGTGTAAAAAAATGTAATTTTTCATTTTCACAGCCCAGTTGTACCAAAATTGGTGAAACCCCTGGGGGTTTGAAATGTACACTATACCCCTAGATGAATTCCATGAGGGGTGTAGTTTGCAAAATGGGGTCACTTGTGGGGGGGTTCCACTGTATTGGTGCTTCGGGGGTCTTGCTAATGCGACATAGCACCCACCATTCATTCCACCAGAATCTGTGCTGCAAAATCCAAATATCACTCCTTCCCTTCTGAGTCCTGCCATGCACCCAAATGGTATTTTTTGGTCACATATGAGGCATTGCCGTACTCGGGAGAAATTGCGGCACAGATTTTGGGGTGCTTTGTCTCCTTCATTCCTTGTGAAAATGAAAAATTTTGAGCCAGAACTGCATTTTTGTGTAAAAAAATGTAATTTTTCATTTTCACAGCCCAGTTGTACCAAAATTGGTGAAACCCCTGGGGGTTTGAAATGTACACTATACCCCTAGATGAATTCCCTGAGGGGTGTAGTTTGCAAAATGGGGTCACTTGTGGGGGGGGTCCTAACTTTTAGCATCTTATGATGCCTAGAAACCTACATGGTGCCTAAAAAATAATCTCATAAAAAGGAGGCTCCAAAATCAAGTAGGTGCTCCTTCTATTATGAAGCATGTGGTTTGGTCAACGTGCACACTAGGGCCACATATAGGATATTTATGAAAACAACAGAATTGGGGGAATCAATTTTTAGTCACATTTCTCTAGTAAAATCTACTGTGTTCCTTAGAAAAATGTATTAAAATTGAAAATCTGCAAAAAAAATGAAATTTCACCTACACTTTGTTTTAATTCCTGTGAAACACCTAAAGGGTTAACAAACTTCCAAAATGCTGTTTTGAATACTGTGAGGGGTGCAGTTTCTGAAATGGCATCATTTATGGGGATGTCTCACATACAAGTCCCTCAAAGTCACATCAGAACTGAACTGGTCCCTAAAAAAATCAGTGTTTGAAATTTTCTTGAAAATTTGAGAATTTGCTATTCATATTTTAAGCCTCCTAGTGTCCAAAAAAATTAAAAGGAGGTTGAAATAATGATGGCAACATAAAGTAGACATATGGTCTTTGTTAGTTATTAACTATTTTGAGTGGTATGATTATTTGTCTCACAAGCAGAAAATTTAACATTTTGCAAAATTTTCAATTTTTTTACGACATTTTGGTATTTTTCACAAAAAAACACAGACTGTATCGACCAAAATTTACCACTAACTTAAAGTACAATGTGTCATGAGAAAACAATCTCAAAATCACTGGGATAAGTAAAAGCAATAAAAAGTTATCCCCACATAAAGTGATACATGTCAGATTTGAAAAAAAGGGCTCTGTCAGGAAGGCAAAAACAGGCTGCGGCGGTAAGGGGTTAAGCCACTCGCTAAGCAGTGAATGAATGCTGCTAAGCGAGCGGTACTGAATCAAGCCTAAGTAGGCTCAAATCAGTTCTCCCCCATGTATGACTGTGGCGATGTATGCTACAGAAGAGGGGCACTAATTACCCATCTATATTAGCACTCTATAAGATGGGGCAAATGTATGAATGGTCAGTGGCACTGTCCATTCTGACAACCGCAGCTATCAATTTCAACAGCTGTAGGTGTCATCCCATCACCAAATTAGAGAAAGCTGTGTTGCTGGCTGTGGCATGAAGAAAGATGCACTTGGGGCACTGGCAGGGATTATAGTAGGGAGAAGTTTTAACGCCCCCAATCCAGCATCTGGGATGTTCCTACATTTCCAGTCTACTGCTACCTGCTTCACCTCATTAGAGAATGGAAACAGGAAGCACTACAGTATAGCCAAACAATTCATACGGGTATAATACATCTACACCACAGGGTGGGGATTGAGTCTGGGAGACAAAGGTAGGGTTGAAGCTAAGAGAAAGAGCAGATTAGTTTATGACACCATCCAGTACCGGGACTCTTGTCAGTGCTTAATCCAGCCCTGGCTATAACTCAATACCTGGACATGGGTCAGTGGGGTCCATATGAGAAGAGTGACTATACTGTATACAGCACCTGTTACTGCTCTAACCTGGAATAAGAGTGGAATCTCCCTCCGACTTAAGGAGTCTGATACTGTCTCCGAAATCTGTGATCAGGACATATATGTCACACCAGGGGGCTTAGTCGACGAGACTGAGACCTCTGGTGGGGACCTGGACCGGTACCTGAACCGGGAAGGTTGGAGAGGACCCTTGCGCATGGAGTGCGCGACAGTGCACCCAGAGCCAATAAGCAGTCAGAGGTAAAATACAACCGGAGTTTATTTGCAGATGGTTGTAATATTAACAGACAGTAAAGTATGCAGGAGAAATGACAGTTTATGCAGATTGCAATACTTTACAGATGTGATGATATGTGGGATCGATGGTGGAACATCGGATGTGGAGACTGTGGGTCCGGAATGACGGACGGAAGCTTGGCTTGGAGATCCGGAATATCGGACTATCGATGATGATGTGGGAACATCGGATTCAGGTATCGGATATGGGAGATGACTGTGGGTCCGGAATGACGGACGGGAGATGACTGTGGGTCCTGAATGACGGACGGAGGCAGGATATCCGGAATATCGGACTAGCGATGAAACATCGATGGTGGATGATGCTGGAGCATCGGAAGGACCAGAGTCCCGGAGCTAGGCTTGGTCGCTGGGCTGAGAGGCAGGATCACAGGCGGTGGAATAACCTGGACTTCACAGGAGATGGAACAACCTGGAACACACTGCAGCATGGAAAACAACACCAGCAGAGAAATACACTTGCACGGAGACAAGGACAGCTGACCATACACTGGAGACAACTGAAGCACTAGCAATGGTTCTGAGAGCTCCCAGCATACTTATCCCCACTGGGTGGCCAGGATTGGCCGAGGAAGTATGACAGGGAGATCAGAACCAACAGGATTGGACAGCACAGACATGTGACTGGAAAGAACATGGCAGCCCCCATGTCTGCTATGGCGGGAAAGTGTGTTTGTGCACACCATGCTGGATACTGGGAGCAATGGCGGCGGACAGGTGGATTGCTGTGCACTGGGGACTGTCACTGGGAGACAGGAGGCCGGCAGAGATGACGTCTGGACCGCAAGCTGAACCTGCGGAGGCACTTAGCCGGTAAGAAAGTCTGTCTGACAGCTCGGATCGTGACAATATAGAGCCAAGCTACAGTGTTTGTGAGCTCCACAGAATCTCCCAATTCACTGGGGCATACCAGTACATGCAGTTATTGACTATATAACCAAACTGAGCTGCAGGTAAACATGACAGAGGGAGCACAAGTAGCTATTGAATGTACATACACACTGGCCAATATTTTAAATGATATCACAGTGTGTATGCACCTTTAGCGACACATAATATACAATTGTGTCATATACAAAATTAATCAGCACAGTCTTCTAACAATTACCATGCAAGTGAGAGTAATTTGGCCTGTTTCCATCCACAAACTGAAAGGGACTGAGTTAGCCCAAGTACACTAACAACTTACTAATGTATTAATCATTTTGAACTGTAAACATTCTAAAGCAGCTATGGTAGTATTTGTTTTTATGAAAAAAATGATGTGTAAATTACGCCCCTGATTTTTTTATTATTTGTATTTATTGTTACAAATGTTGTGCCGAGAGAGTGAGAGAGAGAGGGAGAAAAGGTGGGGGAGAGGGAAAGTTTATGATGCTAAAATGTCATGTTGGTTGGTTTACATTAATGCCCATTGGGTAGGTCATAACTCAAAACACTATTTGCTACAGATGTTGTTACTGTTGAAATGTTAAGTATGCCTCGAAGCTCCAACAAGAATCATACAAAATAGTTTGTGTTGTGGAAATTCACATTTTGATCTATAAAATAAAATATCACTATACCATTTTTAAGGAATTGAATGGCTTATGGATATATTTTATATACAATAAAGTAGCGTAAAAGGTAATAAAGCAAAGCATGTATATGGAGTCACAGCAGCTAAAAGTATGAAGTGTAAGATTTCTGACCTTTGTTATATATATATATATATATATATATATATATATATATATATATATATATATATATATATATATAATTCCTGCGGAGGAACTTTTACATTTTTTTCTTGCTGACTTGATCAGTGCAAAATCTTGTTATAGTATACAAATATGACTGATCTCTAGTACTGTACTTGGTTTCATATAAATATAAACAATAATAATTGATTTAATTGCTTTTAGTTCTCTTGGCCGACTGAAGGAGTGGAAATAAAAGCTATATACCCAACCAGCCTGGATTGCTAGTTAGAGAAATTGCAGGCTGACCGATTATTAAACAGCATGTGTGCTGTGTTCACATTGCACATCTGCATATTGCAAATTAATATCTATATGCAAAGTAGTCACAGTTTGATTGACAGGAAGCCAGCATTTAGGAGTGGAAACATAGGGCCTTATTCTGGTTCACTCCTTCTGGCAAATTCCTTCTTAGATGGACAAAACCAGCGCTGACAACCGGAATTTTGGGGCCCAGGACTGATTTCCTGTCTGGGCCCCATGCCCCTCCATGGATGTTAGTGTGCGGACCCCCCCCCCACCCCCCCTTCACTTACCGACTCAGCAGATCCCAAAGCACAGCCTGGCTTCTTCAATGCAGGACACCGGCAGCCAATTAAAATGCAGCACCGGCGGGTGAGCCAATCAGAGTTAGTGTACCGGCACTCTGATTGGCTAATGGTACATGAGCTCTGATTGGCTCAAAAGCCAGGGCAGCATTTTAATTGGCCGCCGGCTTCCTTCATTGAAGAAGCCAGGCTGTGCTACAGGACCATCTAAGGACAGAGTAGAGAACAAGCAGGACACAGCGGAGGGTTGCTGTGGGCAAAATGAGCTGCCCATGCCCTTCCAGAGGCCGGGGTCCGGGACAGCTGTACCCACAGCACCCCCCTGTCAGCGGCCCTGGACAAAACCATGTGCACTGCAGGGGGGGGGGGGCAGATTTAAACTGTGCAGAGATAATTTGATTTGGGTGAGTTATTTTGTTTCTGTGTAAGGGAAATACTGGCTGCTTCATTTTTACACTGCAATATAGATCTCACTTTGATGTAAAACCCAACCCAAATCTAACTCTCTCTGCACAAGTAACATCTACCCCACCTGCAGTGCACATGGTTTTGTCCATCTAAGAAGGAATTTGCCAGAAGGAGTGAACCAGAATAAGGGCCATAGTGTTTTCTGGGTGAGGTTGTGAAAACACAGGCATGCCCAGTCATTTTTTTTCTGTGGGTCTCTGACATCAGCTATGGTCACTTCCAGTCTGTTTCTTTAGCAAATTAGCGGAAGCCCAAGACTTTCACAGATGAAAAAAAAACTCTTTACTGTTTCAGTTTTTGCAACTGGATCTGCTTTTTGTGATGCATTTGCAAATTAGCAAGGGGGGTTATTCTTTCTGTCTGGGCAGTGACTTTTTGATCGCAAGCTACTGCTTTTTCTGTAATAAGCAATCCATGCTGAATTAGGCCCTATGCTAGTTAGTTTTTCAACAACATAATATTATCAAGAAATTAAGGCCCTGATTCTAATCTCATATGCACATGTGCAAGGCATCTGTGCTGGTGCCTTCACTGACCTGCCCTGTCAGCGTGGCACTCGCAAAGTGGAGGGTAAGATGGGGTCGACGGGATAGTGATGGCGCTCCAACATGGGAACTCCCAGTGTCCATGCAAATGCTGGACATTTTGTCATAAATAACATTATGGTATTATTCAGCAATTGTGTGCATACACAAAATACATAGGCATGTGCTTCAGGCTCCCTCAAATGAAGACAGTATGCTGCTAGCAGAGTTATGCAATGTTTTGAGCCTTTATTGTTCTGTCATAAGGCAGTATGAACACACAGATATTAGAAAATATTGACCTTATATCTCCGTGAAGTTCTGTCTGCCGAATGCCGGACCATCATTCACTTCCTGCTTCCGGGACCGGAAGTTTGAGCGTCTTTCAGAGATGCTACTGAAGATCACCATGGTAACCCAGCACCTGCACAGAGAGACAAGGTACAATAAACATAACCACCACAGATCATATGTGGTCTATGATCATATCTTTAAATGTGGCTATTGAATGTTTCTGTTCTGCATAGTGTCAGGCGACCGGCAGTTCAGATGGTTTCCCACCCACCCCAGCTCGTATCGCCGAACTGTGCAGCAGCATTAGTATTGTTATTTCTATGTAACAGAGGCCACAAAGGCACTTTATTAAATAGATTACATAAGTACTATTACATGAAAGGGGTATCTTTTATTGTATCTCCTGCCAGTATGAGGATGCAGGAAAAATGTTCCTGTTATCATGTGGCTGAAGGTTGTGCAGCCTAAACTGTAAAGCAGCCACCTTTTTTGACAACCTCTCCTTTTGCTTGTCTCATGTGTGGTGTAACATCAGATTTTACTACAGAATCCCTTATGCTCTTGCCATGCTTATAGAAAGTAAATACTCTGCTTTTCAGGGATTTTTCTTGTTGCCACAGCTCTCTAGTACAATGCTCAATATCTTTTTGGGCCAAATTATACTGTTGCACCCACCGTACCACTTCTTTCTGTGGTTTTGGTATTTTAGGTTTTAATGTTGCAACTCTAGAGATGTGTTTAACCCTCGACCTAATTTTTGGGATGATATCCTGTCCATATCTTCTTGTTACAGTATGAATTTATTTTTTCATCGTGTCAAGACTCGTGGATAAACCACACTCATTGCTGGTAATCCTTTTGATCGCAGGTGGGTAGCCTAGCGCTCACCTCTTATGTAACCCAGTGGTGTATGTAAAAAAAAGAGAAAAGAAACGTGATGTTCCTTTAAGAGGTTTATTGATATACACGGTAATGTGCAATAAATTATGCAATATATCACCGTCTAACTACCCAGGAGCTGCTATAAGGTGGTGATTCTAGCAGGCTGGATGGCAAGGGAGGGCTGAGATATTGCGGTGGGGGTGATCGGGGGTATAGCACCTGTGATAATGTCTCACAGGGAACTGGGTGGGTGGGGGGTGGGAGGCAGTGTTCAAGCCGTGCAAATAAGCAGAGTACTTAGGTGGTAAGTTCAGCCTGTCACTGTCCGCGGGGAGATGCAGGGGATGAAAAGCATAAATCACTGAAAACAGTGTCCGGTGAAAGCAGTCAGTTCGTGAGGTCACGGTGAGAGGGTGAGTGTCGCCGGGTGTTGGCGTCCCACACCACCCGGTGATACACTACACTCTCACCCGATACCTGGTCTCGTACGGTCCCTCGACGGAGATCTGTCTGCAGACTTGTGCGGGCGGGCGGCAGTAGTAACACACCGCTCTACGGCGTCTAACGTCACTTCCGGGTTCAGCTGTTAAGCTTGCGCCCGGAGTGTCAGAGTCAGCCGGAGCTGTGTGGTCTCGACTCCTGTAATGGAGGAGACTTGAAGATGGTGATGTGTCCGAGTGTCTATGTCCAACGCGTTTCGGCCGCTGACGGCCTTTTTCAAGGATACAATAGTGCATACATGGAGTGGGTTAAATAGGGCAGTGGGTCACGCCTCCAAGGTTTTGATAGGTGGACTCAGTATTCACTCAGGTGTGTAGTGGCGTCATCATGAGTGGGTGTGTCTGTCAATCACTGCTAGAGTGAAAGACTGTCTTTGCTTAGTGTTTCATGAGAAACTGGGTATATGCTGAACGGGTATGATACAGGGAATCAGCAGTAATTAGCCTAGGTGTCCATTATGAAAGTCGATATTCAGGCCATTTGGTTGTAGGGTTTTTAGAGTAAATATCCAGTATAACTCTCTTCTGTTCAATGATTCCACATGATCTCCCCCCCTCCAGTTGATATTGGGTGATTCTATGGCCTGGAATGTGAGACCTTTCGGGTTTGAACCATGGGATTCAAGAAAGTGTAATGAAACGCTGTGTTTCCTGTAACCAATTTTAATGTTTTGAATATGCTCGTAAAGTCTGTTCTTGAGGGGTCTGATTGTCCTCCCCACATATTCCAAACCACAGGGGCATCTTAGAAGGTAGACAACCCCTTTAGCTTCACATGACAGATGTTGTGTGAGTTTGAATGTCTCTTTAGTGGTGCTAGAAGTCCAGCTGTCAGTACCTTTGGTCGTTAGTCTAGTAAGATTTTTACAGCCAGCACATTTGCCGCAAAAGTAGAATCCCTTACTGTCTGTCAATCTTGTTCTTTTGGTTTGATGTAATTTTTAACCAGTTTTTGCCTCAGATCCGGGGCTTTCCTAAAAACTAGTCTAGGTTTGTCTGTCAGGTATGTCTGTAACTGATGATCCTGTCTCAGAATGTGCCAATGTTTTTGTAAAATATTTTTGAGTTGTTTAGAAGACTGATTGTATTGTGTGATAAATGTGATTTCTTGTTGTTCTGTCTGTACTCCTGGTGGTTTGGTTGTCAGTGTCTCACTTCTGTCTATGTTTTCTATCTCCTTATATGCTAGGTCAACTATGTCATTGTCATATTTTTTCTCTAGGAACTGATCCCTCAGTTGATGTGCTTGTGTCTCGAAATCTTGTGTTCTAGAGCAGTTCCGCTTAATGCGGCGGAACTGCCCTTTGGGTATCCCATCTAACCAGGGCCTGTGGTGTCCACTAGTGTACAGTATAAAACTGTTGACATCTACATTTTTACGATAGGTTTTAGTATGTATTGTGCCGGATTCAATAAAGATTTCGAGGTCAAGGAATTGTACTGATTGTTTACTTATTTGTGTAGTGAATTGTATGTTCCTGTCATTACAGTTGAGATAGTTCATGAAGGATGTCAGTGAGTCTTTGGTGCCTTTCCAGATGAATATGCAATCATCAATGTAACGTCGCCATAGGATCAAATTTGACGCCCAGCTATGGTCACCCCAAATATAGTCCTCCTCCCACTTCCCCATGAACAAATTCGCATAGCTGGGCGCCACTTTTGATCCCATGGCGGTCCCGGTCGTCTGAAGATAGAAGGTGCCGTTAAACCAAGTGTAATTATGGTGTAGGATGAAATTGATGGAGTCTATAATGAACTGTATCTGTTCTTTTTCTAATTGTTGTGTCTGTTCCAGAAAGTGTTGGGTGCTCTGTATTCCGTCTTTATGTTTAATGATAGTGTAGAGAGAGGTTACGTCACTGGTTGCCAGCCAGTAATCGTCTTGCCATTCTATTGTCCGTAGGATGTTAATTATATCAGTGGTGTCTTTGAGGTGAGATGGGAGGCTTTTGACTATGTTTTGTAAGAAGGTGTCTGTGTATTGTGCCAGATTGGAGGAGATGGAGTCAATGCCGGATATGATGGGTCTGCCAGGTGGGTTATGTATGTCTTTATGTATTTTAGGTAAGTAATAAAAAACAGGTATTTTTGGGTGTTGAGTTTTGAGATAACTGTGTTCTGATTTATTAAGAATGCCCGTGTCTGCGCCATTTTGTAGTAGAGTGTCCAGTTTCTTGTTGAAGTCAGAGGTGGGGTCCCCTGGTAGTATCCTGTATGTGTTTGTGTCCCCCAGCAATCTCAAGGATTCCTGGATGTAATCTGTCTGATTGAGGACTACAATCCCACCCCCTTTGTCCGCTGGTTTGATAATGAGGTTGTTGTTGGTTTCTAGTTCCTTCAATGCTTTTATTTCTTTATTGGTGATGTTGTTATGTGGGTGATGTTTGCCATGTTTAATGGTGAGTTTGTCCAGATCTGCAGTTACCAGTGTCTCAAATGTCTTTATGTGGTGGCTTTTGACGTGAACAGGATTGAATGTGGATTTAGGTCTAAGGCTGGTATGTTGATATTTGGGAGGAGTGTCTTGGTTATTCCGGATGATAGGATTTGACATAAAGTATTTTTTCAAGCATAATTTACGTGTAAATGACTGTAGATCGCAGTATGTGTTGAATTTATCGGGTTTTTTTGTTGGAGCAAATTTCAGACCTTTGGATAACAATGATTCTTGATCTTTGGAGAGTGTGATGTCACTAAGGTTGAATATTTGGGTTTGTAATGGTCCTGTTCTTACTGTGTCTTGAGTGATTCTGTTTGTTTCTTTGGTTTTTTTGGTGTCCCCTCCTCTACATCCTCTTCTAGGTCTATGTGTCTTTTTTTGCTCAAGTTGTGAGTGATTGTGGTTGGGAGGCAAGCCTTGCGGCCTGCCTCTGTATCTAAAAAATTGTCCGCCCATGAGTTTTCTGCTGTATTGGTGGTGGAGACTATGTTTGTTGTATTGGTATCTGAGGTTGTTGTGATCTGTGCAGTTGTCACTGCTGTGGTTGTGTTGAGGTCTGTGTCGTAATGTCTTTGTGTAGTGACCCAACCTTGATCAAAGGAGAGTCTGGCAAGGTCGTTATAGTTGTCTTCTTCCTCAGTTTCATGAATTGAGAAAGATGTGTTGGAGATGGTGTCAGAGGACTGTTCTGAATCAAGTTCAATGTTCTGATTGTTCTGGTCTGATATGTGTTCTGTATTTGTGCTATGTATCAAAGACATGTGTTGTTGGTATGTCAATCCAGTATTTTTGTACAGAGCCGGTTTGTTAGTCTTGAATGCTTGAGTCCTTTGTAAAAGGGTTTTACGTTTGTTAAGTATGTGTCCCACGTTCTGTGGATTTCTTGGTTTGAGTGGAGATTTAGTAGTTTTAGGTTTGAGGTCTCTGTGTATTTTCTTTACCTTGATGGTTATGATGTCGTTCTCTTGTTTAGTCAGTCGAGTTTCAGAGATTTTCTCTATGTCGCCATACCCTGGTTCCTTAGTGAAAGGTTTAATTAGTGTGTGGGTGTCCTCAATTTGTTGTGTCAGATTTAGTAAGTCATGGTCATGTCGCTCAACCAGTAATTTAATTAGTTCTAGAGAACATGTGTGTAAAAGATTATCCCATTTTTGTTGGAATTGTAGGTCGTCAGAATAGTGTGTCGACTTTTTCTTAATGCGTAGGCCTTTTGGGACTATGTCATGCGTTAAGTACCATTTAAGGAAATGTCTGTCCCACCATATTTTTGTCTCTTTCTGTATTAATTTTTCAAGGTGTCTGTAATTGCTACAGAAGTCAGATGGTGGTATAGTCTTGCCTATATTGTCGATATTGATTGCCTCTATTTCTGCCCTTTGAACCCTGGAATCCCTTATGTCAAGGATACCCATGTATGTGGTAAAGAGCTGCTGAGCACAGTTGGACTAAAAGTACAATTGAGAAGGGGGTGAGTGCTCGCGCTGGTTACCTCTTGTGGCGAGGGGGCTGCTGGGCTGGAGTGGTCCAGACTCCCAGAAATACAATATGATCGCAGGTGGGTAGCCTAGCGCTCACCTCTTATGTAACCCAGTGGTGTATGTAAAAAAAAGAGAAAAGAAACGTGATGTTCCTTTAAGAGGTTTATTGATATACACGGTAATGTGCAATAAATTATGCAATATATCACCGTCTAACTACCCAGGAGCTGCTATAAGGTGGTGATTCTAGCAGGCTGGATGGCAAGGGAGGGCTGAGATATTGCACCCCCACAGCAATATCTCAGCCCTCCCTTGCCATCCAGCCTGCTAGAATCACCACCTTATAGCAGCTCCTGGGTAGTTAGACGGTGATATATTGCATAATTTATTGCACATTACCGTGTATATCAATAAACCTCTTAAAGGAACATCACGTTTCTTTTCTCTTTTTTTTACATACACCACTGGGTTACATAAGAGGTGAGCGCTAGGCTACCCACCTGCGATCATATTGTATTTCTGGGAGTCTGGACCACTCCAGCCCAGCAGCCCCCTCGCCACAAGAGGTAACCAGCGCGAGCACTCACCCCCTTCTCAATTGTACTTTTAGTCCAACTGTGCTCAGCAGCTCTTTACCACATACATGGGTATCCTTGACATAAGGGATTCCAGGGTTCAAAGGGCAGAAATAGAGGCAATCAATATCGACAATATAGGCAAGACTATACCACCATCTGACTTCTGTAGCAATTACAGACACCTTGAAAAATTAATACAGAAAGAGACAAAAATATGGTGGGACAGACATTTCCTTAAATGGTACTTAACGCATGACATAGTCCCAAAAGGCCTACGCATAAAGAAAAAGTCGACACACTATTCTGACGACCTACAATTCCAACAAAAATGGGATAATCTTTTACACACATGTTCTCTAGAACTAATTAAATTACTGGTTGAGCGACATGACCATGACTTACTAAATCTGACACAACAAATTGAGGACACCCACACACTAATTAAACCTTTCACTAAGGAACCAGGGTATGGCGACATAGAGAAAATCTCTGAAACTCGACTGACTAAACGAGAGAACGACATCATAACCATCAAGGTAAAGAAAATACACAGAGACCTCAAACCTAAAACTACTAAATCTCCACTCAAACCAAGAAATCCACAGAACGTGGGACACATACTTAACAAACGTAAAACCCTTTTACAAAGGACTCAAGCATTCAAGACTAACAAACCGGCTCTGTACAAAAATACTGGATTGACATACCAACAACACATGTCTTTGATACATAGCACAAATACAGAACACATATCAGACCAGAACAATCAGAACATTGAACTTGATTCAGAACAGTCCTCTGACACCATCTCCAACACATCTTTCTCAATTCATGAAATTGAGGAAGAAGACAACTATAACGACCTTGCCAGACTCTCCTTTGATCAAGGTTGGGTCACTACACAAAGACATTACGACACAGACCTCAACACAACCACAGCAGTGACAACTGCACAGATCACAACAACCTCAGATACCAATACAACAAACATAGTCTCCACCACCAATACAGCAGAAAACTCATGGGCGGACAATTTTTTAGATACAGAGGCAGGCCGCAAGGCTTGCCTCCCAACCACAATCACTCACAACTTGAGCAAAAAAAGACACATAGACCTAGAAGAGGATGTAGAGGAGGGGACACCAAAAAAACCAAAGAAACAAACAGAATCACTCAAGACACAGTAAGAACAGGACCATTACAAACCCAAATATTCAACCTTAGTGACATCACACTCTCCAAAGATCAAGAATCATTGTTATCCAAAGGTCTGAAATTTGCTCCAACAAAAAAACCCGATAAATTCAACACATACTGCGATCTACAGTCATTTACACGTAAATTATGCTTGAAAAAATACTTTATGTCAAATCCTATCATCCGGAATAACCAAGACACTCCTCCCAAATATCAACATACCACATTCAATCCTGTTCACGTCAAAAGCCACCACATAAAGACATTTGAGACACTGGTAACTGCAGATCTGGACAAACTCACCATTAAACATGGCAAACATCACCCACATAACAACATCACCAATAAAGAAATAAAAGCATTGAAGGAACTAGAAACCAACAACAACCTCATTATCAAACCAGCGGACAAAGGGGGTGGGATTGTAGTCCTCAATCAGACAGATTACATCCAGGAATCCTTGAGATTGCTGGGGGACACAAACACATACAGGATACTACCAGGGGACCCCACCTCTGACTTCAACAAGAAACTGGACACTCTACTACAAAATGGCGCAGACACGGGCATTCTTAATAAATCAGAACACAGTTATCTCAAAACTCAACACCCAAAAATACCTGTTTTTTATTACTTACCTAAAATACATAAAGACATACATAACCCACCTGGCAGACCCATCATATCCGGCATTGACTCCATCTCCTCCAATCTGGCACAATACACAGACACCTTCTTACAAAACATAGTCAAAAGCCTCCCATCTCACCTCAAAGACACCACTGATATAATTAACATCCTACAGACAATAGAATGGCAAGACGATTACTGGCTGGCAACCAGTGACGTAACCTCTCTCTACACTATCATTAAACATAAAGACGGAATACAGAGCACCCAACACTTTCTGGAACAGACACAACAATTAGAAAAAGAACAGATACAGTTCATTATAGACTCCATCAATTTCATCCTACACCATAATTACACTTGGTTTAACGGCACCTTCTATCTTCAGACGACCGGGACCGCCATGGGATCAAAAGTGGCGCCCAGCTATGCGAATTTGTTCATGGGGAAGTGGGAGGAGGACTATATTTGGGGTGACCATAGCTGGGCGTCAAATTTGATCCTATGGCGACGTTACATTGATGATTGCATATTCATCTGGAAAGGCACCAAAGACTCACTGACATCCTTCATGAACTATCTCAACTGTAATGACAGGAACATACAATTCACTACACAAATAAGTAAACAATCAGTACAATTCCTTGACCTCGAAATCTTTATTGAATCCGGCACAATACATACTAAAACCTATCGTAAAAATGTAGATGTCAACAGTTTTATACTGTACACTAGTGGACACCACAGGCCCTGGTTAGATGGGATACCCAAAGGGCAGTTCCGCCGCATTAAGCGGAACTGCTCCAGAACACAAGATTTCGAGACACAAGCACATCAACTGAGGGATCAGTTCCTAGAGAAAAAATATGACAATGACATAGTTGACCTAGCATATAAGGAGATAGAAAACATAGACAGAAGTGAGACACTGACAACCAAACCACCAGGAGTACAGACAGAACAACAAGAAATCACATTTATCACACAATACAATCAGTCTTCTAAACAACTCAAAAATATTTTACAAAAACATTGGCACATTCTGGGACAGGATCATCAGTTACAGACATACCTGACAGACAAACCTAGACTAGTTTTTAGGAAAGCCCCGGATCTGAGGCAAAAACTGGTTAAAAATTACATCAAACCAAAAGAACAAGATTGACAGACAGTAAGGGATTCTACTTTTGCGGCAAATGTGCTGGCTGTAAAAATCTTACTAGACTAACGACCAAAGGTACTGACAGCTGGACTTCTAGCACCACTAAAGAGACATTCAAACTCACACAACATCTGTCATGTGAAACTAAAGGGGTTGTCTACCTTCTAAGATGCCCCTGTGGTTTGGAATATGTGGGGAGGACAATCAGACCCCTCAAGAACAGACTTTACGAGCATATTCGAAACATTAAAATTGGTTACAGGAAACACAGCGTTTCATTACACTTTCTTGAATCCCATGGTTCAAACCCGAAAGGTCTCACATTCCAGGCCATAGAATCACCCAATATCAACTGGAGGGGGGGAGATCATGTGGAATCATTGAACAGAAGAGAGTTATACTGGATATTTACTCTAAAAACCCTACAACCAAATGGCCTGAATATCGACTTTCATAATGGACACCTAGGCTAATTACTGCTGATTCCCTGTATCATACCCGTTCAGCATATACCCAGTTTCTCATGAAACACTAAGCAAAGACAGTCTTTCACTCTAGCAGTGATTGACAGACACACCCACTCATGATGACGCCACTACACACCTGAGTGAATACTGAGTCCACCTATCAAAACCTTGGAGGCGTGACCCACTGCCCTATTTAACCCACTCCATGTATGCACTATTGTATCCTTGAAAAAGGCCGTCAGCGGCCGAAACGCGTTGGACATAGACACTCGGACACATCACCATCTTCAAGTCTCCTCCATTACAGGAGTCGAGACCACACAGCTCCGGCTGACTCTGACACTCCGGGCGCAAGCTTAACAGCTGAACCCGGAAGTGACGTTAGACGCCGTAGAGCGGTGTGTTACTACTGCCGCCCGCCCGCACAAGTCTGCAGACAGATCTCCGTCGAGGGACCGTACGAGACCAGGTATCGGGTGAGAGTGTAGTGTATCACCGGGTGGTGTGGGATGCCAACACCCGGCGACACTCACCCTCTCACCGTGACCTCACGAAATGACTGCTTTCACCGGACACTGTTTTCAGTGATTTATGCTTTTCATCCCCTGCATCTCCCCGCGGACAGTGACAGGCTGAACTTACCACCTAAGTACTCTGCTTATTTGCACGGCTTGAACACTGCCTCCCACCCCCCACCCACCCAGTTCCCTGTGAGACATTATCACAGGTGCTATACCCCCGATCACCCCCACAGCAATATCTCAGCCCTCCCTTGCCATCCAGCCTGCTAGAATCACCACCTTATAGCAGCTCCTGGGTAGTTAGACGGTGATATATTGCATAATTTATTGCACATTACCGTGTATATCAATAAACCTCTTAAAGGAACATCACGTTTCTTTTCTCTTTTTTTTACATACACCACTGGGTTACATAAGAGGTGAGCGCTAGGCTACCCACCTGCGATCATATTGTATTTCTGGGAGTCTGGACCACTCCAGCCCAGCAGCCCCCTCGCCACAAGAGGTAACCAGCGCGAGCACTCACCCCCTTCTCAATGGTAATCCTTTTGACACAAAGGAATTACGAAAATGGTAAATAAAAACAAAAAGAGTAATACTGATTTTTTTGTCTATGACTGAGATTTTAACATCTAAGAAGGTCACCATCTCCAAGCTCATAGAATAGATACATTTGATTGTGGTTGTGTTGGATCTATTATAGACGTCTTCTGGGATTGTCCAGTCCTGCAGCCATTGTGGAGTGAGGTATTCTCTTTAATTAGCGAGGTTCTTGGGACGCCAATCCCTGGTGACCCTATGGTGGCTCTGTTTCATCACACCTCATTTCCTTTGCTTAGTTGTGAAAAATACCTGTTGGGCCACATCTTAATTTCAGCTAAGGTGACCATAGGACACTTGTGGAAATCCCCCTCATTGCCTAGCATTCAAACTATTATTAATAATGTCCACAAACATTTCGTCTTTGAGACGGTTGGTTGCAAATACTCCTCCTCGCCTTCCTCAATACACATAAAATGGTTCAAGTGGAGTGAATATCGGGAAAGGCGGGGACATTCTGTTATTCAAAGTGACCCAATTGATTTGTCAGTACTTCACTCACCTGAGAGTACTAATTACTGATTCCACTTAAGTGGTTTCTCTGATTTCCTGTGATGTGTGTTTTTCCTGTCTCCCCATGTCTTGTCTCCCCCCTCATGTGTCTGTCTTCATACCACTCTACTTTTTATCACATTACATTATGTTACTTTACTGTAGTGTTATTTCTATGTTAATTACATGTGCAGGGACAATATGCTTTGATTCTTGCTTGTTTATAACGCTGGCTATATTTCAGACAAGCCTTGTCCTTTTTTTATATAGAGAATCAAGTGCTTAGCTTCTATACGCAATTTCTGTCTCTGATTCTCTAAGGTGTTTTTTGCTAGCACTAATGTTTGTATTTGCATATTTAAATTTGTCCTGCCAATAAAAATGTAATGTTTAAAAAAAAAAAAAGAGAGTCCCTTGCAGATATTATGGGTCTTCCTTGTGGATCTACAAGACTCTTGTGAATTTTGGGGAGACAATATAGCAAGGGTACCCTATGTTGTTTCATGGTCAGTAACAGTTTAGTGTCCCTATCAATGACTCTGTTATTGCAGGTATTATCCAAGACAGCATCTATTTCCATTTTATAAATTTTAGTGGGATCTCTACTTACTTCTAATTCTTTAACTGCTTGTTGTTGTATACAGATGGAGCACTTCTCATCCAGTGCCAGGGCTCGCCAGAATACCCCTACTGGTGTTCACCAGTGGAGAGCCGCTCCATCTGACTGAGATGCGCGATCGTCCCACGCGCACCCGTGTCACAGTTTTTCCGTGTTGGGGGACGGGAACCCTGCCTGTCTCCGCTTCAGGGAGATGGGCAGAGTTAGGGGCTGTGTGGAGATGGTGGGGACCGGTGGACAGCAACGGGAAGGCAACAGGGACTGATGGTGAGCTCCATCAGAAGGGGACGCTAGAGCGTTTCATGCACCTTTGTCCCCTTCCGGCTGCTGGCAGGCGCTGAATGAGAAGGGCTCCATCTGTACCATTTATTCATGCCCCTAGCCAGTATTTCCCTCTCCTTGTCGGCGGCCCTGAATACCACATCTTTGTATTCGCCCATATCCTTTGGGGCTTTCCACTCCACTCCTTTATTCCAATGTGGCACAGTTGTTTCACTGCTACCTCTACATCAAGTGCTGTCATGAAGCTCTTAATTGCCAGGTTATTTAATGGGGGGGAGGTCGAAGTTGGACTTTCAAAGATATGTGCCATAGTGTTGATGGAAGTCTCCTGTTTCTTTTGTTTGAAAAACTCTTTTAGTTTTAACTGCCACATTAATCTGTATTGATTCCCCCGCTTCTCAAATGCATCAAATGTGCTTGTGGGCACATACCTCAGTCCTTTGTTGTTTTGAATGTTTGCCTTGGCCACCTCTTCTCATCCCGCAAATCCTGTGCTGCTTCCTGTGCAAATTCTGATCCCTAAAGGGGAAAGTTGTTTAGAGGTGAATGCCACCGCACCCATTTCATCTCCGTAGAAGGTATAGGTCTCGCTTGAGGAATGTTTATATCTGTCTGTCCCTGGGTTACGCCTTTTAAATCTGGCATTCCAAGGCTTAGATTCAGTCTGTCCTGTGAGCCAATGATTGACTTTAGACTCAGCATAGTCCTTGTTAACTTTCAAATTTCTGCCTTTTAAAGGCTATGAGTTCCTTCTGATAGGCTGATATCTGTGTATTCAATTTTTCCATAATCTTTGCACAGATGGAGCACACTCCATCCAGCGGGGGTCTGACTGTCGGATCGCAAACCGCCAGCCCCTGTAAGGGGGTGCGCACATCCCCTTATAACAGTCCTTGGTGCAACACCACCGGTCCCTGATGCTCACCCCCACCTCTCTGCCCCCTAACCCTGCCCATCTCCTTGAAGCGGAGACAGGCAGGGCTCGTGCCCCCCTGCCACCCGGAAACTGGGATGTGCATGTGTGAGAGATGCTCATGTGTCCCAGTCAGATGGAGCACCGTCTCGCCAGTAGGGGCATTCTGGCGAGCCCTGGCACTGGATGAGAAGCGCTCAATTAATTTCAGTGGAGTGGGCAAAAGCCAGTCTGAGGAAGATCAAGGATGGAGTTGTTAGAGAGTTAGCTGTATACCAGTAAATTTTGTAGTTTGGAGTGGAGTGGGTGAAAGCCAGACTGAAGAAGATCAAGGATAGAGTTGTAAGAGAGCTATCTAGTGAGATCAGAGATAGAAAGTGAGAGATTTGGGAAGAAATCTCCAGCTTTTTTAAAGCAGCAATCATTTACACTGCAAAATCACACTGGTTTTGCAGTGTAAATAATTGCCGCTTTAAAAAAGCTGGAGATTTCTTCCCAAATCTCTCACTTTCTGAATCTCTCATCCTATTAAATCTCACCCTATGTGTTTTAATTATAAGTGATACATATATAGTAACATAGTAATTAAGGCTGAAAAAAGGCATTAGTCCATCGAGTCCATCGAGTTCAACCTATCTAACTTGCAACTACTGATTTGAGTAAGTCTTATCTATAGGATTCCCTTAGTGGCCAGAAATGCATCCAGTTTTGATTTAAATTCATTAACAGTAGTTGTAATCACCCCCACCGGCAATGAGTTCCAGAATTGTACTGCTCTAATGGTGAAGAATCCTCTTCTTACTACAGAATTTATTTTCCTTGAGCCTCAGTCCATGCCCGCGTTTCCTAAGTATAGGCCTGTTAGTGAACAAATCATGTCCCAATTCCATATGATTCCCAATCCTGTATTTGAACATACTAATCATATCACCTCTCAACCTCCCTTTCTTCAGTGAAAACATATTCAGACTGGTTAACCTATCTTTGTATTCTAGTTATTCGAGACATTTTATTAGCTTAGTTGCCATTCTCTGTACCTGTTCCAATTCATCTATGTCCTTTTTAAGGTGCGGTGCCGAGAACTGAACACAATATTCCAAGTGTGGTCTCACCAATGCCTTGTAAAGAGTCACTATCACATTGGCATACCTTGAATCCATATCCATTAATGCATGCCAGTGTCTGGTTTGCTTTTGCTGCTGCACTTGAGCAGTGTGCACTATCACCCTACTTATTATCTATGATGACCCCCAAGACGTTCTCTACAGCAGAATTCCCTATAATACTCCATTTAGCCTATAAGTAGTTTGTTAATTTTTGTTCCCACAATGAATTACTTTAAATGTTTCAATGTTAAACTGCATTTCCCACCTTTCCGCCCACATTTCCAGTTTATTTAAGTCACTTTGTACTGTTTTCACATCCTCTCCTGAGTTAAATTCCTTATTCCTTTTCATGTCATCTGCAAATATTGCAATTTTACTCACTATGTCCCTTCCAATATCATTAATTAATATATTAAACAAGCACTGTGTCAAAAGCTTTAGCGAAATCAAGCAGTATTACATCAACAGATTTCTCTAAGACCAGCCCCCTACTGACTTCCTCATAGAAGCTAATTAAATGAGTCTGACATGATCTATTTTTTGACAAACCCATGCTGAGCCTTACTTATCACTTTCTCCTGTTCTAAGAAATTTTGGATACTAGCTCTTATTATTCCTTGTAATATTTTCCCCACAATGGATGTAAGGCTGACCGGTCTATCATTTTCAGTGTTAGTTTTGCTACCTTTCTTCCATATTGGAACTATGTTAGCTATGCGCCTGTCCCTTGGTACCATCCCGAGTTTATTGATACCTCGAATAACAGATATAATGGTGATGCTATGACAGAACTCAATTATTTTAGTATCCTAGGGTGTATTTCATCCGGGCCAGGAGATTTGTTACTATTTAGGTTCTGTAATCTATTTTTGACTATTTCCTCACTCAAACGGGATACGGTCGTATTGTCGACCGACTTAGGTCGACAGTCATTAGGCCGACACCATTGGGTAGACAGGCGACAAGGTCAACAGGGTTCTAGGTTGACATGGATGAAGATCGACAGGTGTCTAGGTCGACATGGGACAAGTTTGACATGGTTTTAGGTCAACAAATCAGTTTTGTCGACATGGGTTAGGTCGACAAGTCGACATGGGTTTTTTCTCTGTTTTTTGAGCCGACATGTACCAACAGGCGGTATTTCATGCACTACCATCCGCTACGGCATGGTGGGAGAATAAAATAGTATGCTGAGCGCAACGAGGCACCGTGCCCGAGAGAAGTGAGGGATACGAGGGAATGCGGTTGACTTCCAACTGTGAAAAAACCCATGTCAACCTTGCAACCTGTCGACCTAACCCATGTCGACCTTGTCCCATGTTGACCTAGACACCTGTCAACCTTCACCCATGTCGACCTAGAACCCTGTCGACCTAGTTGCCTGTTGACCCAACAGTGTTGACCTAATGACTGTCGACCTAAGTCAGGTCGACTATATGATTCACACCCACTCAAACTTACAGTTTGGGAGCAATCAAGAGTATTTAATCTGTGGGAGATCTTCTGAAGATTCTTCCCTTGTAAATACCAAAGCAAAAAATGTATTTAATAATTCTGCTTTCTCTTTTCCGTCAATTACCAGGGTACCCTGCTTATTTTTTAGTGAGACAATATTTTCCTTCCTTAACCGTTTCCAGTTTATATAACTGTAATTTCTTGGGATTAGATTTGCTAACTGCAGCTATTTTACTTTAGTCTCTAATTTAGCTTTACTGAAATTTAAGGACCTACAGTAGTTGCTCCAATATAATTATCTTTGCTAAAATTTAAATAAAATGTGATCACATTGTGATCACTGTTCCCCATTGTCTCCCTTATGGTTATGTTAGTAGAATGTCCCTGTTGTTGCTTATCAAGAGATCCATGATATTGTTATTTCTGGTTGGACTTTCCATAAATTAATATAAATAATGGTCATTTAGGGCATCCAATAAAACATTTCCCTTAGCGGTACTAGTTGACCTATCTTTCCAATATATTTCTGAGTAGTTAAAGTCACCCATAATAATAATGTCCACTAAGCTTGCCGCTTTTCCCACCTGTAGCAAGAGGTCTTTTTCCTCCTCCTTATTTATGTTGGGTGGTTTATAACATGTTTCTACTGTAAGTTTTTTTTAGCCCCTTTAATATTACCTGTGATTTCTACCCATACAGGGTACTTACTACTGACTCCATTGTGCTCTAGTATATGTTTTCCCTTGTATATGGTTTTAAGGATGGTTTAACATATAAAAAAACCCACCTCCCCTCCTATTTTTTTCTAAACAGACTATAACCTTCTATGTTAGCCTCCCACTCATGTGATTCATCCCACCAAGTTTCGGTAATACCTTTGAGATCAAAAATTTCCTCCAAAACTAGGGTCTCTAGTTCCCCCATTTTGCCAGTTAAAATATTAGAATTCAGATAAAGGCATTTCAGATTTCATTTTTCCTCTGCCATTGTCATGTTACCTGTTACAGTTGCAGAAGTTTCCTGAAACAATAAATCAGCATCATGGACAATATTTGTACTTGGCTGAGTGTCCCTCATACACTTTATGTATACCTTGTTCCCCTTTTCCTCCATTCCCCTTGCTTCCTCCACAATGCAGCTGTCTTTTTTCTCTATTATACACTCATTTATTGGTTTAAGGTTTCTTACTATACCCTCCCCCTACCACCTAGTTTAAAATCTCCTCAAGCCTTCCCACCATTCTACCCCTGAGCACCCCTGCCCCCTCCTCGTTCAGGTGTAATCTGTCATGGCAAAAGAGATGACGCCTAACCGAAAAGTCTGCCCAGCTTTCTATGAACTCAAATCCCTCCCTCCTGCATCAGTCTTTGAGCTACACATTAATCTCCCTAACATGAGAATGCTTGAATGGTGAGGGAAAGTTGCCAGTTGAGAGTTATATATTGAAGAGTTGAGCAAGGTGAGGGCACTAAGAGGGAGAGGGAGCAGAGGAGTTGAGAGGTTAAAGTGTCCAGTTTGCAGGTATAGAGTGGAGGAGATAGGATGAGGGAGTGGACTTCCTTGTCTGTGGTGTGGTTGGAAGGAGCACAAGGTGGGCAAGCTGAAGGGAGAGGATGGTGCGGGCAGCAGAGATGCAGAGGGAAGCAGTATGAGATGTCATGTGGATGGCCTCAATTTTAAAAGGGCAAATACAATTTCAAGGGAGTGGCCATGTTAGTGAGTGGGGTTGGAAGAGTGGGTTCACTTAGAAAGGGTAAAGGAGTAGGAGTGGAAAAGAAGATTAGTGAATGCTGGGTTAGTAATGTCAATAGGTATGTTAAAGTTGGGTGGGTCAACAGAGAGAAAGATGGAAAGCCAGGCAGCGAGTTTGTCAAGTAATGGGGAGAAATGGCTGGGGGGAGGGACAGTGTATGACCACCACACATAGGTGAATGAGGTAGAAGAGGCGAGTACAGTGGACCTTAAAGATGGAAAAAGTGAGGGAGAGTGTGGATGGGAAGGCACAAAAGGTGCAAAATGGAGAGAATGAAACAGTTAAGATAAACTTGAATATAAAAAGTTAAATATAATGTTAAAAAGTTAAGATAAACTGAAGATAATAAAAATTGGGTGCACTAAAGGCAAAGACAATGCACACAGGAGTTATAGAGAATCAAGACAAACTGAAATTGTTACAGAGCAGATATAAATAGTGACACTTTACGCTACCACACTTAAAATCTACACATGACACAGCCACAGGTGACTTCACAGCCATCCATGTACTGGTTATATAGAAATGCAGTCCAGTATCTAGGCCTAAATGGAAGCCCTGCCCAAAGCAAGAAGTTTTCAGCAAAGTAGGGACATTGAAAGTAAAGTACACTGCCCACTATAATACAATGATTTGCTCACCTACTATAGTCTGAAAACTACAAATATAAAATATAACCCAATTTCCCTGTAGAAAAAGCACAATGGACAGTTTCTCAGGACATTCAATGATTACAGATGTATCCTCATACAATGTTGCTGTGATGCATATTAATCACAGCACACTGATCATGGCTTAATCTTGTAAACACTTCAGTGGGACCAGATTATGCATGTGCTCTTCAGCCATGGAATCATTTTGGGAGACAGATGCAATGTGTTTGCACATAGCATGCCATAATGCATTAACATTGCAATACAGACAATACAGTATAGCATAACAGGGTATCCTTAACAATATAAGAGAGCCTCTATCTGTACTACTTTGTTGCAGAATCATTCAAGTTGGATACTACAGACCAACTTCAAAACATAGTAGCATATTCTTCCACCAAATAGGATCCTTGTTATAGGGACCACAATTGTGACTTAGTTAATGCCACTTTAACTAAATCATCATAGAGGAGACCAAAAGCACTGGAAACCATTTCCACTAAAGATAAGGTCTCACAGCCTGGTTTCACATTAGACATCCATGTTTGTGAATCATCTTACAGTAATGAGATTATTATAAAATTGCTGTTCTTCTGGGCCAGAATAATACGGTAATTAGGAAAATACTCTAAACTGCTCCTCTAAACAGAATTTGATCCCTATAAAATAAATCTGGTAAATGTATGCTTGGCTATGAAACAGGATTACAGTTTTGTGATGAAACAATCAGATTGTTACTGCACCAATAACCTCTGAGAGAACATCTGAACAAACTGTGAAGTCAATAAGCCAGATGCACTAAACTTCAAAAGTGAAAAAAATCGAGAGTGATAAATAACCAACCAATCAACTCCTGCCTCACATTTTGCAAACACAGTCTGTGAAATGGCAGGTATGAGCTGATTGACTGGCTGTTTATCACTCTCCATTTTATCACATTTGAAGCTTAGTGCATCTGACCCTCTGTCTGAAGTTGGTGAAACTGTGTTGCTGAGACTCAATGGTGTTTGATTCCAACATTTTAGCTTGGTTGTAATGTTACGAGTACGCATAGGCGTGCGCACGGGGGGTGCCAGGGGTGCACAGGCACCTCCTAATGACTATGCACCCCCCGCACGATTGCAGCCAGGCAGACCCCGCCAGCGGGGTCTGCGGTGGATGTCCAATGTACGCCTGCCAGGGACAGGCTGTGTGTTTAGTTAAGTAATCGCGCTGCGCTCTACTCCGGGTCCCGGGACCTAGTTGACTCTGATTGACAGCACCATATAGGGTGCCGGCGCCGTATAGACGCCGTATATCTGACACAGCAGCCTGCAGCTCAGTGACTGGCTGAGCACGCAGGCTGAAGGGAGAAGGAAGGAGGTGTGTGGAGGACCTGCAGTGCTGTGTAGGAGTCACGTCGTGCACAGCCTGTCTGCCCCACCAGGCATCCACATAAGTGAAAGTAAGGCAGCACTTCCACATTTACAAGCACAGTATGAGTTTGTGTATATACATTATATATATATATATATATATATATATATACACACATATACACACACACTATATATATACATATATATATATATATGTGTGTATGTATATACACACACACATACTGTACTTACATATATATAATCCCCCCTTGCTTTTCCAAGCCTTTCCTTCCTTACAGTCCCCTCTCCCCCGCCCACCCCTGTCATGTCCCTCCCCCCCATAATGTGTAATGGGCATCACGTGTGTCAAATAATGTGTAATGGGCAACACGGTGTGTGGCTTAATGTGTAATGGGCATGACGGTCTGAGATGTAATGGGCATCAAGGTGTGAGGCACAATGGCTAATGCGTATCATGGTGTGAGGCGCACTTGTAATGGGCATCACGGTATGAGGCAAAACGTCTAATGGGTATCACGGTGTGAGGTGCACTTGTAATGGGTATCACGGTGTGAGGCGCAACATGTAATGGGCCTTATGGTGTGTGGCATAATGTGTAATGGGCATCACTTGTGTCAAATAATGTGTAATGGGCATCACGGTGTGTGGCATAATGTTTAATGGGCATCATGCTGTGTGGCATAATGTGTAATGGGCATCATAGTCTGAGACGTAATGGGCATAACCGTGTGAGGCACAGCATGTAATGGGCATTATGGCATGTGGTATACTATGTAATGTCTGTGTGACGTGTAATATGCATTACGGTGTAAATTTTAGGCACGCACACTGTCTCTATGGTCCCTATTTTACAAAAATTAGTCAAGCCCTGGCATGTGGAATGGGCATTACGATGTGTGGCAATATGTGGAATGGGCATTACTGTGTGATGAGCATTATGGTGTGTGGCATTATGTGGAATGAGCATTATGTTGGATGGCATTATGTGGAATGGGCATTACTGTGCAATGCATTATATGTAATGGGCATTACTGTGTATGGCATTATGTGTAATGGGCATTACAGTGTAAATTTTTGCAGCGCACCTTCGGCACGCACTGTCCCTGTTTTTAGTATTCTGAAGTGCATATACATAACTAAGTCACCTATTTAGTTTGCATTGATACCCATAGGCGGTGATGGACACGCCCAATAGGTGGTGATGGACACGCCCCCCCCCCATGGTGCACCCCCTAAGAAAATGGGCTGCGCACGCCTATGCGAGTACGTACTGTGTTCTTGAGCTTACAAAACCTGCTTGCTGACTCCTTTGCCTATGACAAACTCAGTTCCTGTAACTTGAAACATTCACTGTTAGTTGGCAGCCCACAGGACTTCAACTTTAAGAAATGTTAGCCCAAGATCACAGACAAATACATTTAAAGGGAACAGGACATTTCAAAGACTGTTCAAACTATGGGCCTGATACAGACCTAATTGCTGCTCTGCAAAACTGCAGAGATCAGTGAACAAATAGCTGCTGCCCAACAGAAAGAAAACCTACCCTCTGCAAGGCTTGCTAATGGCTTGCAGAAATCACGCCAACTGGCAAATAGCTGCAGATCCATTTGCAACAAACCATTGAGTGATTTTCCCAGTCCAGAACCTACTCTGCCTGTATGAGAGAAACAAAACCAGGGAGGATCATACTGATTACAAACTTCTACAAAAATTTGTAAAATCCAAAAAGGTGCTGTCTATGTTGAATTTCAGAGGTCAATGTTAGGTGTTCTCCATGTGGGTCTACTCAGGACCACATTGACCTTGATATTGGTCCCTATGTTCACATTGAGGTTTCTTTGTGCTTCACAAGGACCTCCTCCACTGAGGGTTAGCACTATAAGATTTTTACTGGCCTTGGGATTAATCCCTACTTGCACATAAAAGTATATTTAAATTTCATTAGTCATCACACATCATGAGTACTTCAACTGAGCCCGTGTACTGACCTGAGACTCAGTCTTTATGTTCACATAAAGGTATGTTTGGACTCGGGCCCTTGTTCACATAGAAAGGATTGACACTTCCAAATCTTCATAAAAGCAGGGTATTTTAATTCTTGAACAGGTATCCATAAAACAAAAACAGATATTAAATCATTAAAATGCCATCTCCTATTCGACTCCTTTCGTATCCTGAACCCCACAACTAAGGACTACACATTCTATTCATCTGTTCACAAAACTTATTCACGTATTGACATGATTTTACTTAGCAGAGACCTGACACCCAAAATATAAAAAGCACAAATTCATCCTATGATCTGGTCGGACCATTGCCCCATCTCCATAACAATAACCACACTAATCTCCCACCCTACTACATCGACCTGGAGGATGAACGATTCCCTTCTACACAACGTCGAGCTCTCTACCCAGATCAGAGACCAGTTACTTGAATACTTTAAACTTAATGACCTCCCAGATGTGTCCCCCTTGACACTGTGGGAGGCCCATAAAGCAGTCTTGAGAGGACACCTTATAAGTATGGCTTCCAGGCATCAAAAATCAATAATATCCCGCCTCAATAATCTAACTACTAAACTCCAAACCTTAGAACACCGACACAAACTCTCTCCTACTCAATCTAATCTTGATCTTCTTGCCAAAGCTAGAACCGATGTTTCACTTCTTCTCTCAGAGCGTACAGCCAAATCGCTCCAGAAGCTGAAGCAAATGTTCTATGAGAAGGGAGATAAGGCAGACAAACTACTAGCCTCAAGACTCAGATCCCAACGCTCGCGAAATAACATCCTAGCCATCAAAACTAAAAACGGCACCTTGTCCCACTCCCCCAATACCATCAATCAGGAGTTTCAAAACTTTTACCATAACCTCTATAACCTACAAAAGGACTCAACAAACCCAATCCCCACTACTGAGGCAATGTCAGAATTTCTCCAAAAAGCTAAACTCCCTAAGCTATCTGAGCAATCCTCAGCACAACTGAACCAGGACTTCACGGACGAGGAAATACAGAAGGCCCTGGGAGAGCAAAAGCCATCAAAGGCACCCGGCCCAGATGGCTTCTCGGCCGCCTATTACAAGAAATTCGCACACATCCTGACCCCCCATATAAAAAGGGTATTTAATGCAGTCCTACACAGTCAATCCGTGTGGCATTATGTGAATTTTGGCTCAATCCGTGTGGCATTATGTAAATTTTGGCTCAATCCGTGTGGCATTATGTGAATTTTGTCAAAAATCTGTGTGGCATTATGTGAATTTTGGCTCAATCTGTGTGGCATTATGTAAATTTTGGCTCAATCCGTGTGGCATTATGTGAATTTTGTCTCAATCTGTGTGGCATTATGTGAATTTTGGCTCAATCGGTGTGGCATTATGTGAATTTTGGCTCAATCTGTGTGGCATTATGTGAATTTTGTCTCAATCCGTGTGGCATTATGTGAATCTTGGCTCAATCCGTATGGCATTATGTGAATTTTGACACAATCCATGTGGCATTATGTGAATTTTGGCTCAATCCATTTGGCATTATGTGAATTTTGGCTAAATCCGTGTGTTATTATGTAAATTTTGGCTCAATCCGTGTGGCATTATGTGAATTTTGACACAATCCATGTGGCATTATTTGAATTTTGGCTCAATCCATGTGGAATTATGTGAATTTAGGGTACTTCTTTACTTTCACGGCGCCACTCTAGATAGGACAGATAGGATACTAGATAGGATACGATTTGTATGCGATTTGACATAAGATATCGCATAAGATATAGGATAGGACAGATAGGATACTAGATAGGATACGATTTGTATGCGATTTGACATAAGATATCGCATAAGATATAGGATAAGATTTACTATCCATTTCATTACCCCACTATCCACTAGGGCTTGGAGTTGATTTTATATAGCGTGGCGAGCGCAGCGAGCCACCGAGCCCGAAGCGTGGCGAGCGCAGCGAGCCCCGCGAGGGGACACGGATGTTGTTTGAAAGCAAGTCCCCAATATCGCATGCCATTTGCATGCAATTCCATAAAATACATTCCGTGTCCCCTCGCGGGGCTCGCTGCGCTCGCCACGCTTCGGGCTCGGTGGCTCGCTGCGCTCGCCACGCTATATAAAATCAACTCCACGCCCTAGTGGATAGTGGGGTAATGAAATGGATAGTAAATCTTATCCTATATCTTATGCGATATCTTATGTCAAATCGCATACAAATCGTATCCTATCTAGTATCCTATCTGTCCTATCTGTCCTATCTGTCCTATCTAGTGGCGCCGTGAAAGTAAAGAAGTACCGAATTTAGTTTCATTCCATTTGGCATCATGTGTAAGGGGGAAGTATAAAGGGGTCTAGTATTTTGTTGCATAATGTGTAGAAGTTGTATATGGTGTTGTAGACTATACTCATGGACACACCTCTGTTGAGTGGCCACACCCCTTTACCGGAGCCCGCCTTCGGCGTGCGTACAACTACATCCTTCGCTTTTGTCGCCATGGTGGGCCTGCGTACTTTAAATGCCAGCGCCTATTTTTAATCCCATTCCCTCCCTCTCTCTGCCGCTCTCTTAGCATGTACACTGGCACCACTAACACTGCCCCTCCCCCACCTAAACCCTCTTTTATCATGGTGCCCCCCCTGTTTTTTTATCCTGGATCCGCCCCTGCTTGTGCTTAATACCTGTCAACAATACTACTGTATACAGTATGTGTACATATATAAATAGGTCTTATTACATTTACTTTTATTATACAAACTTGTGTAGAATGTCACAGAATCTCACTTCCACTTTCTCTTCACCCCTTCATAACCTCAACCCATCCCATCTTTTTAGTTTATATTACCTTTTATATTCTGCTTATTATCTTCTGTTAGAAACTCAATAATAGAAAATGTCCCAATCACTTGGGTCTTGCTTTTTGCAGATGGAATAAACTTAAGAAAAAAAATTAGGCAATTCAGCAGCATGGACACATTGACATAGCAACTGATTCATTTAATGTGCTACAGTTATTGCTATTTTTTGCTCATGGCTTCAATAATATAATTTCATTTGCAGTTTTCAATGAAATCATCACACTGCATCGACTGTTCATTAACACCTCTTTTGTTAGTACCTGTTACATGGTATTTTTTTATTTTTTACACATGACTGATATCGTCTTTATGTCTTCTATGAACAACCACCTGTACTGTACTTTCTGTTCAACTCTTTATCTCATTTTTTTTATTACTTGGTCTCTTACATGTACTCAAAAATAAATGATTCATCCTGTCAAAAATAGTTAAGAAATCTATTAAGGTAAAAACTGAAATAAACTAAAAGCAAGATTACTATTTATACAGTGCAAATTTGACTTTTTACGTGTAAGACTCTACTTTAAAAAATACACAAGCTCAAAAAAGTTCACAATAATTTAAGTGCATTTCAGATTTTTTAAGAAACAAAAACAAGAAATAAACTATTATTCATTCTTATGAATGGAAAAGAAAAAAAAAGATATCAATTATTAGAAGTCAAGAACATTACCTTATTTGTGTTATTAAAAGTAATAACTTCAGATTTTTAGAAAGAGTAAAAGTATTTTAGTTGTGTTCAAAATTACCATCAAATCAATGTTTTAAAAGATTATTATCTAGATTGCATATTGAAATACTGTAATTAGAACAGTAAGTGAAGCCTTTACAAAGAGATTTATACAAGCATGTAAAATTAAATTAAAGATTTAAAGACAGTGAGAAACTCTGTATAGACCACAATTGTTCTTTATATGTTTTGGTCTTTTTTATGTTGCTTCTCATTGTAATGCTTCATTAAGTATGACTTTAACTTTTGTCGATTGCCCGCAGCTAAAACTGAGTGAAAACGACTGTGGTTCAATTTGTGAATCATTTTGCTAAATTGCCCCAATTAATTGTATATTATGTAGAACACAAAAACAGTTGAAGATTGGCACAAAATGGATAGTTTTACCCTAGTTATTTAGAGTTACTTCATTCATTACCTGTTTAATTTATTATATTACATGTTTTGGTTAGAGAATTGTTAGATTAAATGACAGTAACTTTTCTTTTTTTTCTTTTATTAGACCTACAAATGGTATACATTTTCTGATGTGATAGTCAATGTTTTATTTTTTTTGCATATGAGAGTGAATAAACTTTTATACTTAAAAAAAAAATAATGTTGGAATAACAACCCAATTTTTTTTAAAACAGCCCCATTAATTTGTAAACATTTGTAATTAGCTAGTTTACCCAAATGAACAAATACCAAATATACTATAACCCCAGTAGATTTTTACATGAGTGTTTGATACATAGGGGGAAATTAACTAAGATGGGAGTTCTGTTTCACATGGGATGTTGCTATGGCCAACCAATCAGAATCTATTTCTTATTTATTTAGCACCTTCTACAAGATAATAGATAGTATCTGATTGGTTGCACATAGCAACATCCCATGTGAATAGAACTCCCATCTTATTAAATCTCCCCAGCAAAGATTTCCTATTAATCCTATGTACAGTAGCAAGTTGTGATATTTTGTATTTTTTTTCATTTGTAGTTAATGCAGTATATTGTGCTGGTGATGAGTTGTAAATAAACTTTTTCCTTTTGCCATGTCCAGCTTGGGCTCAGTGAAGGGAGCGGTACACTTTGGGATATTTATAAGGCAAATGTATGTCAAGTTATTACTATGAGTAAGGTTCTGAAATGTTAATTGCCAAAAAAGGCATCTGTTTCATTTCTTCCCAAATCATTTACAGTGCCACCTGTATGATTTCCATACTGCAAATAGCAATCACAGAGCGTTGGGCTTTCATTATTTCCTATATACAGTAGGGAAGACCACATGAACATATGGGGCTGGGAGTAAGGAGGTGCAAGTCCAGAAGCCATGTGGGAAGCGGTGGTTATTAAATAGCTCTAGGGTGATTTCTCTCATATAATCAGATGACTGTGGTTACAATGCCAGCAATTGGGATGCTAGTGGTCAAAATCCTGGTGCCACAACACTGGCACTGTTATCCCTATATGATCAGAGAGTCCAATGACAATATACCAACATCAATTTCCGATTGCACATATGTCATGGGTCAAGGTAGAACGGGTTGAGGGTAGGCATCCCATCTACCAGTCACACATACTGAATCAGCATATTGGAGGGGATGCGGTCATTTGGTCTACAGCATGATGGTCGACAGTCATTAGGTCAACACCATTAGGTCGGCATGGGTCTAGGTCGACATAGGAAAAGGTCAACATGGTTCTTGGTGGAAAGGTCATTAGTTTGACAGGTCGTTAGTTTGACAGGTCATTAGTTCAACAGTGTCTAGGTCAACATGAGGTTTTTCACTGTTTTTTGAGCTAACATGTGCCAACAGGTGGTATTTCATGCCCTACCATCCACTAGGGCGTGGTGGGAGAATAAAATAGTGTGCCGAGTGTAGTGAGGCACCGTGCCTGACACATAGCGAGCACAGCGAGCGATGCGAGGGGATGCGGTGCACTTTAAACTGTGTCCATGTTGACTTTGTTGACATCCAGGTAAAAAAACAGTGAAAAACCCTATGTCGACCTTTTGACTGTCGACCTAGACATTGTCGAACTAAGGACCTGTTGGACTAATGACCTGCTGAACTAATGACCTTTCGACCTTTTCCCATGTCGACATTTTCCCATGTCGACCTAGACCCATGTCGACCATCAGGCTGTAGACCTCTGGATATGTGTGAAGCACCATAATTAACTTTCTTACTGAACTTTATTATGCACTTTAATTGTTTGTTTGCTTGTTTGTTTGTTTGAAGCACAAGGGAGCTATCTTATATAAGAATAAATTAGTTTTAGTTTGTTTTCTGAAAGAAAAACCTTTTATAAATGAATTACAGGTATTTATACCTTAAATCAATTCATTAATTTGCTCTTGGCTTAAATTCTACACTATTGGTGGTTGATATATAATGTTTTTATTATTGATAGTTCAAATTAGTCCTCATATAATTTGTTTCTTGTTTTTTTGAGTGAATTTTGATCACTAGTCCACATATTGACATTAGCAACTTATATACATTGGTGTTTATCACACTACAAAGAGGTGTGTCCTGAAGACGGGCCCCGGCCCGAAACACCGTTGACCCCAATAAAAGTTTATTTGCACTAAAATATCTGAAGTGACGCTCTGCATTCGTTGGCTATTTGTGTGGACCTTGGAAGGTTCGCATGGGAAGGCACCCAGACAAGGCATTGTAGTATCCCTAATTAAAGCAGCAGATAATAATAATAATTTGCATAGCACCTACTGTATGTGATAAATCAGTAAATTAACAAACAAACAACAAGAATATGAGAAACTTACCAAACGCTTATGGTGAGGCATCACCAATCCATAAATAGGTAGATAGGCACTGGCTAGGGTGCATGCTGTGGCAAATAGACAACACATGAAAAAAAGTCTAACTACTGTAAGGTATAAAAAGTACGTGAAAACAGAATTCAACTAATAAAGTTAATACAGGGCAAAATAAAGAAAAATAAAATGCCAGTGACTACAAAGCGCAAAGTTGAGATTGACAAGTACAGCAGATATGCAAGCTACAGTATTACAAGAGCACTGTGCCTCCAGATTGCATAGTACAGCTCACAGCACTCATACCCTCCAACATCTGTGCGGCAGAAATCGGTACACATTCGGGAAGGGGTGTGGCCAAGGGTTAAAGTGGGCGTGGCAACGTGTTAACATGGGCGTGGCCACACCCCCTTTCCGAATGTGCTTTTTTTCCCTTTTTTTTAAGCCAGCCAGTCCCAGAGCCATACAAAAGCTGCAGCCTTCATATATACCACATCGTGTAGTTTACACAGCCTGCTGCTGCAGCCTACCTTATCTTTCCCCAGTCCAGCACAGCCTCAGTCCCCGCCCCGGCTCTCTGGCGATGTGCGGTAGCGGGAGGGCTGAGTGCTCGGCTCACAGCAAGAGGGAGCAGGGCTGCATGCCTCTTGCTGCAGCGCCTGTCATTCCCGGCACCTCTGCACGTGTGTGTGGACTCTCAGAACCCCCAGCAGGCAGCAGGGCCGCCACAGCCATGTTAGCAAGGGGGAAGCAGGCACGCTGAGACTGCTGAGTCCCCCCGCAGGGCACCTTGGGAGACGTAGTCTCCCACCTCACGCTGCCGGAACTAGAGCAGCCAGCGTTGAAGCAAGCACTTGGAACTACAACTCCCAGAAAAGGAAGAGCCAGCTTTAAAAAATCGGTACATTCGGTACAGTTCGATTTAGCCGGTACAGACCATTAAAAAACGGTACTGTACCGGCTAAATCGGTACAGTTGGAGGGTATGCAGCACTGTGTACCTCAGTGCATGTCTCCTCTTTCTTGATAACAAAAGGGGCCGGCAGCTACACAGAGGGGCAGTGTTCACCTTTTCAGCTGACCCAGGACCAAGCCAGGATCATACAGCAAGCCTGCAATATTAATACCCACTCCCTTCTTTGTGCTCGTGAATAGAATATATGAAATCATTTTGTGCCTGAAACAGTAAACATTAAGTTTTACAATGCAGTAAAATTTGTATTACATAACAAAATTAGAACATTTGAAAATGTAACAATTGTATACAGTAAGTGTGATTAAAAAATGAAGATTTTTTTTCCCACCTGCGCAGCATTTTTTAGGCTAACTGGATACTCCCTTTTGTAAGTAGTAAGGTACATGCTCTTCATAAACTTTCCCATTAACCTTTGCAAAATGTTTTTTTTTCTACAGATGCTGCTACTGCATATGACTTTCAAAACCAATATGATTGGGCAGAACTCTATGAATTGTTAGGAAAATGTTAGTGTACTGTCAGGGCCAGATTTGTCACTAGGCCAGTGAGGCACAGGCCTAGGGGAGGCACCTATTAGGGGTGGCATCTATTAGGGGCAGCACAGCAGGCTGCCTGTGAGTGTGTTAATAATCACCACAAGTGGCAGTGCAGGGGATGCCACTGCTATAGGGTTTTGGGGGCCCAGAACCCAGAATACATTGTCCTGCACCCTCTTGAAGTTTTTTTTTAACAGAGGCTGTGATCTCCTGCTGGCATACATAAACAAGAGACCCCTTTGGCGCTGCCACCAGCTGTAGTGCTGCTGATCTTAAGACACAGCAGAAGGAACTGTCCTCGGCAGCTCCTGCCAACTCCGTACTTCCATGAGAGATCCAGTTGGAGAAACAGTTTGGTGCCCCCCTCCAGTGGCAGTGATCTTGATTCATGGCACTACTGAGCATGGCGGCTCCCAAGCGCCAGCACCGGATCTAGCCCCACCGGCTGCATTGCTGATCCTCAGACCCAGCGGGGTGGAGGGGCGTAACATTTTGGTGGCTCTACCATGTCACTGATCATGAATCCCGGCTCCCACCTCCCCCAGATCCAGCTCTGCTGGCTGCAGCACTTATCCTCAGACACAGCAGGGGGGATGACTTGGCACCCCCCTCCCCCAGAACGGATCATGGAGCAGATTCAAGCTGCAAAAAGAGCTGAGGAGCTGCATTGTGAGTGGGACAGACAAGCTATACCCAGGTTAGTGCTTCCATCCCCTGTCCCCATCCAGTGCCCCTATCTAACCAATCATCTCCCATCCCCAGCCAAGTGCCTCAATCTCACCATCCCCCAGCCCAGTTCCCCCCATCTCACCAACCATCCTCAGCTCAGTTCCATCCATCTAACCAATCATGCCCCATCTCCAGCCCAGTGCCCCCATCTAACCAAATACCCCCCATCCCCAGCCCAGTGTCCCCATCTCACCGCCTATCCCCAGTCCAATGCCCCATCTATAACCAACAATCCCCAAGCCCAGTGCCCCATCTAACCAACCATGCCCCGTCTCCAGCCCAGTGCCCCATCTAACCAAATACCCACCATCCCCAGCCCAGTGTCCCCATCTCACCAACTATCCCCAGTCCAATGCCCCATCTATAACCAACAAGCCCCAAGCCCAGTGCCCCATCTAACCAACCATGCCCCGTCTCCAGCCCAGTGCCCCATCTAACCAAATACCCACCATCCCAAGCCCAGTGCCCCCCATCTCACCAACCATCCCCCATCCCCAGCCCAGTGGCCCCCACCATCCCAGTGTCTGTCACCATGCCCTCCTTCCCTCTCCGATCAGCTAACTGCCCACATCCACTCGTCCCGTCTTCAGGACACACAAGTACTAGCTTACTCATGGAATGGATATGTTAAAAAAAGTGCGGGACAAAAATGTTGTGCCTAGGGACGGCCCGACTCCTAAATTCAACCATGTGTACTGTATTTTTTACCTCAGCCATTCTGCCTTTGTTAATAAACCTAATACTGCTGTGTTTTGGATCTTATATCTAGAATTCACAGAAACAGCAATCTAAAAAAATAGCTAATTGTTCCAAAAATTGGAGCTTCACATTATCATAATAGTAGCATGGTCATGAGAGAGAGGCAAATGTCTATAAACTCAGTGCTAATTAGAGATCTCCAATTTTTACCTAAATAATCTAAAGATTAGTAGATGAGGTGTATAGTCTCTACTTAATCTATGAATAATCTCTGCTTTGGTATTCTCCCACTTTTATAAATATTTAATAAAGGGAGCATGTAAGCTAAGAGCGGTAGATTTTGTATTAGCTTTCCTCCAGCTTTTGTTATGCCATTGATATTCATGATTGTAATGAAATATCTATACCCAAATATATGGTCATACACATTTACATAAATGTTTGAAATACGTGAGTGTAATTATTTTACTTAAGTGGAGTGATTGGTATCTTGTCACAGTTCTCACTTTAAATCAAGTCATTTCTTTGGGGTCTAAGGCTACATAAATATGAACTTTGATAAATCTATGGGTGAAGTATTCTGTAGTGGTTTGAACTTGCTTCAGGGGAGCTTTAAGACATGTTCATTAAAGTGTTTCAAATACACATTGCAGCAAAGTATATTATGTAATTTACATAGAACTCTGACAAGTGTTCCCATAGAGATTCATTATATTTTACTGAACATTAATGATGCATCTTTTAAACGTACAGGACACAATGCAAAAACGATGATTGTAACACTTGTATACTGTACATATCTATTCACTTACATTATTTATCTATCTATTTATCTATCTGTCTAAATGCTAGCATCGCTCACATCATCTGTTCTTTTAGTATAAATAAATACAAATACAGTCAAGTCAAGTAATTAAAGTTCAGATAAATATTGGGTACTTGTGTATTATCAGGGCGCCCCCGATGTTGGTCGCGCAATGTTTTTATTGCATCGCATGCCATACACCTGATGGCATGCGATGCGATGCGACGCGACACGATTTTACACCACTATTCGATTAAAAATTGTACAAGCACCCTAATGGGTGCTTTTAAGTACCCTAATGGGTGCTTACAATGTTAAATGCACCCCCACGCCACCCCCCACTATAAACGTAATCCTGAAGCGTGGCGTGCGCAGCGAGCCCGCGAGGGGTGGCGGTACTCGTCCTACGACCTTTTCATACCCCCACTATCCACCACTATCCACGTCGGTGTGAAGTTGATTTTATATAGTGTGGCGAGCGCAGCGAGCCACCGAGCCCGAAGCATGGCAAGCGCAGCGAGCCCCACAAGGGGACGCGTATACCTGTGAAGTTATGCGCGGCCCTTCGCGGGGCTCGCTGCGCTCGCCACGCTTCAGGCTCGGTGGCTCGCTGCATCACCACACTTTATAAAATCAACTCCACGCCGACGTGGATAGTGGGGGTATGAAAAGGTCGTAGGACGCGTACCGCCGCCATTCGCCACGCTTCGGGTTCACGTTTATAGTGGGGGGTGGCATGGGGTGCATTTAACATTGTAAGCACCCATTAGGGTGCATTTAACATTGTAAGCACCCATTAGGGTGCTTATACAATTTTTAATCGCATCTCATCTCATTGTATGGCATTGTATGCCATATACAATGGCATACAATTTTAAAATTGTATGCCATTGTACAACATTGCGCGATATTGCATCGCATACCATCGTATGCCTTATGGTATGCGATGGGAGCCGTAATAATACACAAGTACCAAATATTGCACTCTCAAATAAAGAACAGTCGCTGTGAGCGAAGCTGGCATTTTAATGGATATTTTGAGGATCTCTCCCAGCAACATTGGCACTACGAGGGTTTAATAAAAAGGGTTGCTTGGCAATTGTCACACCTATTTTGACAAATTCCCTTTGGCACTTAAAGGATTAAACAGATATTTGCTTGAACTGGCCTTTAGTGGTCACTATAGTTGGGTCATATTTTAATTATTAATAAAGCCAATTGAATCTGTTTTTAATTGTTTGTGTGACAGAAGTTTTATTATATTTAATATCTCCATTATATTAAAGAAAGAAATAACAACAAGAATAAAAATGTGGTACTCTATCTGCTATAGCATGAAAACAATCAATAATTAATAATGATAATAATAATAATAATAATAATAATAATAATAATATACAACAATGTATATTTTATGTATTATATTTTTAATATATATTAAGCTACTGTGTCACAATGTAAATTTAGAGGAATGCTCTAAACAAATGCCAAATCAAGCAGTGTTTCAAATATAAAGTAACAAAAGAGTCATCTCTTTGAATGAGTTGAGATGCGTATTGCCTACAGAGAACTAATACCAATTAATGATGAGCACCTGAGTTGACAGGTCAGACAGGTATTTAACACCCAGCAGAAAGGACAGACTGCTACTCCTGATTAAAATAGCCCCCTGGTGAGCGGTGAAATGCGTTTTGGAAGGCGCCCCACATACTCCTGGCTAAGCTAAACGTGCTTGTATCCCCAATTGAGGACTCTGAATCCACTGCGACTCTGCCCCAAATGTATCTTTGTTCCTGACAAGGAAAAGGGACGGCGGCTCCGGTATCTTCCCCGCCTGGTTCACACATTGAGCCCAACACTGCCCGAGATTTGTTAGAGCAAAACAACAGACGGCGGCATTTGTCTTATCCCCGCCCGGCTCATGCCGCTATTGAGCCCAGTAATAATCCGGATCTGGTGCTTAACAGCTGTGCATCGGATTCCATCCCCGGGCAACCCTGTTGACACTCAGGTGGCTATAAATTTCTGTAGCCGCAAGAAGAAGCACCAAAGGTGGTCACAAACAAAACATGGGACGCCAGATAGGGCAACATTGCCCCTAACAAGCAACAATATGGGGGCACCAATATTTATCTTGCCTTCGGCTAACTGGGATGAATTTACACCACTGGATGGAGGTAATGTTTAAGAATATATTATAATCTCCATTTTAGCATTCCAATGTGCAAACAAAACCTTTACAAATATCATAATGCAGCATGTCGTTCATTACTTTATAAGTCTGATTGGATTACAGTACAAACTGTCAGGATCATCATTAATGCTTTTATGCTGCATAACATATATTGCAGATGTGGAACTAATAGCTGTTTAAATAGTGATCAAGAATTTAAAGTCTGAAATGGCAATTTCTTTTCGTAGCATCTTGCCAAGGGTGAATGCAAATGTAGTCATGTTTTAAAATAAAACAAAATCAATTGCATTTAATTTGTAGCATTCACAAATTCATTTTGCAGATCAGTGCCAATCTAGCATAAATATTGAAAACGGTGTCAATAAATGCATCAACAGACTTAATAAAATTGTCACATAATTCTGTTTACACTATGTCAGAAGCTTTCTTGTATGTACTTGTGGCCATAATAAAATGTTTTATTGATGAGAAGATTAAAAATGCAGCAAAAATTTGATAACATATCTAAACAAATATGCTGATAGGTGTGATAGGTCTGTCTATCCATTTCAAATTATGTCTCTAGGCATCTGCCTCATGAATAATCCAAGGGAACACAGGGTAAATAGATGTTTCTCTTTCTGTATTTCTGATTACCCTCCTAAATTATATGAAAGTCATGTGACCTTATCCTATTTGCATTTTAACTCCTATAATTCCATTGCAATTAGTTTACATTAGGTGATTTCCTCTATACTATATCAACCCAACATAACCATTAAAAATAAAGTGTCGTTATTATAAATACACTGCTTATATTGTTCACATTGTAGGGAATATAAAATAACACATGTCTGGTAGACAGTAACATTATAGCTTCTTAATCCAAAATATATGCTGTTAACCTGAAAGTGAAGTTCAGTAGCAAATTTTCTTTATTGAGAAGCAAAGGGAATTATCTAGGGGAATATATAGTGTGCACAGAAAAGGTAAATTTGGCAGTTATATGGAGAATATTCTTTGCTTTGCTTCCAAAAAGAAGAACATTCAAACAATTGGAGATGAGAAAAGAAATGGCCACCAGCTGTTTTTTCCCCATCCCAACTGTTCTCTTTAGGAACAACAAACTAATTGGTATCTAAATTACCATTTTCTTTGCTTCAAATTGTAGGAATATAGACTAACAGTAGGGCTCTTGTCAGGCTGTGCAAACAAATCTCATATAAACTGTATCACAGATAAATGAACAGAAGAAGTCAAATCTTAAACCAGTGTTTTCTTTCTTATTCTTTATATTCATTCTAAACAAATATTGAATAATTAATTTTAACTATTTTATTTATCTATTTTGGACATAATGCAAGGCTATAAATTTTATGAAATGTTATAACCTGTAAGGTTAAATCTGATTTGCAGAATTTATTAATTGAATTAAAAATTGATTTGAATCATATATTACATTACATTTTCATTCTCTTCATCTTGCCACCCAGAAATCTCCAGTGCTGTACTACTGCTCAAGGCTATTAGTCCTGATCTGTTTGCCGCAGACAGTGTAATTACATACTCTTTATGGGACATTTTCTACGATTTGAGTAGCATTTCACATGGGATGTTGCTATGGGCAACCATTCAGAATCTACTTCTTATACTGTATATTTAGCACCTTCTAGAAGATAATAGATAGTATATGATTGGTTGTCAATAGCAACTTCCCATGTGAAATTGAACTCCTATCCTAGTAAATCTGAGTATGGGTCATTAGGTCCCAAAAATGAATTATAAAGCGTATATGATTATTTACAACTACAGTACACACAGATTATAGACAATTTCCTTGTTAATATACTGTACAGTACAGTACCTAATAAACAGCTTCCTATATCACAGAAATTGGATAGGGAGACAGAAAGCCTGAGATTTAATTACTTCCCTGGTACCATGGAGTCATCCCCATAAGTTAATTACACCTGGTACCCGGTGTAATAAACTGATTAGCTGTCTAGCAAATGGAGATGACTCCATGGGCAGTGTAAAATATTATATGGACACAGGATCTTATCTTCTTTCTTCCTGCACTAGTATGCAGAGGAAATTTCCGATCCCCCTACAAGACAAGTGTTCATTTCTATTTCCCATTCAGCCTCCTTCTAGTCGCTGCACTTATACAATACATTGATACATTTCTTTGGCATACAAATTTCATCAGCCACTTCCTCAAAGCCCAGTTAGTTATTGCATAAATATTTATGCATAGTCCAAGTATACGTTCTGGCCTGCTTGGAATTTTCTAGGCAATTTTTGTATTTCTGCACACACGGCAGCATTAAACTGTGGTCATATTCAGGAAAATGCAACCGCAGTCTAGGGGCCAGCGGGCAGGGGTAGTAACATGCTGTTGCATAGGTGTCAACACAGCATTGCGGCCACAAACAGCTGCTACAACTCATAACATGGTGGCTTGTGACTGGCATCATAGCCAGGGGGCTGCCCTTAACATGTGAGAGCTTCGATTTATAGTGAATTGCTCGCCATGCAATTGTGGGACTGGTGGGACGCGGCACGTGGAGTGGCCTTGCCCAGTGGTGGCTGGCATGCCTTATGCTAGAAAGAGTATTTGTTATTTTGTGAGTCTTTGCAAAACAACAATTGATGCTGAATTAGGCCCTATACCACAATCTTGATGTTTGGTTTCATCTGTTGTTTGCTACTTGTCCAGAATCAAGGAACCTACAAGAGAAGGAGATTTACTTTAAATGGATTATATTAATATAGAATGCTGATAAGTGTTTTAACATAACGCAGAAAAAGGTTAAAGCTTTGGCTAGACTGAGTATTACAGTGTTTTGTAATGAACCAGAGTCTACCGCCAATAGCTAAGAGATACTGATATAAATGCTTAAATGCTACTGTGCCAATGGCTTTTTGAAAGTTGAATTGATTGGATTTGTGTAAATATAAAACAACTTTACAAATTAAACGAATAAATCAATGAGAACATACTGATAAGCGTCTACATACATATAGCTGTTATTATATTAGAAACACTAACTTCACTGGACACATTTCAACACTTTTATTTTACTAATTGTTATTTGAATATAAAATTAAATGATTGCAATGATGACAGAAATGTTTTGTTATTACTGAATGTTCTTTGCCATTTCCCTGTTTAGAAGCAAGTCTGTCTCATTGGTTATGGTATATTAGATCTACAATGTCTAGGACTACAGTTAAATGTTGGACCACTAATGGTTGACAGTCAAAAGGTCGACAGGGTCAAAAGGTCAACTGGATCCAAAGGTTGACAGTCAAACGGTCAACAGGGTCAAAAGGTCGACAATGTAAGTGGCAGGGTCAATAGGTCGGCAGTCAAAAGGTCGACATGGTCCAAAGGTCAACAGTCAAAAGGAAAACAGGGTCAAAGGTCGCCAGCCAAAAGGTCAACATGGTCAAAAGGTGTACATGAGTTTTTCATGTTTTTGTGTCTATGTTGACATAGGTGGACATGGACACTGTCCTAAGTGTGCCACGTCCCCTCGCATGGCTTGCTACGATCGCCATGCTTCAGGCTCAGTGCCTTGCTGCACTCGGCACACTAAAGCTGTGTACACATGCTTAGGTTTTTCCCTGTTTTCGATTTGATTTTGCTTATAGAAGCAAAATCGAATCCACATCGAATGTTTTTTAGGACACTTTCGATCTGCATTCGATTCGATGCGCGCTCCCGTTTTCGCAAAATCGAATAGAAAAATCGACTGTGCAGCCAAGGAAATCTCGAATTCGATCCAGTAAATCGAATTATTACATTGTGCCTACATTGTGAAATCAAAATCGAATCGAATGCAAAAGTACAGATCTAATGCCAAATCGAATGGGATAATCTAATGCCAGATCTAATAGAAAATTGAATCTAACATCAAATCTAAAGCAAATCTAAGCGTGTGTTCAGGGCTTTATATATTCTCCCTCCAACCCGTAGTGGATGGTAGGGTATGAGATGCCGCCTGTCGGCACATGTCGACCATTTCCATGTCGACCATTTCCATGTCGACCTTTTGACCATGTTGACCTTTTGGCTGTTGACCTTTTGACTGTTGACCTTTGGACCCTGTAGACCTTTTGACCCTATCAGCCTTTTTATTGTCAACCTTTGGACCATGTCAACCTTTTGACTGTGCGAACGTCTTCTACAAATATCACACTCACCAAGGCATTTGCACGGGTAGGGGATGGAGGGGGGTGGGCAGGGGGTGGCATCAGGGGAACTCCCAGCATTTTATGGGCATCACCATGAAATCACTTGGCATTCCCCTAGGAAGGTGTTCCTTGCTCAGGGCGGGTGGCTGACATCACATGACATTAGTAGCCGCCCTCTTTTTGTCGATCAGTGGCGGAACTTGAAGTCAGTTCTGACCATCAAATGATTTTGGTCCCCTCTGGCCACATGCAAGGGGATATGTTCTTGTACACATCCCCTCCAATGTTAGTGAGGGGATGTGGGCAGCGCTGACAGTGGTGGTGGTGGGGAGGAGTGGTTGTTGCTTTCTCGCTCCCTAGGCAGTGAGTGTCTGCAACCTACTATTTTTACCCCTTTACATGATCATTTATACTTTTATGCATATTTATTATAAAAATATATATTTTATGGTAAAATGTTTAAGAAGCAGGATGATTAGAACAAACAGCAGCAATATGGCTCCAGAGGTTAATGAACATATAATAATTCAGACAATTGCAATACAGAGCTCTCTATGAAGCTGCTGCAGGATTTGCAGCTTTGTGAAATAGATTAATGTGGTATACATTTGGAGGTCCCAGCAATGATACAGTTTTACACTGATGCAGGAGGGATTTTGGGGGGCTAGATGGTGCACTGATCCTTGATGCAGTTAATAAGATATTGTTGCTTGACCTATTGCCCATGTTAATCACAGGATCTCTGGGGTGAAGTTTTGAGATTACACAATTGCAGTAGCGTAACTAAAATGTGTGCACCTCCTGGCCAGTAAAATTTGCCATCACCCAGTCCGTTGCTGATCTGCTGCCGGGATCTGCAGATGCTCCTGTCTGTGGTCCAGGTGCTCCTCCTGTGAAAATGTCAACTGAAAAATGGCCCCCGCCTTACAGCAGACCATTATTTAGGATGCAAAAGGAGAATGCCGCCTCCTCTAGCATCCTTATTTATTAACTGTCTGCTGTGATGGAGGCGTACATTTTGTGGGGGGTATTTATAATAAAAATGAGTAGTGCTGGGACTGCAGACAGGAAGCTCTGCTGGTTCCGGCAGCAATAGATGTGGTGAAGGTGGTGCCCGCCCCCATTAACGGAGCAGCAATAGCTTCCGCAGCTCTGTGGAGCTATTGTTACGGCATTGGACAATTGTGTTCTGGTGAGACAACCTGTAACACTGTCAAGCACAAGAAGGCCTCCTCCTTGTGGACCTTCTTGCACTTTTAAGGGCTTATTGAGCATGGATTAATGCGAAAATGTGCAGTAGACTGTGAGGAGAAATCCATCACCCAGACAGAAAGAGAGAATGCCCCTTGTGTTCTATTCACAAACCCATTCAATTGCAATCCATTCACAAATCCATAATCAATTCACAAACCATCAAAGAGCTTTTGCAAAATGAGCAAAATTGAGTGATTCTGAGGATCCCACTAACTGCATCTGAGACTGGAAGTGGTCATCGCTGATGTCACAGACCTTCCTCAAAAATGCCTGGGCATGCCTGCATTTTTTCACACCCAGAAAGCAGCTGTTTTTTGCCCCCAAACACCAAATTACTGTAGGTTAAACTGCAGCTCCATTGCGCTCCATATACAGTCACTAATTCCCCTTGCACATGTGCTATGCATACAATATAGACATGCACTTGTTTAATAATCACTCAATTATTTGCTTTGCAATTCATTATAAATTCATTGTATATTGTGCCTTAATATAAATGTATGGCCGGCATAGTCCCGGAGGTTGAAAATTCTACTGACAATGAGCTGTCACACACTAATGGGCCATAATTGTTTGGAAATGTATGCCCATTTTCTGTTTGACAGCTTGTAGTGCTATGTTAGAACTGTTTAAGGAGAAGGCACAGGCTCCTACAACAAAGTATTCCTGCCAAGATGCCTGACAGAATTGGGTGACCTTTAGGGACTCAAGTAGAATTTGCAATAAGTTTGGCCATGGTAACATAGTTGATGAGGTTGAAAAAAGACCTATCAAATTAAAAGGTGTAAATAAACCGGATAAGGTTTAAATGACCTGTATAAGGTTATTGTCTTCTTTAAAAAAAAAAAAAAAAAAAAAAAACAGCCCAAAATCGTTATCCTTTAAACTGCTGAGTACACTAAAGTTCCCTATGAAATATGGTTATAACCATGTACAATTTTTTTATTAAAATGGATCCATTTTGTCTACTATCATGTCCCCCCTTAAACGTCTCTTCTCTAGTGTAAATAGTCCCAGCTTGCTTAATCTTTCCTCGTAGCTTAAAGTCTCCATTCCCCTAATAAGCTTAGTGCTCTTCTTTGGATTTTTTTTAATTCTATGATGTCCTTTTTATAGTGTAGGGCCCAGAATTGTACTTCGTATTCGAGGTGCAGTCTAACCAATGATTTGTACAGAGGCATAATTACTTTTAAATCCCTAATTTCCATGTCCCTTTTAATACATGTATATATATATATATATATACTTGTAGGTAGGTATGTATATATATATATATATATATATACTTATAGGTATGTATATATATATATATATATATATATATATATATATATACATATATATACCTATAAGTATCCAAGTATCATAGTATCATTGGATACTTACTGGTATGTGCATTATCTTTGGAAGGCACCACGGTGGATGTTTATTTATTTAGAAGTGCCGGATCAAAAGCAGTCTGTATATATATATATATATATATATATATATATATATATGTATATATATATATATATATATATATGTAGCAACGAATAAGTGGCACTCGGAGGCTTGTTTAAGTGGTGAAACAAACAGGAATATTTATTCCTAGTGCAGGGAAAACGTTTCGGAGCACAGAAGCCCCGTCGTCAGTTCAGGTAATGCACGACGGGGCTTCTGTGCTCCGAAACGTTTTCCCTGCACTAGGAATAAATATTCCTGTTTGTTTCACCACTTAAACAAGCCTCCGAGTGCCACTTATTCGTTGCTGCATATTCCCTAAGGACATCCCTTTTGAAAGAGGGCACCGGAGCAAGCAACAGGCATCCACCTGCAGACCTGAGTGCCGGCCTCTTCGTTGTATATATATATATGTATATATATATTTATATATATATATATATATATATATACATTTGAAAAAAAGGGGTTGTGGCCTTGTCCTGCGCTCTTTGGGAAGCAGCACTACTCTAGGGCCTCGCTGTTAATAGAGGTCCGATAGAAAGAGATAGCATGAAAGGTGTAGAGGTGCGCTTCGATATGTTTCACCAACAATACATTAAAATCGAAAATGTTTATTTCAAACAATAAAATGTATAAAATACAACAAACAGTGGTTATCCAATAATTGTCTTCACAGAGGTGTATAGATTCCTGATTCGACCAATGGTAAGGATGGTCTAAGATACCCTACGCGTTTCGTCCCTAAGGGACTTCTTCAGGGGTAATACACGTGATCAATCTGTTAAGGCAATTTTCGCTTATGTGAGAGGGAAACTTCTCTGATGTTCAGATTAGAATAATAGTCGACGTTGTTAGTCGTAGGTCGTGATACAGCTGATTATTCAAATATCATCACGTTTAAGCGTATAGAAATTCTCAGGGGTGATAAAATTATAGAACAGCTCTCCGGCTGAGTCTTTTTCAATTCTGCGATATGCACAATCTCAATGTGCAGTGGGGTGTCCGCAGTCCTCTCCACTTGGACTGCGGACACCCCACTGCACATTGAGATTGTGCATATCGCAGAATTGAAAAAGACTCAGCCGGAGAGCTGTTCTATAATTTTATCACCCCTGAGAATTTCTATACGCTTAAACGTGATGATATTTGAATAATCAGCTGTATCACGACCTACGACTAACAACGTCGACTATTATTCTAATCTGAACATCAGAGAAGTTTCCCTCTCACATAAGCGAAAATTGCCTTAACAGATTGATCACGTGTATTACCCCTGAAGAAGTCCCTTAGGGACGAAACGCGTAGGGTATCTTAGACCATCCTTACCATTGGTCGAATCAGGAATCTATACACCTCTGTGAAGACAATTATTGGATAACCACTGTTTGTTGTATTTTATACATTTTATTGTTTGAAATAAACATTTTCGATTTTAATGTATTGTTGGTGAAACATATCGAAGCGCACCTCTACACCTTTCATGATATATATATACATACAGTAACTCCCATAAGGGAAAACAGCACTCACCAGACTTTATACAGTAAAAGTCATCAGGGTTAGGGTGTCCCGTGTTTAATCAGGTAAAAAATTGAGCCTGCCGACGTTTCGGTCCTATTGTCAACCATTCTCAAGGCAGTAGTTATCCAGAGCCACAAAAAACAGCATAGGTAGGGTAACAGGTCCCTATGCTGTATATAAAAGAAGAAGTATATATAAATAGATATAAACTTAAAATAATAAAAAATTATATATATATATATATATATATATATATATATATATATATATATATATATATCTAGAAGAGAATAGGGGGGATGGTTAGGGGGGGGATTACTGGAAGTTTATACAGGTGATGGGATAGGGGGGAGCGGGGGGGGGGGGGTTGGTAGGCGTATTTAGAAGGTGTTGAGGAATCTCTTGTGATCCGAGTTGTCATTCTTTCAGAAAAGGTGCAATTTCGAAGTCTATATTAAGACCCTTTGGTGTGAGGGTTCCCAATTTGTAGGTGGTCTGAGTCTCTTCTTTACTGTGGATTGTGTCTAGGTCTCCTCCTCTCCATGGAATTTGGATTTTCTTTAGGCCTATGAATTTGAGGTCTTTTGGGTTGCTGTGATGATGTTCAGTGAAATGGATTGGTACTGTAGGCTGTGGTTATCCTTTTTGTTCCTGTACCCTCACGTGTAGCTTTCTCTTTGTCTTGCCAATATATTGGTATCCATATAGGCATTGTAGCATGTAAATGACGCCACATGAGTTGCATGTTATTCTTTCCTTAATTTTATAAATAGACTTATTGGAAAAAGATTCTGATTGACTGCATATCTTGGTGTCATCATCTGGTCTTCCTACAGGCTGTGCAAGTTCCACACCTTGAGAAGCCAGTTGTCTTGTTGGGGTTTGTTACTCCTTTAGTTGTTATATGGCTTTTGACCAGTGTTGTTCTGATTGTCACCGCTCTTCTATATATTAACCGTGGTGGCCGACTGGGTAGCACTCTTTTCAGTTCCTTATCTGTGCATAGTATATGCCAGTGTCTTCGTAGGCTCTTTTCCAGGAGGAGGTTCTGTGTTGAATAGTCTGTTAAGAAAAGGATATTGTCCTGGATCTTGTCTCTCTTCTTTTCTTTGTATTTCAGTAGACTTTGTCTGTCTAATTCCTCCACCTTCCTTCTTTCTTTCTCAAGCGTGGATTTGTCATAATTTTTCTCCATGAAATTGTTCATCATGTCTTTTGACTGTGTGTTATAATCTGAGATTTTTGAACAATTCCGTCTGATTCTTTTGAACTGTCCACCTTGGATATTCTCTAGCCAGGGTTTGTGATGGTTGCTTCTGGCGTCCAAATAGCTGTTGCAATCTGTTTTCTTGATGAAAGTTCTTGTTTCCATCTTGTTGTGTTCTACGAATATATTCAGGTCTAGGAAATTTATTGAGGTCCTGCTGGTACTACTTGTAAACTCTAGATTAAAATTGTTTTTATTAATGTGTTCTATGAATTTATTGAGGTCGTCTTCTCCTCCTTTCCACACGATGATTACATCGTTGATGTATCGTGCCCACATCTTGAGGTTATCTTGAAAAGGATTATTCGTCCAGATGGTGTCTTGTTCCCATTGCGCCAGAAAGAGGTTCGCGTATGACGGGGCGAAATTTGTCCCCATTGCCGTCCCCTGGCGTGGTAGGTAGAAATTTCCGCCGAACCAAAAATAATTGTGGCCTAGAATAAAACGTATGGCCTCTATAATGAAGTTGATTTGTGTTTTCTCCAATTCTGAGTCCTTCAGGAGTTTCTTCTCTACATTTTCGCACCCCTGTGTGTGGTTGATGCTCTTGTAGAGTGATTTGACATCACACGTTGCTAGTATGTAGTCCTCCTCCCAGGGTAGTTCCTCTAGGAGCATCAGTATCTGATTGGTGTCTTTGATGTGCCCTCTTTGTTTTGTTACCACTGGCTGTAGGAATTCATCAACATATTTAGATAATTTTGAAGTGAGCGATTTGACCCCCGCCACTATAGGTCTGCCTGGTGGGTTCTCTTGGTCCTTGTGAAGGGTAAGATCTGCAGCAACCATTGATACTGCAGTTGTTTTCCATCTCCACCCATTACCCAAGTTCAATTTGTGTTTAAACCAGGTCAAGCCTAGGGTAGAGTTTTTGGGAAAATGGATCAATGTCATTTTTTACATCCTATTCACATAGCTTTTTGACTATCTATGATGCATTGTCTGCAAAAACAACACCAAATGCTAATGGAGTTGCTTGAAACCTTACAGCTCACCTACTTTGGGCATCTCTTGCTCCATGGAATATTGAGGTTAGATGTATGAAGGAACATCTATAGAAAGCATTTGTCTTGATTTCAATTAAATATATATATATATATATATATACATATATATATATATATATATATATATATGCAGTGGATAGCCGCAGCACTGGGGACTTCAACCAAATGAAACAGACAGACAAGCTTTTCTGTGACGTTTCAGCCTTTACTCTAGGCTTTTTTCAAACAGCTTACATAAAAAACAAGTGAACACTCTCCTCTTAAATACTGTGCGGCATCACCCTGGCTTCCAGGGACAGTGTGCGTTTCCGGGCGCTCGTGTCAGGCGCCTGTGTCTGACGTCACTCTCAGTTCGGTGGTTACCGTGGCAACCAGCCGCTCTGTGAGCTAAACAAGTGTACAATAAAGATATATTGAAAAAAAAACTTTCTCTGTGTGTTACAGTGCAATAATACCAATTGCAGTATTCAAACTGCTACATTACGGCGCATGTCCTTAGTAAATATGTCAGTTGTCTCTTAAAACCAAAGTGATATATATATTTAACTTTGAGTTAGCTGCCTCCTATCACTCAAATCTTGCTGTGATATTTTGGTAAAACCAAAATGAATTGCCATGTGAAAAGTTATGTTCTGAACGTCAAATCTTTACTTTCTGAAATTGAAGAAATTTCAAATATTGCTTAATTTTTTTTCCCATAGAGACATTGCTCCTTAACGGAGCTGGGGGTGTACCTGCACACTGAAATTGTTACTAATTTTTTAAAGAAAATCCCCATAATCATTCATTGGTCAATGGAGGTGCAGTTCCCAACAGTCAATGGTTTGAATATGGATCAACGAGGAAGAGAAGGGACTGTTATTTGGGAACGCACTGGACCAGTGCGTTCCCAAATAACAGTCCCTTCTCTTTCTCATTGATCCATATTAAAAAAAAACTTTTCAAAAGAAATTGATGGATTTTGAAAATATTGTGACAAACAATATATCACTGTTACATCTATATTCACTTGCAATCTATTGTTTGAGTTTTTAAAAATTAAAACAAAGATGTTTACAATTAGTGTGATTCTAGTCAATATATTCTAACCTAAACAATAGGAAGCTTAGGAATTATAAAACATAAATGAAAATAAATTGACATAACAGATCACAGTTAGGCTTTACTATAAAAAAGTTTAAAAGGTTCAGTTAAATATAAAACATTTACTTAGCTATTATGTTTAGCTGCCTTAAAGTGGGGCTGAACGTAGACAGCATGTGACTTGCAGAGCATATTTATTTATTTACAGTTTCTTACAGTGGCGGATTCAGGGGGGGGGGCACCCGGGCATGTGCCCCCCCTGTCATTTCATTTTGTAGCTGAGGACCAGGGCTTTCCAACGAGCCCAGCCCCGTGTCTCTAGCCCCCCCGGGAACCAGAGATATTGCCTGGCAAAGCTGTAACGTTTTTTCCCCATAGGATAATATGGGACCCGTCAATTCTGACCCCCACCCGGTTCCGACGGCTGCCGATTCCCCCCCTGGCATCACAGAAGCTTGTGGTTGATTTCATTTAATTTCAAATCGCTGGGTCTTTAATATGATACCAGGCAGGTCCATATCGGTCAATCGGTTCCAGAGATATTACATGTAAACTAATTTTTTTATTTTTGAAATATAATTTCATGGCTGTTCATGTTCTTTGAGGGCAGATTACTCTGGAACCAAACGTTCCAATTTCACTGGACCAAAATCATTCAAAGCCCACTCAAAAGTTCTTCAATATGATACTTGTCTCATGTAAATGGATCAGTTGGTTCCGAAGATAAAGCCGGTTAAATAAGATAACTGGTTAAAGAGGGGGAGAGGTGGTTTTCTCTCCCCCTCACACCAGAAAATGCAGGGACTAGACTGGTGTAAAAGGGGCCAACCTGGGAATGCATTTTCTGGTGTGAAAGGGGTATTATTTCAAATAGTCGGGACCTGCAGTGCTCTGAATAAAGCCAGGCTCTGCCACTGTCAGTGGCTATCACTTCTGCCTGGCGGCTGTCCCCCATTTACCGCGAGCATGTATTCCCCTTGGCAATGAGCATGTAATCCCACATGGCAATGAGCATTGAACCTTTGGTAATGAGCATGTAGATAAGCAGCACTTATGTAGCATAATTTTTAATAGGTATTATGGTGTTTGACATAATACATAATGGACATAATGGCGTGTAACTTAACGTGTAATGGACAATGAGTGTAAATGTTAAATGCGTGCCTTTGGTGGACAATGTTCCTGTTTATGAAACGTATTGTGAATTTTGTCTTAATCTGTGTGGCATTATGTGAATTCTGGCTCAATCCGTGTGGCATTATGTGAATTTTGTCTCAATCCATGTGGCATTATGTGAATTTTGTCTCAATCCGTGTGGCATTATGTGAATTCTGGCTCAATCCGTGTGGCATTATGTGAATTTTGGATCAATCCATGTGGCATTATGTGAATTTTTGTCTCAATCCATTTGGCATTATGTGAATTCTGGCTCAATCCGTGTGGCATTATGTGAATTTTGGCTCAATCCATGTGGCATTATGTGAATTTTTGTCTCAATCCATTTGGCATTATGTGAATTTTGGCTCAATTCGTGTGGCATTATGTGAATTTTGGCTCAATCTGTGTGGCATTATGTGAATTTTGTCTCAATCCGTGTGGCATTATGTGAATTTTGTCTCAATCCGTGTGGCATTATGTGAATTTTGTCTCAATCCATGTGGCATTATGTGAATTTTGTCTCAATCCGTGTGGCATTATGTGATTTTTGGCTCAATCCGTGTGGCATTATGTGAATTTTGGCTCAATCAGTGTGGCATTATGTGAATTTTGGCTCAATCCATTTGGCATTATGTGAATTTTGGCTCAATCCGTGTGTTATTATGTAAATTTTGGCTCAATCCGTGTGGCATTATGTGAATTTTGACACAATCAATGTGACACTATTTGAATTTTGGCTCAATCCATGTGGCATTATGTGAATTTTGGCTCAATCCGTGTGGCTTGATGTGAATTTTGACACAATCCATATGGCATTATTTGAATTTTGGCTCAATCCGTGTGGCATTATGTGAATTTTAGCTCATTCCATTTGGCATCATGTGTAAGGGGCAAGTATAATGGTGTCTAGTATTTTGTTGCATAATGTGTAGAATTTGTATATGGTGTTGTACACTACACTCAAGGACACGCCCCCTGTTGAGTGGCCACACCCCATTTTCCGGAGCACACCTTCGGCGCGCGCACAACTGCATCCTTCACTTTTGTCACCATGGTGGGCCTGCGTACTTTAAATGCCAGGGCCTATTTTTAATCCCATTCCCACCCTCTCTCTGCTGCTCTCTTAGCATGTACACTGGCACCAATAACACCGCCCCTCCCCCACCTAAACCCTCTTTTATCATGGTGCCCCCCCTGTCATTTTATCCTGGATCCGCCCCTGGTTTCTTATATAGCACAGCAAATTGCGTTGTGCTTTACATTGTAGACAGTGATAAAACAAACTGCTGCAAGCTTACAATCTATAGGGACATAGGAGGGACAGGTACCAGTAATAGCATAGCAGTCCCACCAAGTTGCAAGTCCAGAAGAAAAGCTATAGAATAAATAAGTGCCTAAGAGGGTTATATGTGTGGTACTTCAATATGATAGGCTTGCCTAAAGAGGTGAGTTTTCAGAGAATTCTTGAAAGTTTGGACTCTAATGGAGAGTCTTATTGTGCGTGGAAGGGCATTCCATAGGATGGGAGCAGCCTGATGAAAGTCCTGTAATAGTGAATGGGAGCTAGTGATCCGTGCAGAAGAGAGACGTAGATCTTGTTCAGAGCAGAGAGGTCAAATTGGGAGATATTTTGAGATAAGTAAAGAGATATAGGGCCAGATGCACTAAGCTTCAAAAGTGATAAAAATGGAGAGTGATAAACAACCAGCCAATCTGCTCCTACCTGCCATATTACAGACTGTGTTTGAAAAATGTCAGACAAGAGCTGATTTGTTGGTTGTTTGTCACTCTCCATTTTATCACTTTTGAAGCTTAGTGCATCTGGCCCATATGCTGGTGTAGTATGGTAGCTTTATATGTGAGCAGAAGTATTTTTTATTGCATATGGTAAAATACAGGCAACCAACTGAGGGAATGGCAGAGCAAGTCAGCAGACGATGAACGTTTTGCTAGGAAGATCAGCTTAGCAGCAGCATTTAAAATGGATTGCAGTGGCAAGAGTCTGTTCTTGGCAAGACCAGTTAGGAGACTATTGCAATAGTCAATAAGGTAAATAATGAGTGCATGGATAAGAGATTTAGTAGTGTCTTGTGTAAAATAAGATATATTATGGATATGTTTTTTAGATGCATGTCACTTGATTTGAAGACAGTTACGGAGTTGTCAACAGTTATGGAGATACAGTATCAGGATGGTTACTGTTCTTGGCTGGTGGGAATATAGTTAATTCCGTTTTGGAAATATTGAGTTTGAGGTGGCGAGAAGACATCCAAGATGAGATGGCAGAGAGGCATTCAGAGGTTGATAGATAGATTTGAGTATTGTCCGCATCCGCAAAACTTTGTTAATGCAATATTGTAGGCAATCGCTTTATACAAAGATCCACATGGGCTGCAGCAGACAGGTCATTTATTAAAAAAAATTCATTCGAAAATAGCATTTTCACTTCTTGGAAATGCTGCATACACACCATTTGCAGCACTCTACAAGAGGCACAGGAAATATATAAAATAAGATCTAATCTTAATTTATTTATTTATTTATTTTTTATATTGCCTGGAAAACTTTAAAGTCATGCTTAGTTTTATTTCTGTAAATATAATTTATGTCAGCACAATAAATTCAAGAGGTATTGTACATTTCAGTTATTTGCAGGTAGCGTCTAGTAACACTGGTTTACTTTAGATGACTAGAACTGAAAGAAGTAATGCTTGACATACTGTACAGTACAGAAGTCTTTGGTACATTGCCATACCATTTGATTAAATTAATGATTGTTTGGCTTAACATAAATGCATTTCCCTTCAACAGGAAGAACTACAAAATTTGTGAGTACCCTGGAATATAGATAAACTACTAAAAAATATATTTACCAAAGGGAAACATTGATTTATGTTTTTACCTTTGCACCATTGTTAGGTACTGTACATTGTAATAAGAAACTAAAAATAATTGAAAAACAAGATGTACTCAAATTATTGTTACTGAATAGTTCAAGATTTTATATTTCTAAAATATGAAATATTAAAAGTATGTGCTTCAAACAGATGTTCTAGAAACCGCATTCATAACTAGTTATTGTTGACAGTAAATATAATGAAAAATAAGCTTTCCATTTGCAAATGTACTGTATATAATTTTCTTGCAGTGAAAAAATATCTGTGAGCATCTTAAGATGGGTACACGCCTATAGATTTATCTGGTTATTCTGTCTGGTGGGAACAAAAATCTGGCAATTTATGGGAGTAGTTGTCTTGTTATTTTGGAGTGCCACGACTGGCATCTTAACCGGCATGGAGTGTAATGGGAAGCTGGAGCCACTTCATCAAGGGCTGTTTCAAGAGTCGGTACAGGTGAGAAATAGTCAGGAGAGATAAATGTAGAAATTGGTGAGAGCTGTTGTGTCAGAGAGGTGGAAAGTTGTGGAAAATTAAAAAGCATTTCTGCGGGTTAGAGTAGGCTTGCATGATTTCAGTGTCATATATTTTGTATATTTTTTTTAACCTTGAAAAGGTATTAGAAGTGGCCTAACACAAATATATATTCAATGCATAGCCTGTGCCAACATATGATAACAAGGGTAGTGAAACCCCAAATGTTTTCACAACTCTGCTTACAAAGATACCGTAAAAAAAAACAATAAATTCCATAATTACATGTGTAAGCCAAATGCATCTCAAGATGCGTCAAGCTCTGCATTAATAGCATATGCAACAGTTGTCCTGGAGAAAACTAACATGCTGTATGCAAATGTCTTATGCCAAAAAAAACAAATGTGTGAGATGTGGCTTAACAATGTAGCATAAGCATAAATCATAGTGTAGCAAATGCTTCTGTGACATACCTGATTTGCACAAAAGATACAGTCGTATTAATAAAAGGAAAAGTTAAATTTACCATATAAAACTCAATTACATGCAGACAAAAATGTAATGTACACAATAAATTCAATTAAATGCAAGCATTTGTGTCTTCTCTCTTTACAATAAAAATGTTTTTAGCTCTTACTGTCTGAATGAAAATATTACCAAGTAATTCTAATAGATGGCTGCAACATCATATACTGGGGCAGATGTATTATAGCAGCGCTTAGCGCAGTGCTATAATACTTTCTGCTTCGCCTCATTAACGAGTGGAGAACAACAAGATGTATTGACATAATTCCCCCCTCCGGCGGTGTCCCCTACTGGAGATAGCGAATCAGTTTACACTGATGCATCGTCTCCTTCCCCCCGGCCGGCTGGACTGGGCATGCGTGGGATCTCGCTATCCACTCGAGATCCCAAGCGCAGCCCAGGACAAACAGCAGGGACAGCGCTGTCCCTGCTGTTGAGATAGGGCTTCGCCAGCCCCCTGCCAAAACCAGCATCGTGCAGAGTGGTCATTTAGATAGCATGGATATGGACAGGGGCACATAATGTGCGCTGATACCCCTTCTCCCCCATAATGCCCGGTCATACATCTGCCCAACTAAAACAACTGCCCATGCATTATATACTATCACATTATATGAGTTTGGATAAGCTCATAGACAATGTCTAGGTCAACAGTTATTAGGTCAGCACCAAAAGGTTGACATGGAAAAAGTCGGCATTCATTTTTCATGTTTATATGCGTTAATGTCATCGGTACCTGTGTATTATCACGGCACCCACAATATTCAGTCGTATGGCATTGTATTCCATTTAAAATTGTATACCATTGTATATGGCATACAATGGCATACGATGCAATGAGATGCGATTTTAAATTGTATATACTATCTTTAATTGTATAAGCACCTTAATAGGTGCTTCCAATGTTAAATGCACCCCCATGCCACTGCCACTTTCACAACGCCACCCGAAGCGTGGCGAGCGCAGCGAGCCCACGAGGGGTGGCGGTACGCGTCCTCCGACCTTTTCATACCCCCACTATCCACGTCGGCGTGGAGTTGACTTTATATAGTGTGGCGAGCGCAGCGAGCCACCGAGCCCGAAGCAAAGCGAGCGCAGCGAGCCCCGCGAGGAGGCCGCGCATTACTTGACATGTATTCCGCGTCCGCTCGCCACGCTTCGGGCTCGGTGGCTCGCTGCACTCGCCACACTATGTAAAGTCAACTCCACGCCGACGTGGATAGTGGGGGGTATAAAAAGGTCGGAGGACGCGAATCCGCCGACGCTCGCCACGCTTTGGGTTGGCGTTGATAGCATGGGTGGCGTGGGGGTGCTTTTAACATTGTAAGCACCTATTACGGTGCTTATACAATTATTTATCTTATAGGGGGCACATTTAACATTGAAAACACCCATTATGGTGCTTATACAATTTAAAATCTTATACCATTGTATATGCTATACAGGGGCATACAATTCGATGGTATACAATTTGAAATTGTATAACATCTGCTAACATTGTATCGCATCGCATCGCATCGCATACCATCGTATGCCTTATGGTATGCGATGCGATGGGTGCCGTGATAATACACAAGTACCATGTCATCACATGAGCACATGGGCCCCCCAAAAGTCTACTGCTTGCCCTCACATGGCTCACTTCACTCAACATGATTTGGTCAAAGTACCTTTACTTGCTACCACTGCACTCGGCACACTTTACTGTTTCCAATCAGTGTCCATTGCCATGTCAATCTTTTGTTGATGTCAACCTTGTGTATGTCAATCTTTTTTAATGACGACCTTGTTCATGTTGACCTTTTGTTGTTGACCTGGTGGCTATTAGTCATCCAGGTACCACCTTATATACTCAGTGAGCAATCCAGACAAAAGTCAACATATGAGAAGTAGCTGCCAATTATTAACTTATTACTGTATATTTTACTCCAGACAGAATATTTACTAAGGATTGGATTTCCAATGCCTTCTTTGTTTTGCATGTATTATTATTGCCATTTTAAACTTATCTTTGACAGCTATTGGTGCTTCTAGGTGTCAAAATACAAGAGATATGCCTACTGACAGGGGCATACAGTATGCTTCTGTGTTCAAGTTTACCTTAGACTCCTTTACTGTACTTTGTTTATGTATATGTGTCTCTAGCCAGCCCATTTAAGAACAAAGTCGGAAGCATAGATGTTACCAAATCTGCATTCCGATAAAAGCATATTTTTTGTGTGCACTATTTCATATTTGATGCTAAAAAGCCATGCATATTTCAGATATGGACTAAATTCTGAATTTTCATACTTTATGTAGGATTTGTTAATCTCCCTCAGTCTTCTAAAATGTGGTTCCATAAGACTTCCTACATTATTAATATCAGGTGAGAACATGATAGAAGCTTGCTGGTAAGATGCCAATTGTTACTTATAGAAGAGTGAGTAATGGATAAGTCTATATAAATTATTTTATTTTAATTATTTATTGAAAACAGATTTCAGTAAAAAAAAAATTGTTATAAATAAACCCTAAATAGTGCTGCACAAATCATATTGGGGATTTTTTTTGCAGGGAAGAGTAAAAGTTTAGGGCAAAAGGGTGTGGCTTTTCGGGCAAGCTGCACAGATGCCCTGTTCCTGGCCTTTTTTCCACTCCCAGAAGCCCATTAGCTTACTCACCTGTGACTGGGGCTTCATCAAGTGATCAGCTGTCGATGGGCCTGTATTGCAGAGCTGGGGGTTGGGTTTTTCCATCCAAGATGGAAGCCTGGGACTCGTGTTTGGGCCCTTGCAGCACTGAGTCATGGGACAGGGCACTGGACCTCTGCCGACTGCGGGGATAAGCAGTACCTTTGATCCTGCCGTTGACCACCAACCTGATGCTGTGCAGAGCATGCTGCCACTCCGCAGGACCCCTTTGCTTGGCGTTACCCAGGAGAGCTTTCCTGAATGAAGGAAGATGGCAGCCATCTTGCATGAGGTAAGAGCTGTAGCAGAAACAGTGATCTTTCAGCACCTCCACTACACTCCTCACCACTGTTCTACACCTACCCCTTCCTTCCATTTCTTCAATCCTTACAGCAGGGAGGCTGGCACACATTATCTCTCATAATACGCTCCATAGACATCTCCCTTAATAAATAACGAAGTGCAGGGCAAGTTCAACTAAACAGCTTAGGCATCAGTCCAACATTTCTTTTAACATCCAACTGAAAGGGTCTTCCTATACATTAGTTTAAATTTTTTTGGGGTCTGACAACCATTATTCCCCTTTTTCCCTTCTTTTTGGGCACGTAAGAATCTATATGTAGACCATCTGCTACCTTGTGGGTATACGATGCTATGAGAGTCATTCTGCAGGATCCCAAGCGATATATACAGACATGGACTAATGGGGGAAAGTGACTTATAACACCCATATCATTCAGTAATGACTTCTATTTTTCCTGACCTTTTATATAATTCCAAGATACCAGAGTACACTATGCCGAGACAACGCTCAAACCAAAACACAGTGGCTATACCTTCCAAGACCTCTTCTCATGCTGCATTTCAATCTTTATTTGGTGTTACTGTATGCCACCTTCTAAAGGATAAACCTTTGATCTCACCACCTCCCATAATGGCCTTCTGATGGCTCCCAGACTTCTAGTTCCCATTCGCCTTCTTTTTGCTTCAGTCTCAAGAGTTCGGGGGGGGGGGGGGTGTCAGAAATATTGAATCATCTATTCTCCTTACCCACTAAGCAGGACCTGCAACAGAGGATACAGGTTACTGTCAGGATCCTCCTGAATTCTATGCAATCTGATATGACCCAGTCATGTTGCTCGAAGATCACAAAGACTCAAAATACATTACGATTTCAGAGATGGATAACATCATTTAACTCCAAACACATGCAAAATAGTCTTTGAATTAGAGGCATTCGAGAAAACATCCCACAGAGCGGTCTTATTGATGTCCTCACTATGATATTCAATGATTTGCTAGGTGCTGACCCTAATGCCTCCATTGACTTTGATCGTGCTCATAGAACTTTATGCCCTAAGGGCATGGCATCAGAATGCCCAATCTGTTGAATTCCTTATTTTTCGGTGAAGGAGAAGATTCTTCAACAGGCACACCAAGCCCCTGAGATTGACTTTAATGGAAACTCTATCAAAATATTCCAAGACTTCTCCTGAGACATGCTACAAAAAACATTATATGCTGCGCCACCTAACTGATGAACTGCAAACGAAAGGTATAAAATGTAGATGGGGCTTCCCGATCAGTATCCAGGTTTCACTAGAGGGTGTGTTGCATGCAGTCCAACATCCTGATGATGTTTGTCCCTGGGCCTCCCTTTTGTGTCCCTGCCCAACTGGCTGGAGCTTTCTTCTATTGCGGCCCCTCCTGCACCACAGAAAGTAAGTCAAGAGAAATCTCGGAGCTCCAGATGGCATCAATGCGGTTTCCAAGTACCTTAAGATAGTACAAACACTTTATCTGTAACTATAATATTGTGGTGTGATTTCTTGTTTTTTTGGTTCTTCCTGAGGTTTCTGGATATATATATATATATATATATATATATATATATATATATATATATATATATATATGTATATATATCCTTCCAAATGATCCGGCACTGCCCACCAGAATAATGTTGGATGCTTGCCCGGGTGCTCGTCCGGTTGCCAAGGTTACCCCCGACCACATACACTTGTCTAAATAAAGCACGTCACTCCGGGTCTTATGCAAGCAAAAACGTAGTTTACTGGGTGCCTACGGCAATTCGGGCCAAGCCCGTCTTCAGGACATACTCCTGGAGTATGTCCTGAAGACGAGCTTGGCCCGAAACGCCGTAGGCACACAGTAAACTACGTTTTTGCTTGCATAAGACCCGGAGTGACGTGCTTTATTTGGACAAGTATATATATATATATATATATATATATATATATATATATATATACAACCAGGGTTTGGAACTCCCTGAAACTTAAGCAAGCTGAGCCGGTGCCTTCACTACAGAAGAAAAATGCAGGCAAAAGACGGTGAGGAACTCGTACCCTTTCCAAGAAATGCGATGGAGCCAATATGCAACAACATTTTAATTTACAAGTAAATTGTCATCAGGTTACCTGATGACAATTTACTTATAAATTTAACGTTGTTGCATATTGGCTCCATCGCATTTCTTGGAAAGGCTACGAGTTCCTCACCGTCTTGTTCATATATATATATATATATATATATATATATATATATATATATATATATGGCAGGTAGTAGGTCCGGCACTCACATTTTGTAAGAGAAATGCTGCGGTGCCTTCCCAGGAAACAAAGCAGGACTTACTCCAATATAGGTGTGTGAATGAGGCGGCACTCGTCAGTCTTCTTTCAAGATAGTAAAAAAGCCTTTATTATCCGACGGCGTTTCGGAACTTAATCCGTATTCATGGACATACTTGTATGTCCATGAATACGGATTAAGTTCCGAAATGCCATCGGATAATAAAGGCTTTTTTACT